>NC_064634.1:407430775-407739108 GCF_023864275.1 Schistocerca cancellata
GTAAAACTAATAGAACGGCAGGGAACCACTCGCGAGCGATTTCAGCCCTCCCCCCCCCCCCCTGTCCAGTAAATACTTCGCATATAACGGGACCGCAATCGACGAACAGAGTGCGCCCAGGCTGTACAGGGAAACATAAATTCCGCGGGCGGGGCCTGCGGCGATAATTCACTTCTGGGCTTGAATAAAGCGAGGGGGCGAAAAAGGAACGTCGCTCCCCACCTTTTGTGGATGATGGAGTGCGCAGACCCTCTCGCCGCAAGAGGGCGCTGAATGATGAAGACGCGCCGAAGGAAAGAGAGCGTCGAGGAGCTGCGAGGGCTCTCCAGCGGCCAGCCTTCCAAAACCCGAGTTTTCTGGCGAGTCGCGACAGTGCTGGCGCCTTTCTGTTCCAGCAGAATGAGCTGTCACGCTTCACAATCGTAAAATTGTAAGCAGACAGAGAGGTTGGCTAGGACTTAACCTCAAGAGGCGACAACCGTGTACCACCGACGAACACATAAAAAAGTAGAACAATCACTTATACACCTTGTCCTCATCTTACACTATCTGACCAAGAAACTGAGGTACCCAGAAACGGAGAAGGATACGAATGAAACTTTACATGTTGAGAGAGTACCTGATGTTATTTCGCTGAGTATGAAATAAATTACAAAGAACTTGGCATTATAACCCCATTTACCACTGTAACGTTTGTAGACTTAGAGAAAGCTTTTGACAATGTTGACTGGAATATTCTCTTTTAAATTCTGAAGGTGGCAGATGCAAAATACAGGGAGCGAAAGGCTATTTACAATTTATACAGAAAGCAGATGGCAGTTATAAGAGTCGAGGGGCATGAAAGGGAAGCTGTGGTTGGGAAGGGAGTGAGACAGGCTTGTAGACTCTCCCCAAAGCTATTCAATCTGTATATTGAGCAAGTAGTAAAGGAAACAAAAGAAAAGTTTGGAGTAGGTATTAAAATCCATGGAGAAGAAATAAAACTTTGAGGTTCGCCGATGACATTGTAATTCTGTCAGAGACAGCAAAGGACTTGGAAGAGCAGTTGAACGGAATGGACAGTGCCTTGAAAGGAGGGTATAAGATGAACATCAACAAAAGCAAAACGAGGATAATGGAATGTAGTCGAATTAAATCGGGTGATGCTGAGGGAATTAGATTAGGTGGTTCAAGTGGTTCTGAGCACTATGGGACTTAACATCTTAGGTCATTAGTCCCCTAGAACTTAGAACTAATTAAACCTAACTAACCTAAGGACATCACACACATCCATGCCCGAGGCAGGATTCGAACCTGCGACCGTAGCAGTCGCACGGTTCCGGACTGAGCGCCTAGAACCGCGAGACCACCGCGGCCGGCAATTAGATTAGGAAATGAGACACTTAAAGTAGTAAAAGAATTTTTCTATTTGGGGAGCAAAATAACTGATGATGGTCGATGTAGAGAGGATATAAAATGTGGACTGGCAATGGCAAGGAAAGCGTTTCTGAAGAAGAGAAATTTGTTAACATCGAGTATAGATTTAAGTGTCAGGAAGTCGTTTCTGAAAGTATTTGTATGGAGTGTAGCCATGTATGGAAGTGAAACATGGACGATAAATAGTTTAGACAAGAAGAGAATAGAAGCTCTCGTAATGTGGTGCTACAGAAGAATGCTGAAGATTAGATGTGTAGATCACATAACTAATGAGGAGGTATCGAATAGAATTGGGGAGAAGAGGAGTTTGTGGCACAACTTGACTAGAAGAAGGGATCTGTTGGTAGGACATGTTCTGAGGCATCACGGGATCACCAATTTAGTGCTGGAGGTCAGCGTGGAGGGGAAAAAACGTAGAGGGAGACCAAGAGATGAATACACTAAGCGCCGCCCGAGTGGCCGTGCGGTTGTAGGCGCTACTGTCTGGAACCGAGCGACCGCTACGGTCGCAGGTTCGAATCCTGCCTCGGGCATGGATGTGTGTGATGTCCTTAGGTTAGTTAGGTTTAATTAGTTCTAAGTTCTAGGCGACTGATGACCTCAGAAGTCAGAGCCATTTGAACCATTTGAATACTCTAAGCAGATTCAGAAGGATGTAGGCTGCAGTAGGTACTGGGAGACGAAGAAGCTTGCACAGCGTGGAGTAGCATGGAGAGCTGCATCAAACCAGTCTCAGGACTGAAGACCACAACAACAACAACGTTGCGTCCCCTATAGCCTGGATGCATGCACTTCATTCAGTTGGGAAAGCCGTTGCTTCTATTCCTGAGGCTAGTTGGCCTCCAACTGTTGTAATTGGGCCTTCATAACCTGGACGCTGTCACCACGACTGGTTAGATTCGTACTTGTTCCATAGATCATGAATACGACACTTCGTAATGACGTGGAACGTGTCAGGTTAATAAAAGGTATCTACCCAAGATATTACATTACACAAAATATTACATGACACTTAACATTTTTTTGTGGGTGTGGGGAAATTACCCACTTACTGTATCCAATAATGAGCAGAAGAAGTAGCCATTCAGAAATTCTTTTAATTTCGTTTTAAATACTATATGGCTATCTGTTAGACTTTTGATGCTATTAGTAAGTGACCAAAGACTTTTGTGGCAGCATAATTTACCCCCTTCTGAGCCAAAGTTATATTTAACCTTGAGTAGTTTGCAGTAGGTACTGGGAGATGAATAAGCTTGCACAGGATAGAGTAGCATGGAGATCTGCATCAAACCAGTCTCAGGACTGAAGACCACAACAACAACAACAACATAGTGAAGATCATTCTTTCTCCTAGTGTTGTAGCCATGCACGCTGCTATGACTTTTGAATTCGTTCAGATTGTTAATAACAATTTTCGTAAGTGAATGTATGTATTGTGAGGCTACAGTGAAGATCCCTAGCTCTTTAAATAAGTGTCTGCAGGAGCTCCAGCAATTATTCTGATTACACGCTTTTGTTCAAATGGTTCAAATGGCTCTGAGCACTATAGGACTTAACATCTGAGGTCATCAGTCCCCTAGAACTTAGAACTACTTAAACCTAACTAACCTAAGGACATCACACACATCCATGCCCGAGGCAGGATTCGAACCTGCGATCGTAGCGGTCGCGCAGTTCCAGACTGAAGCGCCTAGAACCACTCGGCGACAGCGGCCAGCTCATAAGTTGGGTGTGGTAGCTATACTTCTATCATCGGCAAAAAGTACCAGCTTTGCATCTTCGTGAATATAGAATGGCAAGTAGAGGACCCAAGACCTAACCTTGGGGCACCCCATTCTTGATTGTTCCCCAGTTTGGGAAATCACCAGTTTTTTGCATATTATGTGAACTGCTTATTTCAACTTTCTGCACTCTTCCAGTTAGGTATGATTTAAACCATTTGAGCGCTGTGCCATTGATACCACAGTACTTGGCTTATGCAGAAGTACTCCATGATTTACACAATCAAATGTCTTTGAGAGATCACAAAAAATCCCAACGTGTGACTTCCGGTTACTCAGAGCATTTAATATTTCATTAGCGAAAGTATATATAGCATTTTCCGCTGAAAAATCTGTTTGGAAACCAAACTGGAATTTTGTTAAACTTTATTTTTACAAAGGTGTGAAGCTACTATACAAAACATTTCTTTTTCAAGAATTTTGGATGTCCGTGCTGGTCCCAACACGTTCTATCAGGGACATACCTTGGTATCTTGCTGGCTATGAGAGTACCTCGACATCACGTAGAAATTTGGCATGAAGTTCCTGATCACCAGTCTGTGCGCCAATGTCCTGGATTAAATTCCAGACTTATGAGGAGTATCTCATGAAATGAGGGCATGGGACACTGTTATTGATCTGTCTGCCGGATGGGGACATTAAGCTTCGGAGTCCTCTTCGTGCTCTTCGACAGGAGTAGGCTACGTGCCAGCGCCAGATTTCATCCTCTCCCTTCTCTCATAGTCTCCAGCGTGAAAACGACACTGCACTACAGAATCACCCACTACGGTGACCTGCACGTAACAGTTACACTTATGCACACACCTGTCACAGTTTGCAAAGTGAAGGTGCAGGCGCAAATGATAGGGGAATCCTTTCCAATTAGGTGACTCAGCCCTTCCTATCAACATCTCCCAGCTATTCATCCCATACAGCTGTTCTTTAGGAACAATTTGTGGGCTGGAATTGTATGTGGCTGCCAGCTCCTCATGCCCACTCAGTACAACTTGCAAGGAGTTTAATACAGTTCAAAGAGTGGCGCCTATGCACAGGTGGGATGTATTGATATTCAGGTGGTTTTCTGCTTTCATATTCTTTGGCTTCGGCAACTCACAACCAAACTGTCAACTTCTAACCAAGCCTAGAACACGAGTTAAGCTACAGACCAGTCTGTCACCACTAACAGGTGTTTTGCTTTCATGTTCGTTAGGTTCGCCAACCCACAAACAGCCTATTGGTTTCTGTCTCGGGTTCTTCGGCCGACGTTCATCTAAGCTGAAGAACCCGAGACAGAAGCCAATAGGCAGTTTGTCAACAAATGGCCACGAAAGCCTTAACAATTTTGAACCCACAAACAGAGTGAGTACGAAAAGCTGCTTATCCCTGCAGCAACACCAGGCTTCGAAGAACTGCGTCTGCACACAAGTGTTCTAATCCCTGACAGATACTGTCTACAAAGACTTCCAAACCAGCTACAGCGTGTGCCCGCGTAAATAAGAGGAAGCGTGTGGTTTATTGGTGGTGGTGGTGGTTAGTGTTTAACGTCTCGTCGACAACGAGGTCATTAGAGACGGAGCGCAAGCTCGGGTTAGGGAAGGATTGGGAAGGAAATCGGCCGTGCCCTTTCAAAGGAACCATCCCGGCATTTGCCTGAAACGATTTAGGGAAATCACGGAAAACCTAAATCAGGATGGCCGGAGACGGGATTGAACCGTCGTCCTCCCGAATGCGAGTCCAGTGTGCTAACCAATGCGCCACCTCGCTCGGTGCGTGTGGTTTATTCACGACTAGCTGTTAACCCAGGAGCTTTGTTATGATGAGTGGTGGTGGGTAAGTAAGCTACTACTCGAAATAACGTCAGCTACCCTCGCATATCTGTTTGTTCGGGTAAGCAGAGATCTCCTCCGAGCTATCCCAACGCACGATACGTCGGCATGCGCAATGCTGCTGTTGAATAGTGCGTACAGAGGGGAATGAACTGGAGTGTGCATCCATGCATTGTGCTATTGAAGCAGCTACGCTTTATACAATGTGTACCTTATATAACTGATGGAATTGAAGTATGGATTAAACACACTGAAGATTGCATAAGCATTGCATTCAGTACTTTGAGGTATGTAATATAGAACATATCATTTAATCAAGAAAGGCATTTTAACAAATGTGAAAAGCTTTTTCAGAGAGTAAATATTTTTCCCTGCTTCACGTAATATTCTTCATATCAGTAAGTATCTTATACTAACACGTACTAAAGCAGCCTGTGCTTTTCCTGAGGGTTCAACCCATCTTGTTAGCAATTTTCATCGAATCGTTTCAGAAGGTAGGTCGTGAAAACCTAACAGACAAAGTTACTTTCGCATTTACAGTATAACAGTAGTTGTGCTGGCGTACGCCTTCGCCAGCACACCGGCCGGCCCTGCGATACACTTGTATAGTAGGCGCTGAACTAAGCGCGCCTATGACAATAGAAAACCAAGACACGCCCCCAGGCTACGCGCCGGTAACGCCTAAGGAGCAGCGTGCATATAGGCCGCCGCCGACGACGACTGAGCTAGCTCAGTCTCTCAATCAGTACCTCAGAACGTCGCATCGGGACTCAGTTCGCATTGCGCCTCAGTTCGTCGCACTGTGCTCTATACCTCCACAGTGACTGGTTATCAATATACAGGGTGGTCCACTAATCGTGACCGGGCCAAATATCTCCCGAAATAAGCGTCAAACGAAAAAACTACAAAGAACGAAACTTGTCTAGCTTAAAAGGGGGAAACCAGATGGCGCTATGGTTGGCCCGCTAGATGGCGCTGCCATAGGTCAAACGGACAGCAATTGCGTTTTTTTAGAAATAGGAACCCCCATTTTTTATTACATATTCGTGTCGTACACAAAGAAATATGACTGTTTTAGCTGGACCACGTTTTTCGCTTTGTGACAGATGGCGCTGTAATAGTCACAAACATATGGCTCACTATTTTAGACGAATAGTTGGTAACAGGTAGGTTTTTTAAATTAAAATACAGAACGTAGGTACGTTTGAACAGTTTATTTCGGTAGTTCCAATGTGATACACGTACATTTGTGACCTTATCATTTCTGAGAACGCATGCTGTTACAGCGTGATTACCTATAAATACCACATTAATGCAATAAATGCTCAAAATGATGTCCGTCAACCTCAATTCATTCCCCTCAACAGCGACTAGTTCGCCTTCCGTAATGTTCGCACATGCATTTCCAATGCGCTGACGCATGTTGTCAGGCGTTGTCGGTGGATCACGATAGCAAACACCCCACAGAAAGAAATCCGGGGACGTCAGATCCGGTGAACGTGCGGGCCATGGGATGGTGCTTCGACGACCAATCCACCTGTCATGAAATATTCTATTCAATACCGCTTCAACCGCACGCGAGCAATGTGCCGGACATCCATCATGCTGGAAGTACATCAACATTCTGTCATGCAGTGAAACATCTTGTAGTAACATAGGTAGAACATTACGTAGGAAATCGGCATACATTGCACCATTTAGGTTGCCATCGATAAAATAGGGGCCAATTATCCTTCCTCCCATAATGCCGCACCATACATTAACCCGCCAAGGTTGCTGATGTTCCACTTGTCGCGGCCATCGTGGATTTTCCGTTGCCCAGTAGTGCATATTATGCCGGTTTACGTTAGCGCAGTTGGTGAATGACGCTTCGTCGCTAAGTAGAACGCGTGCAAAAATCTGTCATCGTCCCGTAATTTCTCTTGTCCCCAGCGGCAGAACTGTACACGGCGTTCAAAGTCGTCGCTATGCAATTCCTGGTGCAAAGAAATATGGTACGGGTGCAGTCGATGCTGATGTAGCATTCTCAACACCGACGTTTTTGAGATTACCGATTCTCGCGCAATTTGTCTGCTACTGATGTGCGGATTACCCGCGACAGCAGCTAAAACACCTACTTGGGCATCATAATTTGTTGCAGGTCGTGGTTGACGTTTCACGTGTGGCTAAACACTTCCTGTTTCCTTAAATAACATAACTATCCGGCGAACGGTCCGGACAGTTGGATCATGTCGCCTAGGATACCGAGCAGCACACATAGCACACACCCGTTGGGCATTTTGATCACAATAGCCATACATCAACACGATATCGACCTTTTCCGCAATTGGTAAACGGACCGTTTTAACACGGGTGATGTATCACGAAGCAAATACCGTCCGCACTGGCGGAATGCTACGTGATACCACGTACTTATGCGTTTGTGACTATTACAGTGCCATCTATCACAAAGCGTAAAAAGTGGTCCAACTAAAACATTCATATTTCTTTACGTACTACACGAATATGTAATAAAAATGGCGTTCCTATTAAAAAAAAAAAAAAAACGCAGCTGATATCTGTTTGACCTATGGCAGCGCCATCTAGCGAGCCAACCATAGCGCCATCTGGTTTCCCCCTTCAAGCTAGGCAAGTTTCGTTCTTTGTAGTCTTTTCTTTTCATGCTTATTTCGTGAGGTATTTGGCCCGGTCACTATCAATGGACCACGCTGTATAGTTGTGATATGGACACGGACAAGATTCAAGAATTAGTACATGTTAGTGATTGCCGTTAACCACAAAACTTCTGATTTGAAATCATCGAAGTTAAGTACGCAACTGCTTCCAGTAATAAAGTGTATTTTAATCGCGAGCGCATTTTTTGTTGTTTTGAGAGGAAACCGGCCACCCACCTGTCATATCACCCTCTCCTCATCCAGCCAGAAAACAAAAAACATTACAAGAGGGCGCACCCAAAACAGTAGTACGTTTAAAACTTTCAGTTACGATATCTTTTTCCAACGTAACCTGATTTAGATGAAATAAATAAAATGAAAGAGCGACACACCATATACAGGGTGTTTCAAAAATGGCCGGTATATTTGAAACGGCAATAAAAACTAAACGAGCAGCGATAGCAATACACCGTTTGTTACAATATGCTTGGGACAACAGTACATTTTCAGGCGGACAAACTTTCGAAATTACAGTAGTTACAATTTTCAACAACAGATGGCGCTGCAAGTGATGTGAAAGATATAGAAGACAACGCAGTCTGTGGGTGCGCCATTCTGTACGTCGTCTTTCTGCTGTAAGCGTGTGCTGTTCACAACGTGCAAATGTGCTGTGGACAACATATTTTATTCCTTAGAACAGAGTATTTTTCTGGTGTTGGAATTCCACCGCCTAGAACACAGTGTTGTTGCAACAAGACGAAGTTTTCAACGGAGGTTTAATGTAACCAAAGAACCGAAAAGCGATACAATAAAGGATCTGTTTGAAAAATTTCAACGGACTGGGAACGTGACGGATGAATGTGCTGGAAAGGTAGGGCGACCGCGTACGGCAACCACAGAGGGCAACGCGCAGCTAGTGCAGCAGGTGATCCAACAGCGGCCTCGGGTTTCCGTTCGCCGTGTTGCAGCTGTGGTCCAAATGACGCCAACGTCCACGTATCGTCTCATGCGCCAGAGTTTACACCTCTATCCATACAAAATTCAAACGCGGCAATCCCTCAGCGCCGCTACCATTGCTGCACGAGAGACATTCGCTAACGATATAGTGCACAGGATTGATGACGGCGATATGCATGTGGGCAGCATTTGGTTTACTGACGAAGCTTATTTTTACCTGGACGGCTTCGTCAATAAACAGAACTGGCGCATATGGGGAACCGAAAAGCCCCATGTTGCAGTCCCATCGTCCCTGCATCCTCAAAAGGTACTGGTCTGGGCCGCCATTTCTTCCAAAGGAATCATTGGCCCATTTTTCAGATCCGAAACGATTACTGCATCACGCTATCTGGACATTCTTCGTAAATTTGTGGCGGTACAAACTGCCTTAGACGACACTGCGAACACCTCGTGGTTTATGCAAGATGGTGCCCGGCCACATCGCACGGCCGACGTCTTTAATTTCCTGAATGAATATTTCGATGATCGTGTGATTGCTTTGGGCTATCCGAAACATACAGGAGGCGGCGTGGATTGGCCTCCCTATTCGCCAGACATGAACCCCTGTGACTTCTTTCTGTGGGGACACTTGAAAGACCAGGTGTACCACCAGAATCCAGACACAATTGAACAGCTGAAGCAGCATGTGAAGCCATTCCGCCAGACACGTTGTCAAAGGTTTCGGGTAATTTCATTCAGAGACTACGCCATATTATTGCTACGCATGGTGGATATGTGGAAAAAAACGTACTATAGAGTTTCCCAGACCGCAGCGCCATCTGTTGTTGAAAATTGTAACTACTGTAATTTCGAAAGTTTGTCTGCCTGAAAATGTACTGTTGTCCCAAGCATATTGCAACAAACGGTGTATTTCTATCGCTGCTTGTTTAGTTTTTATTGCCGTTTCAAATATACCGGTCATTTTTGAAACACCCTGTATATATTGCAGCCACCATGCGCAGCAGTGCGTCGATTCGTCCACCCAGCTTCCTGCAGGCACACAAAGCGACGCCGTTCAAATGGCTGAAACTGTTCAACAGCATTACGTACTCGTCGGTGTGGCATGGCTGTTCCCTGCAATGAATGTCGCTTATACTGTTCGCCTCTAAATTCAGCACAATTGCTGCCCGCAAAGTAAAAACACGGGCCTCGTCAGCGGCATGCTCAGTCCGCCAGTGTGCGCATGTTATATACACCCTAACGCTACTGAGCACAATTCTTGAAGGTGCTGCCTTTTTTTTCCGACAGTGTAATTTTAAAACAGTCCAAACTGCAGATTTTAACCACTCGTGTTAACACGAATGTCCACGTACAGAATTCCTTAGCTCGAAAACCTTCCTACCAGTCTCACAGGTTCACAACATTAACCTCTGATAGCCAGGAAGAAAAAGAACTCATACTAACATGACAAAAAGTCGAATTCCTATATCACACCCTTCGGAATCAACGCAATGCTATAGAAGACATCCCTGTTGGCAAAGTTTTAGTTCACGAATACTGTGTAACAGCAGATGATGATAGCAGCTCAGTCGGTGGCAGAATTAAACAGAATAACCTTTTAACTGAAACAATATATATTTACAGTCCTCATATTCTGATTAAATTGTTAACTATATCGAATTTCGGTATTTTTAAGATGAAGTTTCACTCTGTAATTAATTTACCTACAACTGTACATAAAATTTTACTTACTTTTCATGCTACTGGCGCGCGACTCCACCTGGAACAACAGAAAAACAGAGTTAGAGGAAAGGAGTAAATATACAATTTATATAAATGTGTGTGGTTTTCAGTTTCTTAGTTTAAATTTCTTGAGCTGCTAACTAGTTTAAAAATGTATCGTTATTGACCTTTGTAACTCTCTCCATTTTTTGAGCGCCTGACGCATCTGTTGCAAGGTCCACTGTACTTGGAATTTTTTTCTATGGCTGAAAGAACACGTGTTACAACTTCTTTATGTTTCAAATTACTGCATGTTGTATTTATAAGGGAAACATTGACAGTATACGCACATATATCGCTTGTATCTACTCCTACATCTACACGATTAATCTGCAATTCCCGCGCGGGGTAGCCGCGCGGTCTCAGCCGCCCTGCCACGGGTCTCGCGGCTCTCCCCGCCGGAGGTCCTCCCTCAGGCATGCGTGTGTATGTGTTGTCCTTAGCCTAAGTTACTTTAAGCAGTGTGTAAGCCTAGGGACCGATGAGCTCAGCAGTTTGGTCCCATAGGAATTTACCACAAATTTAGAACAAAAAAAAAAGAAAGAAAAAAAGAACAAATTCTACCACCACCCTGCAATTCACAGTTAAGTTTTTGGCCAAGGGTTAATACAAACACTCTCAAACTATTTTTCGACCGTTCCACTCTCGAATAGCACGTCTGAAAAATGAGCACCTAGATCATTCCGTGCGAATGATAATTTCTATTATTTTATTACTATGATCATTTTGCCTGTATAGACGGGAGTAGGAATAATACAAACACACACACACACACACACACACACACACACACACACACAAGACGCACCGCGAAGGATTTATACGAATGTGATGGAAACCGGTAGATGTGATGTACATGTGCAGACAGACAAACGATTACAACTTCAGAAAAAAATGGACCTTTTATTCAAGAGAAAGGGCTGCAAAAATTGAGCAGGTCAGTAAGTGCTGTGTGTATCTCTGGCCATTATGCAAGCAGTTGTTCGGCCTGCAATTGACTGATACAGTTGTTGCATGTCATTCTGAGGGATGCCGTCCAACTGGCGCGTTATATTGTCAAAATCCCGAGCTGGTTGGAAGGCAGAGCCCATAATGCTCCAAACATTCTCAACTGGGGAGAGATCCGGGAACTTGAAGGCCAAGGTAGGGTTTCGCAAGCGCAATGACAAGCACTAGAACCTCTCGCCGTGTGCGGGAGGGTATTATCTTGCTGAAATGTAAGACAGATTGGCTTACCATGAAGGGCAACAAATTGGGGCTACGTACCGCTGTGATGTACGGGAGTCCGCAGCTCGTGGTCGTGCGGTAGCGTTCTCGCTTCTCGCGACCGGGTTTCCCGGGTTCGATTCCCTGCGGGGTCAGGGATTTTCTCTGCCTCGTGATGGCTGGGTGTTGTGTGCTGTCCTTAGGTTAGTTAGGTTTAAGTAGTTCTAAGTTCTAGGGGACTGATGACTATAGATGTTAAGTCCCATAGTGCTCAGAGCAATTTGATGTTCGGATCCCGTGGGCCACAACCAAAGGGGTCCTGTTATGAAATGAAATGATACCCCAGACCATCTGTCCTGGCTGTCGGCCGTTTGGCAGATGACAGTAAGGTTGGTATCCCATCGCTGACAAGGATATCTCGACACATCTTCGCTGTCCACCAGAGCTCAGTTTAAAGCGTAACCCATTACTGAAGATAACTCTACTCCAGTTAATAAGATACCAGGTCAAACGTGCCCGACACCACTACAAATGGGCTTATTTGTGTACAGATGTCAACGGTAGTCGGTGCAAGGGGCGCCGTGGCTCGGCCCCTTTTGTGAGCCGCCCATTAATGGTCCTTGTGGTCACTGAAGCATCAGTTGCACTTACTGATGATTACTCCGGGGCTCTGATTGCCTCTGACGAATCCTTTGTCCTCCTCTGTCGCCTCTGTAGGTCGACCGCTTCCTTCAGCCGGCCGCGGTGGTCTCGCGGTTCTAGGCGCGCAGTCCGGAACCGCGCGACTGCTAAGGTCGCAGGTTCGAATCCTGCCACGAACATGGATGTGTGTGATGTCCTCAGGTTAGTTAGGTTTAAGTAGTTCTGAGTTCTAGGGGACTGATGACCTCAGATGTTAAGTCCCATAGTGCTCAGAGCAATTTGAACCATTTGAACTGCTTCCTTCCTGACGCTGTGTTCGGCCAGAGTTCATCTATTCCTCCGAATAATGGCATCGCACCTATTCAAGTATCGTGTGATTCGCCGATTATACCAACTGGATTGTTTGAGCCAAACTAAATGTCCTATCTCAAATGCTGACATCTTCGTATATTGCTCATGAGTCCGTCTACGAAGTCCAAATGAGTACACGGAATGAATTTCGAAAAGACTTTACGCCATGGTATCGACATACACTGTGTGATCAAAAGTATCCGGACACCCCCAAATACATACGTTTTTCATATTAGGTGTATTCTGCTGCCACCTACTGTCAGGTACTCCACATTAGCGACTTCAGTAGTCATTAGACAGAGTGAAGAGCAGAATGCGGCGCTCTGCGGAACTAACGGACTTCGAACGTGGTCAGGTGATTGGGTGTCACATGTCTCATACGTCTGTAGCAAGATTTACACACTCCTAAACATCCATAGGTCCACAGTTTACGATGTGATAGTGAAGCGGAAACGTGAAGGGACACGTACAGCACAAAAGCGTACAGGCCGACCTCCTTCGTTGACAGACAGAGACCGCCACAGTTGAAGAGGGTCGTAATGTGTATTAGGCAGACATCTATGCAGACCATCACACAGGAATTCCAAACTGCATCATGATGCACTGCAAATACTATGACAGTTAGGCGGGAGGTGAGAAAACTTGGATTTCAACGGCGAGCGGCTGCTCGTGAGCCACGCATCACGCCGGTAAATGCCAAACGACGCCTCGCTTGGTGTAAGGAGCGTAAACATCGGACGATTGAACAGTGGAAAAACGTTGTGTGCAGTGACGAACCACGCTATACAATGTGGCGATCCGATAGCAGGGTGTGGGTATGGCGAATGCCCGGTTCAAATGGCTCTGAGCACTATGGGACTCAACATCTTAGGTCATAAGTCCCCTAGAACTTAGAACTACTTAAACCTAACTAACCTAAGGACATCACACACACCCATGCCCGAGGCAGGATTCGAACCTGCGACCGTAGCAGTCCTGCGGTTCCGGACTGCAGCGCCAGAACCGCTAGACCACCGCGGCCGGCGCGAATGCCCGGTGAACGTTATCTGCCAGCGTGTGCAGACCCAACAGTAAAATTCGGAGGCGGTGGTGTTATGGTGTGGTCGTGTTTTTCATGGAGGGGGCTTGCACCACTTGTTATTTTGCGTGGCACTATCACAGCAAAGGTCTTCATTGATGTTTTAAGTGCCTTCTTGCTTCACACTGTTGAAGAGCAATTCGGGGCTGGCGATTGCATCTTTCAATGCGATCGAGCACCTATTCATAATGTACGGCCTATGGCGGAGTGGTTACAGGACAGTCATCCGTGTAATGGACTGGCCTGCACAGAGTTCGACCTGAATCCTGTAGAACACCTTTGGGATGTTTTGGAACGGCAACTTCGTGCCAGGCCTTACCGATCGACATCGATACCTCCCCGCAGGGGAGCACTCCGTGAAGAATGGGTTGCCATTCCACAACGAACCTTCCAGCACCTGACTGAACGTATGACTGCGAGAGTGGAAGCTGTCATCGAGGCTAAGGTTGGGCCAACACCATACTCAATTCCAGCATTACCGATGGAGGGCGCCACGAACTTGTTAGTCATTTTCAGCCAGGTGTCCGGATACTTTTAATCGCACAGTGTATCATGTGTTAAACATACTTGTCAGCTGCGCGGTGAAACTGCGCTACAGCGTCACACATTCATCCGTCGGCCGCCAAAGTTTACAATTTTGCATTTTCTGTTGATACCTGTATGAATATCAAATTGTGAAAAATTTACCTAACTCCTTCGTGGAGTGTCGGTTTTTTCTTCTCTTTGAGTCTATTTTTTGATTCGGAGGAGGAATTCGGTGATTGAAATTCCGTAAGAAGATCTTGCCGCATCGAAATGGCTGCCACCGCCATTTGCTTAGATATCCGTGAAACTCTCTTCTGCAGTTATCGTGTAACAGAATTTTAACGAAAATTTTCTAGTATCAATATGGAGAACCTCTCAGTTTAACTGTTTTCGGTCAATTGCCACCTTTCGCACGATGCAGATATCTTGTCTAAATCATTTTGCAAATCGCGCGGTGCACTTTGACAAGACACACTGTATCCAGATTTTTATGTCTGAACATTATCGATCACTTGTTACTGATGATAGTGATGCTTATTGGTTTAAAGGAGCAAATTAATTATCAGCTCCTCGACTCACAGGAAAATAAAGTAAAAAGCCATGAAACGAGAAAAGGAGAATTGTTGTCTCCATGGTCTGGGGCCATGTCATCGTGGTTGAAAATGTACGCCACAGTAGCTTTAGCCAGATAGTCAAAATTGAGATCAAACCTAGGATGCTAAAACTGAACCTGGTCACTCATGGATACACCAGGAAGGGTCATCACAGTCGGTACAACTAAAGTGGGTCGAAATACTAAAATGGGGTGAGAAAATGTGGACCACTAGAGAGCTGTTAAGTAAATCGTAAGATAAACATAAAAGATATACACAAAAATTTCAAAATTCACGACAGTACGGAGGGGGAAAATTGGTTGAGGCCACTCCGTGTACACATAGCAGCGACAGGTACTCCCACTCGCCCCCTCCCCCCCCCCCCCCCCTACCACAACTCCTGACACCGAACGTGGAGGTACCGGGTGGTTATAATTAAAGTGCAGCTATTCACAGAGGTCCAGTATGGGTGAAACTGTCATATGGCAGCGAAACTAGTTACATATTCTAATGCGTTAATGCGGAATCAATTTGCGCTGGAAACAAAATTAGTTCCAATTTTGGCCGCCAGTTCCAAATTTGGCGCTGTGGATGCTAGACGTATAGAAGTGTTCCATATGTAATGAATTAGTAACGGGACGTATCAGAAAGGGTCAAACAAATGAAAAAGGCATGATATTGATTTTTTTTATTAACTGCCGGTTGCACAATTTGTTCAGTATGAGCACCCGAGACGTCGACAAGATGCTGCATCCGTTGAACGACGTGATCAACAGCTGCTCGCACCAGTTCCATTGCAATCTCAGCAACTTATTCCTCTACATGACCTTCAGATCAGATAGAGACAGACTGTGCCCCTGGTAAATACGTTGTTTTAGATAACACCAAAGCTAAAAGTCACATGGATTCAGATCAGGTGATCTCGCAGGTGATGAATCTGCAAAATCTCTGAAGATGATACGTTTGTGAAAGGTTGCATTAGGCAGATCTTCCATTGGGCGAGCGACCTGAATTGTTGATTTTGCATGAAAACAGTGGTTTTCACAAAGTTGTGCTCTTCCAAAGGACTCACACCCTGTACACGGAGGTCTCGATAACGTGGAGATGTCACGGTACACCTGACACGCCCTCTGTGTGTATTCATCACAAATAAGAACGGACCAGAAATAAAGGTGTTTCTGTACCCACACCACGCAGTCACATATGGCGCGTCCAATGGCTCTTCGTAGGCAACACGCGGTGTAACATTACCCAAATTCGGCCGTTCTCTGTAATCACTGCAACCTGTAATGTAAAATATGCCTCTTAACTTCATAGAATATTGCCCGGTCACATGTCATCAACTTTGATCTGTACCAGAAACTTTGCGACCGAGCGGTTCTAGGCGCCTCAGTCTGGAACCGCGCGACCGCTACGGTCGCAGGTTCGAATCCTGCCTCGGACATGGATGTGTGTGATGTCTTTAGGTTAGTTAGGTTTAAGTAGTTCTAAGTTCTAGAGGGACTGATGATCTCGGATGTTAAGTGCCATAGTGCTCAGAGCCATTTGAATTTCAACCAGAAAGCAAAGCACTTTGCCGCGGATCATGAGGTTTTAGTTACTGCACCATCTGGATCTTCTGCAGGTACCAGTGTAAAAGAGACTTCAAAACTGTGCGTACTGTTGACCATGCGATGGAGTTTTCTTGTACCATTGCATGGGCACTATCATTACCTGGCGCCCGTGTTGCATAGTCAGTTATAGCAACAGCCACGTCGTCAATAACTTCTACCGGGGGTTTAAAAATAAAAAAAAGAGGTCCTGAGCACTATGGGACTTAACATCTAAGGTCATCAGTCCCCTAGAACTTAGAACTACTTAAGCCTAACTAACCTAAGGATATCACACCCATCCATGCCCGAGGCAGGATTCGAACCTGCGATCGTAGCGGTCGCGCGGTTCCAGACTGAAGCGCCTAGAACCGCTCGGCCACACGGTCGGCACCGGGGGTAGGTCTCCTTCCTTCCTCTTCCAGTTGCCTCACCAAGCTCACCCGTGTTTTCGAATTTCGTTGTCAAACTCCTTAAACCATTTAATGACACCGGGCCTCTCCTCAGATCTTTCATGCGGCGAAACTCTCTCAGTGCAGCACTGTAATTGCTGCGGGGCAGATGAAACAGTTTCGCTAACGGCACAAGGTCTCTCTTTTAGAAAGCCATACTGTCCATTCATGTTATTTCTTGTCAAATGCCAACGTGGATGTCGTACCGAAATACAAGCAGCTTACAGCACCAGATTCGCACCTGTTTTTCCAACGTAAATCGGCTCTGCGTTAACGTATTTGCATATCTACCAAGTTCCGCTGCCACGCGATAATTAAAGCCCGCACTGGACCTCCGTGAGTAGATGCACTTTTGTTAAAACCACCCAGAACATTTAAGTTCGTTATAAAATTCGCTTTCAATCGGGAAATGTAGTATTTTGGTAGCTGCTAACCCACGACATCGGAACGCCTCAAAAGGAAACTGCAAAATAAATAACTGCAATGAGAGCAAAACTTCACGTGTTAAGTGCTAAAAATGATCGCTGAGTTCTTACTGATTGTACCGGGTGATCAAAACGTCAGTATAAATTTGAAAACTTAATAAACCACGGAATAACGTAGATAGAGAGGTAAAAATTGACACACATGCTTGGAATGACATGGGGTTTTATTAGAACCAAAAAAAAAACAAAGTTCACAAAATGTTTGACAGATGGCGCTGGACAGCAAAACGTCAGGGACTGAGCATGACAATCGTGTATAAAAGGAGCTGTAATGAGAGAGAGAATCAGATGCGCCAGCAGTCGTAGCATGTTGATGTTACCTGAAAAAGAGCTTTTAGTGAAGCTGTATTATCAGAATGGGGAATGTGCTAGTTCAGCGTTACGATCCTACCACCACAGGAAGGGGATTCGAACGGGTAAAGATCCGTTGACAAATGCAGCTGTGGCGAGTATGATTTCGAAGTTTCGAAGCCACGGGTTGTTTAGACGATATACCCCGTAGTGGCCGACCGAGCACAAGGCGTAATGCTGCTGAGACAGATCAGGAAGAAATGGAGACTGTAGCGTGTTCGTCCTTGCACGGGGAAGTCAGTGCTCGTGCAGTCGCACGTCGCACCGGCATTCCATACACTACTGTTTGGTTGGCACTTAGGCGTACCCTCTGATGCTATCCGTACAAAATCCATAGGCATCATGAACTGTTACCTGGCGATTTAGTGAAGCGGAGGGCATTTGCGATGTGGGCGTTTCAAAAGATAGCGGAATATGACGATTAGTTGAGTAACGTGTTGTGGACCGACGAAGCTCATTTCACGCTCCAAGGGTCTGTCAACGCCCACAACTGCAGAATTTGGGCTACCGAAAATCCTATAACTGTCGAGGAATATCCATTGCATGACGAGAAAGTCACGGTATGGGTTAGATGTACCATATCTAACGTTATCGGGCCTGTTTTCTTCGAGGAAACGCGTGATTCTGGTTTTGCAACTGCTACCGTGACGGATGAGAGGTACGCCGGTGTGTTACAGAATCGCATCATCCCCAGCCTGGCTGATAAACACCTGCTAGAACGTACGATGTTTATGCAGGATGGCGCTCCACCCCATATTGCTAGACGCGTGAAAGATCTCTTGCGCGCGTCGTTTGGTGATGATCATGTGATCAGCCGCCACTTTCGTCATGCTCGGCCTCCCAGGTTCCCAGACCTCACTTCGTGCGATTATTGGCTTTGGGGTTACCTGAAGTCGCAGGTGTATCGTGATCGACCGACATCTATAGGCATGCTGAAAGACAACATCCGACGCCGATGCCTCACCATAACTCCGGACATGCTTTACAGTGATGTTCCCAACATTATTCCTCGACTACAGCTATTGTTGAGGAATGATGGTGGACATATTGAGCATTTCCTGTAAAGAACATCATCTTTGCTTTGTCTTACTTTGTTATGCTAATTATTGCTATTCTTATCAGATGAAGTGCCATCTGTCAGACATTTTTTTGGTTCTAATAAAACTCCATGTAATTCCAAGCATGTGCGTCAATTTGTATCTTTCTATCTACATTATTCCGTGATTTATTCAGTTTAAAAAAAAATGGCTCTGAGCATTATGGGACTTAACATCTATGGTCATCAGTCCCCTAGAACTTAGAACTACTTTAACCTAAGGACATCACACAACACCCAGTCATCACGAGGCAGAGAAAATCCCTGACCCCGCCGGGAATCGAACCCGGGAACCCGGGCGCGGGAAGCGAGAACGCTACCGCACGACCACGAGCTGCGGACTATTCAGTTTTCAAATTTATACTGACTTTTTGATCACCTGGTATATCCCGTGTTGTGCATATATCAGCTCGTTTGTGCAACGAATCACACCCTCGAGGCCTTTGAAAACTGTGCAACTCATCGTAACCTCCCCCCCACCCCCCCACCCTCAGCCCGGCCTCTTCCAGACACAGCAGTAAGAGTGGAAAAACTGTGCCACGCACGGCCTCACGTGCTCGGATGACGAGCAGCGCGTAAAATGGAACATCGTAAATCCTGACTGCGGCGCGTGTGTGTCTGCCGCGGCTGAAGCGAAGAAGAGAAAAGAAAAGACGAGGAGAGCTTATGACGGCCACTCCTCTGCGCGGCCGCCGCCGTGGACGCGAGCGCAGAGATTTATGGGAGGGGCCAAAAACACCGGGCGACTCGTCTCCAGAGCGTCACGCGCCGCCAATGATGTACGGCACGGCAAGACCGCGGCGCCGGGGTGCGCTCTGGAGGTGCTGCAGCAACTGCCCGTCTACTCGAGGGCAACAACTGAGAGCTGCGCGCCCTGGCGTGTGTGACTCGGGACTACGACTGCTGATATTTTTAAAAATATCGGCAACCCAATATATCGATATTTAAAACACATCCTTATCGGGGCTCTGTACACCGAAGCAACATCGAAATATCGACGGAAGAAGTATCGACGCAACAGTATATAAAAATAGCGGCTGAACATTGTAAATATACTGCCGGTTTTAGAGCTGCATATTTAAGTATTGATTTATTATTAGACATTCCGTACATCAACAAGCCAGCAGATTGTTTATCCCCCTTAGAGCAAGAATTGGAAGGAAAACGATGTACGTTCACACTTGGCGATAACCACTTTGCTAACAGTGGTAACTCCAGGTAAGTGGCACAATAAAAGGTGTCCGATTGGCATGTCGTTCCGTTTCGTCACATATCGGATTTGTCCGGATCATTTCATGTCGATTTCCCAGCTGGTCTTTTCTGTTAACGCCAGCGACCTAGCAGTTGTAGTGGTAAAACTGTGTCCTGCAGTAAAACGTTGCAGTTTCTGTTGGTACCGCCGAGCGCCGATTACGTCAGCATCCCCCCCCCCCCCCCCCCAGATGTCTCCGCCCACCGCAAAGACCAGTCTTGTCATTTGGATTTTTGTTCATCATTATCAGCAACTGTTTTTGAAGAGTGGCATGAAAAGAAATAGCACACTATTTGCATTAAAAATTATTTTAAATTCCATCCACGCCACCATCTCCCAGTGCAGTCGCAGTTCCTCGTGCTACCAGTACTTGCTTCACACAGTCATAGACAAAGATTGAACTTGATGAAAGCTCAAAAGCTAGTTAGACTCCTTCACACAATGAAAATAAAATTATATTCAACTACAGTTTCAAAAGAACAGTTTCAAATATTTACCGAAAACCGCGAAAATAATATAAAATAAAAATGTGAGCGTTCGATATTATCGTTTCAGTACCGATATACCGTGGAAAAAATTTCTTCTATTTAAAGTGGTGTTTACTGGAACAAAATAGCAACGGCTTTGCCGCAGTGGCTACACCGGTTCCCGTGAGATCACCAAAGTTAAGCGCTGTTGGGCGTGGTCGGTGCATGCATGGGTGACCATCCAGGCCGCCATGCGCTGTTGCCATTTTTCGGCGTGTACTCAGCCTCGTGATGCCAACTGAGGAGCTACTCGATCGAATAGTAGCGGCTTCGGTCAAGAATACCATCATAACGACCGGGAGAGCGGTGTGCTGACCCCACGCCCCTCCTATCTGCATCCTTCTCTGAGGATGACACGGCGGTCGGATGGTCCCGGTAGGCCACTCATGCCCTGACGACGGAGTTTACTGGAAGAAATATCGATATTTTAGACCCCTAGTTAGACCCCCTCACACAATGAAAGTAAAATTATATTCAACCACAATTTCAAAAGATCAGTTTCAAATATTTACCGAAAACCGCGAAAATATATAAAATAAAAATGTGAGTGTTCGATATTACCGTTTCAGTAGCGATATATCGTGGAAAAAATGTCGCCCATTTAAACTGATGTTTACTGGAAGAAATATCGATATTTTATAAACAGCTCTAGTCTTGACACGACCAGACTCCTGAAAAAGCAGTAGTAGTAGTAGTAGTAGTAGTAGTAGTAAGCTGACCTAACAAGAAATAGTCTCGCAAGAGCACACGACTACTTGGCACGACGATGGAGTCACGTGCTCAACCGTTCGCGTACTGCCTCTACGTGAGCATAAGGCAGTAGCGGTCAGTGGAGTAGACCGAGAAAAAAAAAAAACCGGAACACCAAAAAATAATTGATGTACAGTAATAAAATCTCGGGGACTACATTTGTCTAGGCAACATATCTAAGTAATTAACATTGCAAGACCACACGTTAATGCAGGCGCGAGATAAGGCATCACAAATCTGAAATGCTGGTACACTAATAACCGGGGTAACCGCCAGAATGTTCAATACAACCCTGCATGCATGGTGTTGTACATGTGCCGCATGTCAGTTTTTGGGATGGAGTTCCATGCCTGTTGCACTTGATCGGTCAATACAGGGATGGTTAACACTGTTTATGGATGACGCTGGAGTTATCCGAAGATGTACCGTATGTGCTCGACTGTAGACAGATCTGGTTATCGAACAGGCCAAGGCGACTTGTTGACACTCGGCAGAACATGTTGAGTTACAACAGCAGTACGCGGGCGAGCGTTATCCTGTTGCAAAACACCCTCTGGAATCCTGTTCATTAATGGCGGCAGAACAGCTCGAATCGCCACACTGGCATACAAATTGCAGTCAGGATGCGTGGGATAACCACGAGAGCGCTCCTGCTGTAGTGTGAAATCACACGCAGGACCATAAGTTCAAGTGTAGGTCCAGTTTGTCTAGCATGTAGACAGGTTGGTTGCAGGATCTCAACTGGTCTCCTTCTAACCAACACATCGCCATTATTTGCACCAAGGAAGAACCAGCTTTCATTAGAAAGAAGAACAAAATGGTTCAAATGGCGCTGTGCACTATGGGACTTAACATCTGAGGTCATCAGTCCCCTAGAACTTAGAACTACTTAAACCTACCTAATCTAAGGACATCACACACATCCATGCCCGAGGCAGGATTCGAACCTGCGACCGTAGCAGTCCCGCGGTTCCGGACTGAGCGCCTAGAACCGCTAGACCATCGCGGCCGGCCCTGCCTCGGGCATGAATGTGTGTAATATCCTTAGATTAGTTAGGTTTAAGCGGCGCGGTATTAGCCGAGCGGTCTCAGGCGCTGCAGTCATGGACTGTGCGGCTGGTCCCGGCGGAGGTTCGAGTCCTCCCTCCGGCATGGGTGTGTGTGTTTGTCCTTAGGATAATTTAGGTTAAGTAGTGTGTAAGCTTAGGGACTGATGACCTTAGCAGTTAAGTAGCGGAATTTACATTCCGAACATCCACTTTACTGTACGTGATAATGAAAACTGCAGTCGGCGTCTACTTTTCTATCTGCTAATCCATACGAGCTGATTCATCGTCGCTTCCCCTCCTTCTCCCTCGTTTGTTGTGACAGTACTTTGGCAGAGCGAAAAAATATACAGATTAAAATTATGAACAGGTGGCGAGGGCAAGCGAGGCTTCGAGCGACAGCTCGCGCGGGCTGCAGGTGAGTGATGAATGGCGACGAGGCGACGGCAGTCCGCCGGCCGCCGGCCGGCTCCCTGATTGGTCGTTGCGGCCGGCCGTAATTGCGGGCTTTGTGGAAACGGACGCACTCCCCCGAGTGCCCCCGCTGCTCTTCTCTGGTCAGCTAACGATCGGCGCTGCTTCCACGCTTCGAGGCCCCCGCTGTCGCACACCGCATCTGCCCAAATGAGCTACCGGATTCGTCCCAGGTGGCCAAGCTATCCAGCAGTAGCAGCACTGTCCCGATTCTAGCCCGCCGGCCACTGTGGCCGAGCGTTTCTAAGCGCTTCAGTCTGGAACCGCGCGACCGCTACGGTTGCAGGTTCGAATCCTGCCTCGGGAATGGATGTGTGTGATGTCCTTAGGTTAGGTAGGTTTAAGTAGTTCTAAGTTCTAGGGGACTGATGACCTCCAATGTTAAGTCCCATAGTGCTCAGAGCCATTTGAACCATTTTTTTTATTCTAGCCGAGCTATCATTAGATTATTATATCACACTACTGGCCATTAAAATTACTACACCAAGAAGAAATGCAGATGATAAATGGGTATTCATTGGGCAAATATACTAGAACTGACATGTGAATACATTTTCACGCATTTTGGGTGCATGGATCCCGAGAAATCAGTACCCAGAACAGCCATCTCTGGCCGTAATAACGCCCTTGATACGCCTGCGCATTGAGTCAAACAGAGCTTGGATGCCGTCTACAGGTACAGCTGCCCATGCAGCTTCAACACAATACCACAGTTTATTGTGACGAGCCAGTTGTTCGGCCACCATTGACCAGACGTTTTCAATTAGTGAGAGATCAGGAGAATGTGCTGGCCAAGGCAGCAGTCGAACATTTTCTGTATCCAGAAAGGCCCGTACAGGATCTGCAACATCCAGTAGTGAATTATCCTGCTGAAATGTAGGGTTTCGCAGGGATCGAATGAAGGGTAGAGCCACGGGTCGTTACACATCTGAAATGTAACGTCCACTGTACAAAGTGCCGTCAATGCGAACAAGAGGTGACCGAGACGTGTAACCAATGGCACCCCATACCATCACGCCGGGAGATACGACAGTATGGCGATGATGAATACACGCTTACAATGTGCGTTCACCGCGATGACGCCAAACACGGATGCGACCATCATGATGCTGAAAACAGAACCTGGATTCATCCGAAAAGATGACGTTTTGCCATTCGTGCACCCAGGTTCGTCGTTGAGTACACCATCGCAGCCGCTCCTGTCTGTGGTGCAGCGTCAAGGGTAACCGCAGCCATGGTCTCCGTGCTGATAGTCCATGCTGCTGCAAACGTCGTCGAACTGTTCGTGCAGTTGGTTTTTCTCTTGCAAACGTCCCCATCTGTTGACTCTGGGATCGAGACGTGGCTGCACGATCCGTTACAGCGACGTGGATAAGATGCCTGTCATCTCGACTGCTAGTGATACGAGGCCGTTGAAATGCAGCACGGCGTTCCGTATTACCCTCCTGAACTCTCCGATTCCATATTCTGCTAACAGTCATTGGATCTCGACCAACGCGTGCAGTAATGTCGCGATACTCTAAACCGCAATCGCGATAGGCTACAATCCGACCTTTATCAAAGTAAATTTCTCCTCCTTACACGAGGCATCACAACAACGTTTCACCAGGCAACGCCGGTCAACTACTGTTTGTGTATGAGAAATCGGTTGGAAACTTTCCTCATGTCTGCACGTTGTAGGTGTCACCACAGGCGCCAACCTTGTGTGAATGCTCTGAAAAGCTAATCATTTGCATATCACAGCATCTTCTTCCCTTCGGTTAAATTTCGCGTCTGTAGTACGTCATCTTCGTGGTGTAGCAATTTTAATGGCCAGTAGTGTAGATAAACTTTTCGTTCAGTGCATCTACAGTACGTAGAATATTGCGGAAAACAAAGATACATAGCCGCGAGGAGTTATCGCGTGGTTTGAGGCGCCATGCCACGCACTGCGCGGCCCCTCCCACTGGGCATGGGTGTGCCTGTTGTTCTTAGTGTAAGTCAGTTTAAGGTAGTTCAAGTAGCATGTAAGTCTAGGGACCGATGACCTCAGCAGTTTGGTCCCTTAGAAATTCACACACATTTGAACATTTTTGAACAAAGATACATAATAAATTCACTGTGTGATCACAAGTACCCGGACACCCCTATGTAGCCCGAAACTGAACAGAAAATGCCACGAGACACGGATCCTCCTGTATAAAAGGAGGCGGCGAGTATTGTGCTGACTGTAGAGAACCAGCAACAGCAGAGCGTGCCGGTCACGTGAGCTGAGTGGCTTCAAACGTGGACTAGTCACTGGATGTCACCTGCGTAGCAAATCCATCAGAGACGTTTCTGTTGTATCCGCGGACCCAACCGAATAGCGCGCGCGCCCTGCCGTCGCATCGCTCGCCACAGTTTCCCGTCGCGACCGCCGGCGGCGCATGGCGTTGCCGCCGACCGAAGACGTCGCGCCACTGCTGAGCTGGGGCCTACAGCGCCCTCCGGCTACGCGATGTAACAGGGGCGCTGGCCCCGAGTCAGGGGGTCTGGCAGACAGCAAGTTGCAGGTGTCAGTGCCGTCGTTCGCTGTCTGGTTAGACAGCTCGCTGTGTGATTCAGTATTGTATAACGACTTAGGCCACGAATCAGGCATATTCTTTGGACACTAATTGGGACTACACTCCTGGAAATGGAAAAAAGAACACATTGACACCGGTATGTCAGACCCACCATACTTGCTCCGGACACTGCGAGAGGGCTGTACAAGCAATGATCACACGCACGGCACAGCGGACACACCAGGAAGAGCGGTGTTGGCCGTCGAATGGCGCTAGCTGCGCAGCATTTGTGCACCGCCGCCGTCAGTGTCAGCCAGTTTGCCGTGGCATACGGAGCTCCATCGCAGTCTTTAACACTGGTAGCATGCCGCGACAGCGTGGACGTGAACCGTATGTGCAGTTGACGGACTTTGAGCGAGGGCGTATAGTGGGCATGCGGGAGGCCGGGTGGACGTACCACCGAATTGCTCAACACGTGGGGCGTGAGGTCTCCACAGTACATCGATGTTGTCGCCAGTGGTCGGCGGAAGGTGCACGTGCCCGTCGACCTGGGACCGGACCGCAGCGACGCACGGATGCACGCCAAGACCGTAGGATCCTACGCAGTGCCGTAGGGGACCGCACCGCCACTTCCCAGCAAATTAGGGACACTGTTGCTCCTGGGGTATCGGCGAGGACCATTCGCAACCGTCTCCATGAAGCTGGGCTACAGTCCCGCACACCGTTAGGCCGTCTTCCGCTCACGCCCCAACATCGTGCAGCCCGCCTCCAGTGGTGTCGCGACAGGCGTGAATGGAGGGACGAATGGAGACGTGTCGTCTTCGGCGATGAGAGTCGCTTTGCCTTGGTGCCAATGATGGTCGTATGCGTGTTTGGCGCCGTGCAGGTGAGCGCCACAATCAGGACTGCATACGACCGAGGCACACAGGGCCAACACCCGGCATCATGGTGTGGGGAGTGATCTCCTACACTGGCCGTACACCACTGGTGATCGTCGAGGGGACGCTGAATAGTGCACGGTACATCCAAACCGTCATCGAACCCATCGTTCTACCATTCCTAGACCGGCATGGGAACTTGCTGTTCCAACAGGACAATGCACGTCCGCATGTATCCCGTGCCACCCAACGTGCTCTAGACGGTGTAAGTCAACTACCCTGGCCAGCAAGATCTCCGGATCTGTCCCCCATTGAGCATGTTTGGGACTGGATGAAGCGTCGTCTCACGCGGTCTGCACGTCCAGCACGAACGCTGGTCCAACTGAGGCGCCAGGTGGAAATGGCATGGCAAGCCGTTCCACAGGACTACATCCAGCATCTCTACGATCGTCTCCATGGGAGAATAGCAGCCTGCATTGCTGCGAAAGGTGGATATACACTGTACTAGTGCCGACATTGTGCATGCTCTGTTGCCTGCGTCTATGTGCCTGTGGTTCTGTCAGTGTGATCATGTGATGTATCTGACCCCAGGAATGTGTCAATAAAGTTTCCCCTTCCTGTGACAATGAATTCACGGTGTTCTTATTTCAATTTCCAGGAGTGTATATACGGTACACTCTTCACTGTCACTAATCGTTTTCCTGCCACCAGATTTTAGTCACAACCTGGTCACGTGCTACTCCATATCCAAATTATGGTTGTCACGCCCGAGCAGCCATAAAAGTTTCAACATTTCTAAAGCCGCCAAGTCAACAGCTGCCGCGTGGGATTAGCCGAGCGGTCTTAGGCGCTGCAGTCACGGACTGTGCGGCTGGTGCCGGCGGAGGTTCGAGTCCTCCCTCGGGCATGGGTGTGTGTGTTTGTCCTTAGGATAATTTAGGTTAAGTAGAGTGTAAGCTTAGGGACTGATGACCTTAGCGGTTAAGTCTCATAAGATTTGACACACGCCGGCCGAAGTGGCCGTGCGGTTAAAGGCGCTGCAGTCTGGAACCGCAAGACCGCTACGGTCGCAGGTTCGAATCCTGCCTCGGGTATGGATGTTTGTGATGTCCTTAGGTTAGTTAGGTTTAACTAGTTCTAAGTTCTAGGGGACTAATGACCTCAGCAGTTGAGTCCCATAGTGCTCAGAGCCATTTGAACCATTTGACACACATTTGAACATTTTGAACAACAGCTGGTGTTGTGACTGTAAAGTGGAAACGCGAAGGAACAACCACAGCTAAAACAAGAGCAGGCAGACCTCACGTACTTACGGGCAGGAGCCGTCGAACGTTTCAGAGTGTGGTTGTATCAATTCGCATGAAATCAGCGGAAGCAACCAGCCGTGAATTCCAAATTACTACCAGTAGTCCAACTAACGCACTGACTGCGCGTTGGGAGTTGGACGGAGTGGAGTACAATTGTCGGAAAGCTCCTCATAAGTGACACATTTCTGCAGTCAATGTCATCGAATCTCGAGGTCAATGACCGGTATGCATTTTCCTTATGTTTAAATTTGTTTAGTGTCAACCCCAGCTAGTGGACGAGTTAAGTTACCCCGGATTAAGTGCTGTTACAGTAGAGTTACAGTCAGTTTTGTGTTAAGCTTTTAATAACATCTTATCTATGGTATGCCATGATAACCTTTACTAAGCCTCGAAGGAGAATTGTATTACCGAATAAGACATATACTATCGAGAGTTGGCAATACTCTCTTAGGATTTAAAGGTTGGCTACAGTGCGCATACACAAGCTCTGGAATCTAAGATATTGCTGTCCGCTTCGCAGCGCACGGTTTAACTAGTGGCAGTTTCGGAAGCCACTGTAGGAGCCTGCCTGCTGTGGTGCGCACGTGTGTAAGCCGAGGGGTCGTCGCCGAGCTGCCTTACTGCCGTGTCCGCCAGCAGCGACACAGGACTTGGTATTTAGTTGATATTTTTCATAATTTGCAGCGCGCTTATTAATTTAAAGAAAAGGGTTTGTGTATGTGCGTAGCAGCAGACGGTAATTTTGATAATGATAGGAGTTGAAATCTTAAGGGAAACCATTGTTAGGCGAATAGATTAAGTATTGATTTTTGTCATTGATTTCTTTTGTAGTTGTCAGGGAGTTGTTTCACTTGTATTTAATTCAGAAGTATTTCAGTCTGTCTCAAGAGTTTGATTAATTTGTAATATTGCTTTATCGTCACTGGAGGCAGATTTACATACGAAGCGAGAATATAGTTTTTGAAAAAAAGGAATAACTTGTTTGGGTTATCATTTATCGAGTTTAGATTTGACCAAACCCTTTCTCTTGAATTATATGTAGTTGTAGTAACCAGCAGGAGCCGCCATACAGAACATGCATTGCACGCAGCATGAATAATAGTTTTTTTATGTTTTTGTTTAATAATGGAATGCAGTAGATCAAGCAGTGGCAGCAGAAAGACCAAGTAAGTTATTTGTTGCGCACAGGACGAATAAAGAAAAAAATAAAGTTTAGGTGATCTCTGTAATAGTAAAGTTAACAAGAATAGAAGCACGAAATTTTCAGTAGAAAACACGAGATAAGAAGATAGAGCTCGCGACATTCACTATGCTACTTAAAAAAGACGCTGTTCGTGTCTTGGCAACCAACGAAATTACAAGAAAGGCCGTCATGCTGGTTAATGTCCTCCTTGTAACTAAACAACATTTCTTCGATACATTTTTTACTTTGCTTCTGTCCAAAAAGTTATTGGGTGTGGTCAAGATAAATGGTGAATCCTTTATATCAATAGGGGACATGCAACGCCAGAAAACTGTAGCGAATGTCTGGAAGGTTTGCAGAATGTCGACGCTTCGTTCATAGACTGGTAAGTCTTGTGTGTTTAGTGCAATTTCTGGCTTGTTTTCGAAGAGAAATGGCATAAAAAATGTTCAAATTTGTGTGAAATATTATGGGACTTAACTACTAAGGTCATCAGTCCCTAAGCTTACACACTACTTACCCTAAATTATCTTAAGGACAAACACACACACACCCATGTCCGAGGAAGGACTCGAACCTCCGCCGGGACCAGCCGCACAGTCTATGACTGCAGCGCCTCAAACCGCTCGACTAATCCCGCGCGGCGAAATGGCATAATTCCAGTGTGATATTTACAGTGTTGTGTAGCACATCAGCACACGATGACGAGCTGCGGCTGGTTATTAAACTAAATCAATCATTTTAGGTACGAAGATTAATTTTCTCTGGCCAATGGACCTCACCAAATGGGAGGGCTGTCGATTGCGGTGGCGAAGTATTATTCACATTCACTATTTAATTAAATTAGAAAGTACACAAGATAGCGAAAATCCATAATGCTTGTGGCCGACACTTTTGAATTTTGTGTTGGAGCCACAGCGAAATTGAGAGGCACTCATTCCTCCCTTGTTCGGAGATTTGGCGTCAAGGCAGTAGAGATGGGCAAAACTGTTCTTGACAGAGATTGGATCTGAACTGTTCACTCCCTGAAATGAATTAGCTCTTTTTCATGACTCACCACTCATTTACAATAGAAAATAAATGGAAGGCACATTGCCCTTTAAACTTGGTTTATTCCAGTACTATACCTGTATTTTGATCTTATTTGATCCTATTTTGAAGTAACACAGATAATGAGTAAGAATTTTGTATTGTTTATTGAAATTTCCACGATATGACAAAGTTTTTGATTATTGATTTATTTTGCACTATCGTGGGTTTTTGGGTGATCAGAAAATGTTGTAACTTGAGATTTACATTAACAATATATTTGGCTATAATGTTTTAAAATTTCATTAACCTCATACAAATACATCGCAAGCCATATATTTTTAAAGTGAACGTTTCCTTCCGAAGACGCCTAAAATCGCAAAATCCGTACCAGAATAAGAAAAAAAAATATAAATTTGACTGTAAAACGAAAGTGCTGCATATAGCCTTACGCAGAATAAAACAAGGAAAATATTGGTGTATCACATTTTGCGATACGTTTATCGGTTCGCTCGTAATTAAAGCGTAAATTCGAGTGTCCATAATAAAAATCCTATAGTAAGAGGAGTCATCAGGAACCTAATCTAATCAGTTTAAACAAATAAAAATAAAATAAAAACCATTGATGTATACATAACATAATAATGTAATATACATAGCGGTATTACTACGAAGAACAATATCCAGTAGGGACGAACTCCGATGCAGAGGCGCTGAGTCGAGCAGGTCGAGCCGCGAGCTGTATTACTGCGTGAGCTGAGACCGCAGAGACCACAGTGACACCTGAGTCGCGTTGCTCAACACTCTGGCTAGACTCGAGACGGTGGGGTGAGCGTTGAGCGGGCGAGTTCCGAGGCTGGGGGGAGCGGTGAACTCACCCGCTCCGAGACAAATCGTCCGTTCCCTTGCGAGCAGGTTGTTGCAAGTAGTTCCTATGTTATCCGCTAGGTGGTTCTATGTCCCGTTGCTCGCATCAACTGCCCAGAGGGCAGGACGTGCGACTGAAACGATCGCCGACAGAGTGCGATGAGAAGTTACGCTGCGCCAGACACTGCAAGCGGCAGACGACGCACAGAGACGGCACGGCATATGTGAAACACAAAATCCAATGGGGCACTGCACAATGCAGGCAGCCAAGGTAGAAGCAGGGCAGAGGCCGGCGCTGGCTGTGTTGTGTGGCGTGCACTGTGCTCTGACCAGCAGAGGCGCTGCTGATATGCTCCGTATCTCTCTCTCTCTCTCTCTCTCTGCCGTGGAAAACATTTGGAGCTACCGTTCTTTTTTTCTGAATCACTGATTGTTCACTCCTTTGAAAGATTCAACTCTATGAATTAGTTCAAGAGCGGATCCCCCATCTCTACAAGACAGGTCTCGTAACTTCTGCACCAAAAGGCTGTGCTGCCCCAACAGTCTGAGGCAGCAGCAACAGTTCCATCTCCACCAGTGGCGTAACGAACATAACACTGCCTGGGGCACGACACTTTAGTGCCCCGCCCCCCTCCCTCCCTCCCCATCGGAGCCCAGGGTACGACACTACACGTTATCGCCCCATTCCCCTTCCTCGGCGCCCAGGGTACGGCATTACACTTTATTGGCGTCCCCTGCCCCTCCAGAAACACATACAGTAATATAATATATAAAATTTACTGTAATAATAGTAACATATTTTCCGGGAAATCCTGTTTGTCTTAGAGACCATTTTGCGTCCCTCTGCAAGTGGCGTTCAGAGCATGACAGACACCTTTGGGCCCCCTACCGCACCCACCCCCTCACTACGCCAGCACCGGTCTCCATCCCGTATCATGTTTACAGAGACCTTTTTACATCGATGTACGCACACTGTAGCGTGGTGTCCAAGTCCACAAAAATATGAAAGCATGGCGAAAATGCTCACTAGGCCCATTTGGTTGCAGATCCTGAACATCTTTACGGAAACCCTACAGTTAAATTTTCGTGACTACCGCTGCTAGCAGGGTGTTCGCGATGGTGTGCACACCCCTGCAGCAGACAGTTAGCGGCCGCGCCACTGTAGTGGGAGAGAGGGAGGCAGGTGTTTGGCGCGACTGTACCTCGGCTTATACACGGGCCGCTGTCCGTCGCAGCTGACAGCCGCTTTGTCGCAGCCGCCGCAGGCCGGAATATAAACACGCGAGAGCCCGCAGCCCGCACCACACGCCGGGCGACAGCTGCGGCCTGTCGTGTGTCCAGCTCGTTACCGCAGCTGGCTCTTAATCTCCGAGCCAGTGCCGACGAAAACTATCTGCGATATACAATACGTTTCGTACTTCACAGAGATCGCGACGTTGTGACCCTGCTGGGCACACCAGATTTGTTTGTGTTGCCACTGCTGCCCTTTAAAACTGCAACACCAGGAAACATAGAAAATAACGGAATTTTAGTTCCTGTTCTCTCTGAGCGTACACAGCGTAGTCGGAAGAATAAATGATTAAATTTCTAGGTTGTTCATTTTATTTAGCGCATATCAATCCAAACTGAGGTGCAACTAACGTAGATGAGCTGCATAAATAGCACTACAATAATAAATCTACAGATTAATATCTAAATTTTCAATCCACTAAAGTGCTATCCCTTTCACTTCAAAGAAATCTTCCAGATTTGTATGTTAAGCTCGGCTGCTTGAAACAGCCTTCGACATCCTTGCCACGAATCTGTACATGTACTCACATTTCACTTTAGATAAGCGCTAGAACATTAGAAATTCTTGATCAGAGGGTTCAAAATAAATCTTCACATATCTCGCGTCTTGTTGATCTGCTGCATAGTGAAACTGTTCTATGAGTTTTCCTAGAGACATCTGCTTTTCTCTGTAGAAAATTTTTAATATTCTCTACTCTCTTTTATATAAAAACACTGACCGTAAATTTTGTTGCGAATATTCATTTATTCACTGGTAAACTAACTTCTAAACAGTGCGACGATACACTGCGCGTTCTGTTAAGAATACTTCGGTATAAAGAGTACACTGCATTCACCTCTTGTAATTAACTCGTCCTAACAAATGGTTCAAATGGCTCTCAGCACTATGGGACTTAACTTCTGAGGTCATCAGTCCCCTAGAACTTAGAACTACTTAAACCTAACTAACCTAAGGACATCACACACATCCATGCCCGAGGCAGGATCCGAATCTGCGGCCGTAGCGATCACGCGGTTCCAGACTGAAGCGCCTAGAACCACACGGCCACACCGGCCGGCGTTGTTCATTAATTTAACGGTGAAGAAATCTAAAAAGAATTTTGGTGTTAACAAGACTACAAATCAGTTGAGTTTTGGATTACGACGCAATTTGAGTGTTATATAACACAACAAAACCTCGTCCGTCTTTTTTCACAAAATATGACATACATCGCGGATTCTGGGTCACCTAGGCTTCCTGATCAAATATGAATTCTTAAGAAGATAGTTAGTTTTTTAACAAGTATCTTTGCAAATTATGTAACGTCTGTTTCAGTTCTGCTTCTATTATACAGGGTGATTCAAAAAGAATACCACAACTTTAGGAATTTAAAACTTTGCAACGACAAAAGGCAGAGCTAAGCACTATCTGTCGGCGAATTAAGGGAGCTATAAAGTTTCATTTAGTTGTACATTTGTTCGCTTGAGGCGCTGTTGACTAGGCGTCAGCGTCAGTTGATGCTAAGATGGCGACCGCTCAACAGAAAGCTTTTTGTGTTACTGAGTACGGCAGAAGTGAATCGACGACAGTTGTTCAGCGTGCATTTCGAACGAAGTATGGTGTTAAACCTCCTGATAGGTGGTGTATTAAACGTTGGTATAAACAGTTTACAGAGAATGGGTGTTTGTGCAAAGGGAAAAGTTCTGGACGGCCGAGAACGAGTGATGAAAATGTAGCACGCATCCAGCAAGCATTTGTTCGCAGCCCAGGAAAATCGACTCGCAGAGCTAGCAGAGAGCTGCAAATTCCACAATCAACTGTGTGGAGAGTCCTACGAAAAAGGTTAGTTATGAAACCTGAACGTCAACTACCCGAGGCGATGGATCGGCCGCCAGGCAGCCCGTGACAGAGCACTTCATCACTGGCCTCCAAGAAGCCCTGATCTTACCCCCTGCGATTTTTTCTTATGGGGGTATGTTAAGGATATGGTGTTTCGGCCACCTCTCCCAGCCACCATTGATGATTTGAAACGAGAAATAACAGCAGCTATCCAAACTGTTACGCCTGATATGCTACAGAGAGTATGGAACAAGTTTGAGTATCGGGTTTATATTGCTCGAGTGTCTGGAGGGGGCCATATTGAACATCTCTGAACTTGTTTTTGAGTGAAAAAAAAAACCTTTTTAAATACTCTTTGTAATGATGTATAACAGAAGGTTATATTATGTTTCTTTCATTAAATACACATTTTTAAAGTTGTGGTATTCTTTTTGAATCACCCTGTATTGTAACTGAGTTGGTCATTTACGAGTTGGGATCAGTATCACACTAGATTGAATTAGTTTTAGATTATTGCATAGTCTCGAACACGGCAGTAAATATGGCACGCCATGTTTCGTTGTTAATTGGGATTAATACAAGTTACCTACCATGACATTAAGTAAATATAATTATAGCAGATAACATATAGAAGATTGTCATTTCAGTTTTAAGTATTATTCGCTAATCGCGAGTGTAAAAATGTCAACTGAATAGATCGATATCCCACAACCTGTTACTCGGTGCTCGACAACAACGCAGCTAATTAGCTAACTGACAGATGACCGGCTTAAAATGTTACATGTTCAATGTTTACATCATATCACCTGAAGTATGTGTCGCACAATGATGTAATTTTGCAGATTCATCCAGTGGTTCATGTGGATACTGTCTGCAAAATACGTTGCCAGTACAGTTAGTAGTAAGATAAAACGTCATACCTGATGTGCCAATTTTACTGCACGAACAACGAAAATGTATTAAGTGATGAACTTCTTTCCTTTCACAGTTTTCTGTGGGTTGTCAGCGATAAAAGTTTCTTAAAGGTTGGAAATTATGTGTAAAGTTTGTTGCATGTTGCTAAGTACTGTCATTCTCAGTTAATGGATGCGTGGCCTACACTTCTTTTTTAGCCTACCCTTTTTAATAGGCTTACCCGGCAAGGACGCTTTCCAGACAGTACGTGATATGTGTACAAAGTTTGGTCGAAATCGGTCGAGTGGTTTAGCATGAGATGTGGAACATATAAACATAATTTTTATATGTGTGCGTTTGCTGTTGCGCTGACGCGCTATGATCTTCATATCTATGCACGTAGCATACTTTATGGCCATCTGGCGTCTTTTGCATGCCGTCTTCACGACGTTGCAATTGTAATTGCCAGTATAGGCAGTAGCTTGATTATGCAAGCTGCAAAAGTAAGTGAGGTTGTGGCATCAGGACTTTCAATAAAGGATTTTATGTGTCATTATTCACGAATTATTACGGCTACAGTTTCAGGTAGGTTCGCTTCTTGTGTCATGACTTGCCGTTAGGCGCCGGTACTACTACGGCGACGAATAGTTGAAACACAAGTTGCGTACAGTCAACATGGGTCTACATAAGATGAGCAGGGTTTTGCTCGTAAAGCTGTTTCATTAAAACGGCAGCTACAGAGCTGCTGGCTGCTCTTCCCGAGTGTCGACGCATTAAAAGAATACGGAGAGGTCGAAGAACATGAATCGGAGGTTCGAATTAACTGGCGATTTAGGAATTGCTTCTGGGAGTGGCTGACGGCAAATTGCACCACAAATTGTTGAAGAAGTTTCTGTTGCCTTGGCTGAGAATGCTGGAACGCAGTGTGGGATCTTCAAGAAGCGTACGAGCTGTGTCACGACAACTGAACATTCCACAGTTCATCGTTGTCTCTGGCAAGAGTAGAGTAACCTCTTCTGCGGTTCCAGGCCGTCGTGGACGCAGATTTTCGTCTCACTGGGGAACGTTTTTAACATATAACCGAAACATGGTACAAAATTAACAAATGGACGATAAATAGTTTGGACAAGAAGAGAATAGAAGCTTTCGAAATGTGGTGCTACAGAAGAATGCTGAAGATTAGATGGGCAGATCACATAACTAATGAGGAGGTATTGAATAGAATTGGTGAGAAGAGGAGTTTGTGGCACAACTTCACAAGAAGAACGGACCGGTTGGTGGGACATGTTCTGAGGCATCAAGGGATCACAAATTTAGCATTGGAGGACAGTGTGGATGGTAAAAATTGTAGAGGGAGACCAAGAGATGAATACACTAAGCAGATTCAGAAGGATGTAGGTTGCAGTAAGTACTGGGAGATGAAGAAGCTTGCACAGGATAGGATAGCATGGAGTGCTGCATCAAACCAGTCTCAGGACTGAAGACCACAATAACAACAACAACAACCGTCTCACGTGGAAATTAAAATGTGTTTCTGTCAGTGGTTTGTTCGTTATTTCGCTTCTGCGTGTCCTTACAAATGTTTCCACGAAGTTTCTTTGTCCTACGATCACCGTTTTTCGTAGGGGTTTCTCAACTAGCGATAGTTCAATTATAACTACTACGTGCACCACAAAACCCCGCCCATCAGAGGAAAAATGTAATAGAGGGATTGTTAAGCCAGTAAAGTGATGAATGCCAGGAATTTATATGGCAAGTGCTCTTCCGCACTTCTAAAGATGGGTAATAGCAAATTATCGAGGTATCTAGTAGTCAGTAGCTGAATGCGTGCAATAACCCTGGTGTATTACCAGCCAGTTGTCAGATGCGACAGCTAAGGAGATCGGCATGATTCATATAGTTCAAATGGTTCAATGGCTCTGAGCACTATGGGACTTAACTTCTGAGGTCATCAGTCCCCTAGAACTTAGAACCACTTAAACCTAACTAAGCTAAGGACGTCACAAACATCCATGCCCGAGGCAGGATTCGAACCTGCGACCGTAGTGATCGCGCGGTTCCAGACTGTAGCGCCTAGAACCGCTCGGCCACTTCGGCCGGCTGATTCATATGGTATCAGTGTGTGCCGTACCCTACACGCAGCGACATAGCTATGAAGTGGCATGGTCAAGATTGTGTCATCGCGAGGAACAGTGTCTGGGAGTAAGAGAGAGCGTGTTGCACTGGCTGAAGGCCACTATCTCGCCGAAGCGTTATCCTCGCAGTCAGTATGTGCGAGACGAATTGCCGGCTGGGGTGGCCGGGCCGTTCTAGGCGCTACAGTCTGGAACCGCGCGACCGCTACGGTCGCAGGTTCGAATCCTGCCTCGGGCGTGGATGTGTGTGATGTTCTTAGGTTAGTTAGGTTTAAGTAGTTCTAAGTTCTAGGGGACTGATGAGCTAAGAAATTAAGTCCCATAGTGCTCAGACCCATTTGAACCATTTTTTTGTGAAACGAATTGCTCTCAGTATTCCCCGAGATTCGGTGCTGCCCTCTGACGGATATTCACTGAGGTGACAAAAGTCATGGGATAGCAAAATGGCTCTGAGCACTATGGGACTTAACGTCTGAGGTCATCAGTCCCCTAGAACTTAGAACTACTTAAACCTAACTAACCTAAGGACATCACACACATCCATGCCCGAGGCAGGATTCGAACCTGCGACCGTAGCAGTCGTGCGGTTCCGGACTGAAGCGCCCAGAACCGCATGGCCACCGCGGCCGGCCATGGGATAACAATGTGCACATATAGTGATGTGGTAATATCCCGTACACTAGGTATAAAAGGGTAGCGCATTGGCGGACCTCTCATTTGCACTTAGGTGACTCATATGAAAAGGTTTCCGACATGACTACGGCCGCACGACGGGAATTAACAGACTTTGAACGCGGAATGATAGTTGGAGCTTGGCGCATGGGACATTCCGTTTCGGAAATCGTTAGCGAATTTAATATTCCTAGGTCCACATTGTCAAGAGTGTGCCGAGAGTACCAAATTTCTGTCATTACCTCCCACCACGGACAACGCAGTGAACGAAGGCGTTCACTTAACAATCGAGAGCAGCGGCGTTTGCGTAGGGCTGTCAGTAGTGACAGACAAGCAACACTGAGTGAAATAACCGCAGAAAATGTCGCACGTTCTGTGAACGTATCCGTTAGGCCAATAAGGCGAAATTTGTCGTTAATGGGCTATGGCAGCTGACGACTGACACCAGTGCCTTTGCTAATTGCACGACATCGCCTGCAACGCCTAGGCTGGGCACTACACCGGGTGGAGCTATCAACAAGGCAGTGTGCTAGCTGGTGGTGGCTCCATAACGGCGTGGGCTGTGTTTACATGTAGTGGACTGTGTCCTCTGGTCCAGCTGAACCGATCATTGATTGGGAATGGTTGTGTTTGGTTACTTGGAGACCATTTGCAGCCATTGGTGGACTTCATGTTCTCAAATAATAATGCGCCATGTCAACAGGCCAAAATTGTATCTTCGTTTTCACACATGTCTAGTTCAGCTATCTGCGTGCTCTATGGATCATACTGAGATATGTGACGAAACAGTTTTAGAATTATAGTTCACTTTATTAATGCATTGCGTCCCGAAAACATGGAAAAATATTGTAATTTTAAAATTTTTTACAAAATTAACATTATCATTGTAAACAACGAATACCAGAACTGGAAAACTGTAGACAATAAGTTGTTTTAAGGAGGTGGTTTCAGTTTGGAACCACTGAGGCATACAGTTTTCAATCATTTGTCATTTCATGTTCGATTAATTTTTCCTAGACAAAATATCACATCTCGAAACTTCCGTGAGTTAAGAACGCCTATAACAGACTATAATTTATGAAAATTATTATGTTTAAAAACCACATAGTACTCGGCTGAGTCATTTTGAAATCACTCAGAAAAATAGTTTTACAAACTCAAAAACTCAAATTTATGTTACGATAACGTTACATATACTTACTTTCACTGTCTATGACCTCTGTGAGACTCTCTCTCTCTCTCTCTCTCTCTCTCTCTCTCTCTCACACACACACACACACACACACACAAGTTTTCAAGCAAACATGATTTCGGTTTGTTTTTGAAGCTAATTTTATAAGCCATTAAACTGTTCACATCACTGAGTAAGTGTCACAAGATTTTTAAGTTTTGTGGCTAAAACACCTGTGCCACAATACTATGTTGCTCACAACACCAACTTAGTATTTTTCTTTGAAATTACGTGGAGCATACTGTGTAAACGCAGAGTATGAGGGATTTTTGAGGAGGTGTTGTTGTAACGCCGCCGTGGCTGAGAACACTGATTAGCAGTTTGTCGACTCCAGTTCGACTCTCGCTGTTACCTATATTTTTTTCCATTTTATTTCATTCCTCACAATTTTTAATAACTAATTATAAAATTTAATTTCAGTTTGTATACGTAAATTAACATGTTCAATTTACTTACTATTAGTACCTTTCTAAGGCAAAAGCCTATAGACCAACACATTGCAGCACATGGTAAAATATTGCTCGTGCCACCACTATGAATGACTTTTTAATAAATTTTAATTTTAAAATCAACAGCCTCAGTTGCAGAGATTACCTAGATTTACCTGGGTTTCTGTCGGGATAACGCAACCTTCTTCAGAAAAAAAATAGCTACCGTTTGTCCATAGTGGACATAGTCAAGCTAAAACTACAAATCCATAAATTATCGTCAGACTGTAAAAACTTGTCTCAAACTACCTCGGCCCCACTTCGCGACCGCGATGCGGCAGCCACGAGTGCTGTACTGCAACTGAGGCTGTTGATTGTAAAACTGAAATTAATATTTATACAGTTGCTGAAAGTGCCACGAAATGTTGAAAATATTTAAGTTCTTACCTGCCGACTTTTTAATCAACTGGCAGTCAGTACCACGATTACTATCAATCAACTCAAAATTTTGCAATCAACTCGAATCTTCAATTGAAATAAAGAAGTAATTCGGCTCTCTTTCTGCGTGACGGGAAATGGGCATGGCAGCAGTGATGGCCTCGCCAGGTGCACTGTACGCCTCTGTAAAGGCTCTGCGTTGCAGGCACATCAGTGGACTGGAATCCCGCACACCCGCAACCTGTCACGAGACCAGCTAGAGCCTCCCCCTAGTGCTAAGCTGACAGCCGCCACCTCGTTCCTCGTCGTTTGCTGACTTCGACACGCCGCAGCCGCCGCCGCGTGTTGCTGTCGTCACAGCCCCACTCCCCGGACACCGCCGCTGTCGTTCCTTGTCAACTGTGAGACATTTCGTCGCTGGTTGCTTCCTTATCGCCTCAACTCCAGCGCAGACCATCGTCGGCGCCGCTTCGGCGGACGACACCGAACCCACACCACTCACCATGTCCGCAAGAACAGATACCATCTTCATATACACTACTGGCCATTAAAATTGCTACACCACGAAGATGACGTGCTACAGACGCGAAATTTAACCGACAGCAACAAGATGCTGCCGGCCGGAGTGGCCGAGCAATTCTAGGCGCTACAATCTGGAGCCGCGCGACCGCTATGGTCGCAGGTTCGAATCCTGCCTCGGGCATGGATGTGTGTGATGTCCTTAGGTTAGTTAGGTTTAAGTAGTTCTAAGTTCTAGGGGACTGATGACCACAGCAGTTAAGTCCCATAGTGCTCAGAGCCATTTTTCAAGAAGATGCCGTGATATGCAAATGATTAGCTTTTCAGAGCATTCACACAAGGTTGGCGCCGGTGGCGACACCTACAACGTGCTGACATGAGGAAAGTTTCCAACCGATTTCTCATACATGAACAGCAGTTTACCGGCGTTGCCTGGTGAAACGTTGTTGTGATGCCTCGTGTAAGGAGGAGAAATGCGTACCATCACGTTTCCGACTTTAATAAAGGTCGGATTGTAGCCTACCCCGATTGCGGTTTATCGTATCGCGACATTGCTGCTCGCGTTGGTCGAGATCCAATGACTGTTGGCAGAATATGGAATCGGTGGGTTCAGGAGGGTAATACGGAACGCCGTGCTGGATCCCAACGGCCTCGTATTACTAGCAGTCGAGATGACAGGCATCTTATCCGCATAGCTGTAACGGATCGTGCAGCCACGTCTCGATCCCTGAGTCAACAGATGGGGACGTTTGCAAGACAACAACCATCTGCACGAACAGTCCGACGACGTTTGCAGCAGCATCGACTATCAGCTCGGAGACCATGGCTGCGGTTACCCTTGACGCTGCATCACAGACAGGAGCGCCTGCGATGGTGTACTCGACGACGAACCTAGGTGCACGAATGGCAAAATGTAATTTTTTCGGATGAATGCAGGTTCTGCTTACAGCATCATGATGGTCGCATCCGTGTTTGGCGACATCGCGGTGCACGCACTTTGGGAGCGTGCATTCGTCATCGCCATACTGGCGTATCTCCCGGCGTGACGGTATGGGGTGCCATTGGTAACACGTCTCGGTCAGCTCTTGTTCGCACTGACGGCACTTTGTACAGTGGACGTTACACTTCATATGTGTTACGACCAGTGGCTCTACCCTTCATTCGATCCCTGCGAAACCCTACATTTCAGCAGGATAATGCACTACTGGATGTTGTAGATCCTGTACGGGCCTTTATGGACACAGAAAATGTTTGACTGCTGCCCTGGCCAGCACATTCTCCAGATCTCTCACCAATTGAAAACGTCTGGTCAATGGTGGCCGAGCAACTGGCTCGTCGCAATACGCCAGTCACTACTCTTGATGAACTGTGGTATCGTGTTGAAGCTGCATGGGCAGCTGTACCTGTACACGCCATCCAAGCTCTGTTTGACTCAATGCCCAGGCGTATCAAGGCCGTTATTACGGCCAGAGGTGGTTGTTCTGGGTACTGATTTCTCAGGATCTATGCATCCAAATTGCGTGAAAATGTAATCACATGTCAGTTCTAGTATAATATATTTGTCCAATGAATACCCGTTTATCATTTGCGTTTCTTCTTGGTGTAGTAATTTTAATGGCCAGTTGTGTAGTTATGGCTAACCGACCATTGACCTTCTTCTTCTGTGCTGGATGCATACGCATTGCCCCAACTCTTACGAGACTCAGTAAGATTGTCTGCCGCGAGTAATGAATGTAGAAGGCAGGGGTATTAGAATGTAGTGTGTGGACATTAAGTTGGAAATGTGGGTCTCACAGGAAGCTTGCAAGGGATAAATCCCTGCAGTCGCACTATTCTCTGTGCCCTCGGTGGCTCAGATGGATAGAGCATCTGCTATGTACGCAGAAGATCCCGGGTTCGAGTCCCGTTCGGGGCACACGCTTTCAATTGTCCCCTTTGATGTATATCAACGCCTGTCCACAGCAGTCTTGATTTAATTATCATTCCACACCAGTCAACGCCGCTCACCGCCATCTCTCACCAGAATCTTCTCACCATTTCCTTTCCTCAAAACCTGTTCCGAAACCTGTCACAGTGTACCATGCACTTAAAGATATTTGTCTTCTCTTCGTTGGTTTACATTACACACAAGCCTTCAGTAGAAGATTTTTCCATTCTTCTGACTCGTTAGATGCGGAACGCCACGAACTTCTGCATCAGCTTTTTCATATCAGAGCAGCACTTGCAGCATACGTCCCCAGTTACTTGTTGGATGTATTTCAATCTGTGCCATTCTATAACGCTTTTACCCTCTACACGTGTACCATTAAAGTTATGGTAACAGATGTATTATGATGTCTTATCATCCTGTCCCTTCTTCTTGTCAGTGTTTGCGATATATTGCATTCCTCACTGATTCTGTGGAGAGCCTCCTCATTCCTTACCTTATCAATGCACCAAAGTTTCAACATTCTTCTGTAGAACCACAAATCGTCCATACCCTCTCAAAATACGGAAAGCAAAGAGCTTGCAGTAGAAGAGATTCGTTTGGCAGTATAGAAGATGAAGAAGTGCTCATAGTTATTAAAGTATGGATTTTAGAGCACATGTTTACTACACTTCTTTGCTTCGAATTATCGTTCCTGTCATGAATATTGACCACTCCTCCTGGGACACACTGTACAATTTTCCTCTCCGCCTACCCCGTCACACACTTGACTACAACACACAAAACGTTAATCATATAACCACGTGAAACTATCAGAAAAGTCCTTCTTTGGAACGTTGTTCAACACGCCTGTCGCAATGACTTGAATGTCGTTTACTTCGTCAGACCCTTCATATAAATATCTGCACCTTGATATGATATATTTGCGTTGATGACACCGAGTTTGTTTCCAAAAAAGAATTGTCCACGTTTAGCGTTTAGAACAAGTCGCGGCGGGCTTCTAAGCGTTTTGTTTTTATCCGGAACTCAATGTGTGCAGGACAAACTTTTCACGTACTGAGTGGTCGAATGATCTGTTGTTTAGAGTTGTTAGTTCAAGCTGCCACCATAATCACTGCGGCGACGGCGCTTATAAGCCAATAATAAAATCAGTCTTGGAACTCTTTCGACAGACGGCATACTTAATATAACATCAGAAGTTTCCCAAAATTACAAACACCACGTTTATAACCAGGGCTGAAATGGAAAATGCATTTAGCAACGAACCTCTTTATTGGACTAAATGATACTTTAAGAGAAACATAATCATTTTTTTTCAAGTATTATAGTGCGTAATTGTTATTAAATGATTGCATGCATTCTAGTATAGAGTGATAAATACAATATCAATAAGGTTATAATCACAGTATGGAGGAGGTATTAATTTTAACAAATGTCTCGTTTAACAGTGCTGATATCAACTGTTCTTAGTCTGTTAGTTCAAAATAGCTCTGAGCACTATGGGACTTAACATCTGAGGTCATCAGTCCCCTAGAGCGGTCGCGCGTTTACAGACTGAAGCGCCTAGAACCGCTCGGCCACAGCAGCCAGCTTAGTCCGTTAGTAATAACAGTGTCTTTTCTTGTGAGCTCCAAGCTGTGAAACCAAAGATGGCGTGGCTTCTGTTCCTGAATCGCCAAATACGAAATGAATTTGACGTTACAGTTCATGTCCACTAACACTGTTGACCGCTACGGTCGCAGGTTCGAATCCTGCCTCGGGCATGGATGTATGTGAAGTCCTTAGGTTAGTTAGGTTTAAGTAGTTCTACGTTCTAGGGGACTGATGACCTCAGATTTTAAGTCTCATAGTGCTCAGAGCCACTAACACTGTCCATGCCGTTTTCTCTGTCTTGGCGACAGCGCTACGCAACTCACTGTACAATAGATGGACCATTTTCGCCAGTTGGTGATCCCGTTTATTGCCCTTTATATCTACACTTTCTACTCTCCGTTGTGGATGGGTCATTTGACACAGCTCCTTAGCTCTGTTGAGAATCGTGAGTGTAAATCTACCATTGAAGTTATTGGCAGAACTTTCCGTCGATGCTTTATGAACGCGCCTACATGCCAATGTGTTCCCCAGCAACATACCTGAGCCCTCTTTTATTCCATGTCACGCCATCTAAAGGCTACGACTGCAGCACATAGCAGCTTTACATCATACTGAATTCCGATAGTCACCATGCTTGTACAGTTATGTAGTTCTAAACATTTGTTAATTCTCGTGTCCCTTAATCTGCGGAACAAATTTCAATTTAATCACGTGTACCCTTCTTGATGTTGCAATTTTCACGGACGGTAGTGTAGCAACGAGAACGCTCGAAGTTCGCAGGTCGGTTAGTGACAGTCAACAGAATGGAATCATCCAACACACATGCATTTCTGCGCCGGAGCTACGAAACTGTGCGCGAATTCTACGAATGTAGATGTAGACCTTATAACGCAACAGTATAGGCCGTCTCTAAACGAAGTCAAGGATCTCAAACCCATTCGGAGAACCCAATACTATGTCGCGATGTACACGTGAAGTTGATAAATGTAATGATCATATATTGTAACGGTTCTTTGGAAGTAATCATGATGCTTTTTAACTGAAATATCATAAAATATAGTTTCTATCCAGAAGTACAGTCAACGAACACACACAAATTCTGAAACACACTTATAAAATTCTTGTGATGCAATAAAAGCGTTATAAAACAGGTTCATATGTTTAGGCTATATTAATTTATAGAAGAACATTAACTACGACATAAACTGCCCGACAATACGGTAAATCCAGGATATATATATATATATTTTTTTTTTTTTTTTTTTTTTTTTTTTTTTTTTTTTTTTTTTTTTTTTTTTTGGTGCAGCGAACAGATCCCGCCGCGAGGTTAGAGGCGCCATGTCACGGATTGCGCGGCCGCCGGAGGTTCGAGTCTTACCTCGGTCATGGGTTTGTGTGTTATTCTTAGCATAAGTTAGTTTAAGTTAAAGAAATTAGCGTGTAAGTCTAGCGACCGATGACCTCATCAGTTTGGTCCCTTTGGAATTCACACACATTTGAACATTTTGAACAGATACCCCGAGTCTTCAGTATCAAGAGAACAAAATCCAAGTACCCAGTTTCGTACCCAGCAAGTTGGTTACGTTTTAACAAGGTTGGAATAGTCGGCATTGATTAATTCATACCTTTTAACGCAAACTTCCTGCGGCTATTCTGACGTTTGTCGGTTATAATTCTAAACAGCGGTGCACATCTATCCTGACAACGGGCATACCAAGACGCGCGGCTTAGCTCGCTCCACAGCTTTTTTTGAGCCATCAGTCTTCTGACTGGTTCGATGCGGTCCGCCACGAATTCTTCTCTCGTGCCAACCTTAGGGTAGGACCTGCAACCTACGTCATCAATTATTTGCCAGGTATATTCGAACCTCTGTCTTCCTCTACAGTTTTTACCCTCTACAGCTTCCTCTAGTATCGTGAAAGTTATTCCCTGATGTGCCCCTTCTTCTTGCCGGTATTTTCCATATATTCTTTTCCTTGCCGAGTCTGCAGAAGAGCTTCTAGTTCCTTATGTTATCGGTTCACATATTTTCAACATTCTGTGGTAGCATCACCTCTTTTCCTCTGTTCCAGTTTTTCCACTATCCGTGTATATCTACCAAAAGATGCTGTGTGTGCATCAAACGTACATTCCCAGAAATATCTTCCTCAAATTAAGCCGTATGTTTGATATTAGTACAATTCTTTTGGCCAGGAATGCTATTTTTGCAAGTACTAGTCTACTTTTTATGTCCTCCTTGCTACGTCCGCCAAGAGTTGTTCTCTGCCAAAGTAGCAGAATACCTTAACTTCATTTCGTCATCACCAACTACGATGTTAAGTTTAACACTAATTTCATTTCTGCTATTTCTCATTAGTTTCGTCTTGCTTCGATCTCTCTCAATCCATATTCTGTATTAATTAGACTGTTCATTCCATTCAACATTTCCTGTAATTCTTCTTCACTTTCCCTGACGTTAACAATGTCATCAATAAATCTTATAATTGATATCCTTTCACCTTCAATCTTAGCTTCACTATTGAATATTTCTTTTATTTCCATCTTTGCTTTTTCGATGTATACATTGAACAGCAGGGGCGGAAGACTACATCCCTGTCTTGCACCTTTCTTAATTCGAGCACTTCGTTATTGGTCTTCCACTCGTATTGTTCTCTTTTGGGTCTTGTATATATTGCACATTACTCGTTTTTCCCTACAGCTTTCCTCAGAACTTCGAACGTCTTGCACCATTTTACGTTGTCAAATGGTTTTGCATGGTCTATAAATACTATGAACGTGTCTTGATTTTTGTTCAGTCTTGTTTCCATTTGTCAGAACTGCCTCACTGGTGCCTTTACCTTTCCTAAAGCCAAATTGAAGAAAGACTGGGTTTAAAGTCTCGTCGACGTCGAGGTCATTAGAGGCGGAGCATAAGCTCGCATTGTATCAAGGGTGGGAACGGAAATCGGCCGTGCTCTTTCAAAGGAACCATCCCGGCATTCGCATGGAGCGATTTAGGGAAATCATGAAAAACCTAAATCTGGATGGCTGGACGCGGGTTTGAACCGTCGTCCACCCGACCAGTGTGCTAACCAGTTAACCACCTCGCTCGGCAAATCAAACTGATCGTCATCAAACATATCATCAGTTTTCTTTTCCATTCATCAGTATACACCCTTTGTCAGAAACGTTCCAAGACAGGAGTTTTTATTTCTGAGTTTGCAATACTAAAAAGGAACATAAGTCACCTGGTATGTGTACGTCCTTGAAATGACCTTGGCTATGTTTCCGGGCAAACTCACTAGGTGGCAGGGCTGAGCTTAGCTACACACTGTTTGGGTACTTGGCGCATTTTTTATATTATGTAATGGGTGCTAATTGTGAGCAAAGACAGAGCATTAAGTTCTGCGTTAAGCTCCGGAAAACCTCTAGTGAAATGCGGACAATGATTAAGCAATTATATGCAGGCGTGGCACTTTCGAGAAGTTGTGTTTCCGAGTGGAAAGAAGGTTTCGCGATTCAGTGCAATACGATCCCAGAGCTGGTCGCCCGTCTACAGCACATATCGATTCAAATTTGGAGCGTGTAAGACAGTTACTGCAAGAAGACAGTCACGTAACTGTTCGTGCGATACCGGAAGAGCTTATTTTGAATCGTGATGGGTGTCATAAGATTTTACGCGAAGATGAAGGAAAATGGGAACTTAAAGTAAAACTCGTCCCTCACACACTAATACACGAACAGAAAGAGGAAAGAGGGAGAATTTCTGCTGAATTACTGGAGAGTGCCAGGCGCGATCACACATTTCTCTCAAAAATTATTGTTGGGGCTGAAAGTTGACCTATCAGTGTGACTCTCAAACGAAGCGTCGCAGTGCTGAATGGCAGTCCTGGATCACCCGGCTCGAAAAGCGGCAACGACAGTTTTCGATAACAAAGGCAATGTTGGTCGCATTCTTTGATAGTAAGGTACAGGGTGTTTATAAATGAATATCGGGGTTTTAACCCTTTATAATATTTGTTACATTAAACTTACAGTTATAAATGATATGTCAAATGAAAGAGCAACTCAAACAGTTTTACCAAGAACCTTACAAATGTTCAATGTGAGCGCCATTTGTCACACGGCACACATCAAGTCTATAGCCGAGTTCTTGCCTAACCTTGATAAGTGTGCTTTGCATGGCCGACCTACCGCCATGCGATTATTTTCTTTGGGGCTTCATCAAGGATCCTGTGTACGTGCCTCCGCTACCAACAGACCGCACTGAATTAAGAAACCGGATTGAAGCAGCTGTTGCTACAATCACTAAAGACACACTTGTCAACGTTTGGTAAGAACTCGGTTATTGGTTTGATGTGTGCCGTGTGACAAATGATGCTCATATTGAACATTTAGAAGGTTCTTGGTAAAACTGTTTTGCTCTTTCATTTGACATATCATTTATAACTTTAAGTTTAATATAATAAATATTATAAAGCGGTTAAACCCCGATATTCATTTATAAACATCCTGTATTAGTTCATCATGAGTATGCTGCTCCAAGTCAAGCAGTGAACAAAATTCTGTACATCCCATAGCTCTGAGCACTATGGGACTTAACTTCTAGGTCATCAGTCTCCTAGAACTTAGACCTACTTAAACCTAACTAACCTGAAGACATCACACACATCCATGCCCGATGTAGGATTCGAACCTGCGACCGTAGCGGTCTCGCGGTTCCAGACTGTAGCGCCTAAAACCGCTCGGCCACCCCGGCCGGCTCTGTACATCCAAGTCGTGAAACGATTGCGATAAGCAATACAACGTCGCCGCCCTCATTTGTGCCATTGTCAGGACTGGTTCCTACTGTATGGCAATGCAAAACCCCATACTGCTTTATCTGTTACCGAGTATCTGGCCAGACATGATTATTGACATCCGACATATTCGCCCGACCTCTCGCCTTGCGATTTTTTCTTGTTTCTGCGATGAAAAGGTGACACAGTGGAAAGCTTCGTCAAAATATTGCAAACATCAACGAGTTGTGACGAAGGAGCTTACAAACATCGCACTTGAAAATTTCCCTAATTGCTTCCAAGACTTACAGAAACACTGGCAGCTGTGTATTAGCCAAGGGGGCTACTTCGATAGGAGCTAGGATCATTATTTGGTAATTTTTTTAAAAACCTTTCTTCGAACTTTTCTAACAAAGAGAGTATTATTCTCGTCAGCAACTTGGATGCATGAGCTGTTAAGCTCCCCCCGGGAATCGAACCCGGAAACACGGGCGTGGGAAGCGAGAACGCTACCACATGACCACGAGCTGCGGACTATTTATTACATTAAACTTACAGTTATAAATGATATGTCAAATGAAAGAGCAACTCAAACAGTTTTACCAAGAACCTTCTAAATGTTCAATGTGAGCACCATTTGTGGCACGGCACACATCAAGTCTATAGCCGAGTTCTTGCCTAACGTTGATAACTGTGCTTTGCATGGCCGACCTACCGCCATGCGATCATTTTCTTTGGGGCTTCATCAAGGATCCTGTGTACGTGCCTCCGCCACCAGCAGACCGCACTGAATTAAGAAACCGGACTGAAGCACCTATTGCTACAATCATTGAAGACACACATATCAACGTTTGGTAAGAACTCGGCTATTGACTTGATGTGTGCCGTGTGACAAATGGTGCTCATATTGAACATTTAGAAGGTTCTTGGTAAAACTGTTTTGCTCTTTCATTTGACATATCATTTATAACTTTAAGTTTAATGTAATAAATATTATAAAGAGGTTAAACACCGATATTCATTTATAAACACCCTGTATTAGTTCATCATGAGTATGCTGCTCGCCGGCCGCGGTGGTCTAGCGGTTCTGGCGCTGCAGTCCGGAACCGCGGGACTGCTACGGTCGCAGGTTCGAATCCTGCCTCGGGCATGGGTGTGTGTGATGTCCTTAGGTTACTTAGGTTTAAGTAGTTCTAAGTTCTAGGGGACTGATGACCACAGATGTTGAGTCCCATAGTGCTCAGAGGCATTTTTAGTATGCTGCTCCAAGTCAAGCAGTGAACAAAATTCTGTACATCCCATGGCACTGAGCACTATGGAACTTAACTTCTAGGTCATCAGTCCCCTAGAACTTACCAGGGAACCTCCCCATCGCACCCCCCTCAGATTTAGTTATAAGTTGGCACGGTGGATAGGCCTTGAAAAACTTTTCACAGATCAATTGAGAAACAGGAAGAAGTTGTGTGGAACTATGAAAAAAATAAGCAAAATATACAAACTGAGTAGTCCATGGGCAAGATAGGCAACACAAGGAGAACGTAAGCTCAGGTGCGCCGTGGTCCGGTGGTTAGCGTGAGCAGCTGCGGAACGAGAGGTGCTTGGTTCAAGTCTTCCCTCAAGTGATAAGTTTACTTTCTTTATTTTCGCAAAGTTATGATCTGTCCGTTCGTTAATTGACGTCTCTGTTCATTGTTATAAGTTTAGTGTCTGTGTTTTGCGACCGCACTGCAAAACCGTGCGATTAGTAGACGAAAGGACGTGCCTCTCCAATGGGAATCGAAAACATTTGATCGCAAGGTCATAGCTCAACCGATTCCTCCACAGGAAAACACGTCTGATATATTCTATACGACACTGGTGACAGCATGTGCGTCACGTGACAGGAATATGTTGTCGACCCACCTAACTTGTACACTTGGCGAATGGGTAAAAACATTCTTCTACCTTGCCCGATTTAGGTTTTCTTGTGGATGTGAAAATCACTCCCAAAAAATTTAATTTTTCACTGGAGGGCAGACTTGAACCAAGGACCTCTCGATCTGCAGCTGCTCACGCTAACCACAGGACCACGGCGCTCGTGAGTTGCCTATCTTCTCTATGGACTACTCAGTTTGTATATTTTGCTTTTTTTTTTTTTTCTCGTAGTTCCACACAACTTCTTCCTGTTTTCTCGATTGATCTGTGTTCAGTTTTTCAAGGCCTATCCACTGTGCCAACTTATAACTAAATCTGAGGGGGGTGCGATGGGGAGGTTCCCTTGTTAGACCTACTTAAACCTAACTAAACGGAAGACATCACACACATCCATGCCCGAGGCAGGATTCTAACCTGTGACCGTAGCGGTCTCGCGGTTCCAGACTGTAGCGCCTAAAACCGCTCGGTCATCCCGGCCGGCTCTGTACATCCAAGTCGTGAAACGATTGCGATAAGCAATACAACGTCGCCGCCCTCATTGGTGCCATTGTCAGGACTGGTTCCTACTGTATGGCAATGCAAAACCCCATACTGCTTTATCTGTTACCGAGTATCTGGCCAGACATGATTATTGACATCCGACATATTCGCCCGACCTCTCGCCTTGCGATTTTTTCTTGTTTCCGCGATGAAAAGGTGACACAATGGAAAGCCTCGTCAAAATATCGCAAATATCAACGAGTTGTGACGAATGAGCTTACAAACATCGCACTTGAAAATTTCCCTAATTGCTTCCAAGACTTCCAGAAACACTGGCAGCTGTGTATTAGCCAAGGGGGCTATTTCGATAGGAGCTAGGGTCATTACTTGGTAATTTTTTTAAAAACCTGTCTTCGAACTTTTCTAACAAAGAGGGTATTATTCTCGTCAGCAACTTGGATGCATGAGCTGTTAAGCTGCTTGTGCTCCTCAGCTACCGGAAGCCAAAGTGCCACCACGAGGCTGCTCTACTGGCCGCGTGATAAAAATAAAAGAGTGTCGGCGATGCGCTCTCCGAGGCTGCGTGCAGTTCTTTGTGCACGCAGACGGAGGAGGAGGAGGCGTCTGAATGGCGAGCTAGGGCCGTGTTATCAGCGACCGCCCGGCCCATGAAGTGCGAGCGACCGCCGCCGCTGCCCATTGTGCAGCGCTAGCGATTATCAACCGGCCGTAAAGGCCCGGCCAAAGTTAGTACGAGGCGAGCTTTTGTTTCCGACTTTTTTTTATTCACCTCCGCGGAGAAGCGAGCGTAAATATTTACACTTGAAACTCGGCGCGTCAGACGCTCGTCAACTTTCGGTAACTCCGGCGGCAGGTGTAATGAGGTTACGATAAAGTCGGCCCGCGAGGCGAAGTTTTTAACTCAGTCCGGGGAAAGATCGCGCCGCATTATCATGTTCACAATGTGTCTCCGAGGGAATTCTGCCTACTGCGGAAACTCGAAAACCGAGGAAGGTAATGTAGGAGTTAAGACATTTCTCTGAACATCACACAGTCAATCTGCCTGTGTTTCTTCTTTGTAACTTAAAAAAATCGTAAATGAAAGTACTTTCTTTACTTCAGTTTTTCGTGTCCGGAGCTGTCATTTTTTCGGCCAATACTGGACTAACTCAAAAGCTTCGGGCTTCCTTAGCCAGAGGTCGTCTAGGAAACAACGTAGAGGACAATTTCGGTATGTTAGGTGTTCCATGTTTTGTATTTCTCCACAGTCACACTTATTGTCATCAGGTTATAATAGGCTCCATTTTATCAGACTCGTTTTGACAGGGTCTACCACAGTTTTAATACAGTTTATCATTTACCATCACCTGTAGTTTAATTCAACACCACTTGATGGATGTTCTAAAATATGGTAGCTGACGCAGGGTTCATCCACGGTGCAATTGAGGTACTGATACGTTGATTTTAGTCTTTTTAGTTCCTAAATGCTGCCACACGGTGGATGGTGCTCGTCAAATGTCTTTTTGAACTGCTCTTTATGTTCGTTAGAACTTGGAACTGCTGAAACATGAGGCTTGGTAGAGCTTTTCTAGTGGATAGGGTTTCATGCGTCCTGCGACTAGCCTACAGGTTTCTTTAAGGCGTTCCTCAATCTTCTTTGCATGCGCGAATCTAGACCAGACAGGATTCGTATACTCAGCTGTGGAAAAGAAAAGTGTTAAAGCGCTGGTTCCAAGCACAGTAGGTTTGACGCCCACTTACTGGCAGTTAGCTTTCTAACGATATTTTTCCTTTCAGCTGGCTTATTTTGGGGCGTTTCGTAGCGCCGTTTCTATGTGAGGGACCAATCAAGCATCACTCTGAGGCATGTCAGCTGGTCTGTGTGCTCAGGTCGATTCATTCCAGTTAATGTGCAGCTTTCTATTTTCTACGCACATGTGTGGTGGAAGGCGCAAAAGAGAGCACAAAAGAAGCCTCCCAGTGTGCATTTTCACTAGAAGCCACCATGTGGCTAGAAAATGCTGGCGCTTCCTGGAAATGGTGTCCATAAGAGCATCCACCAACCCTTCCACCACCAGAGAAAATTAAAATAAAAGTCACTTCTCAGGGCCAACCCTGACAGGTTCACAGATATACATAAAATTGTTACTTACATTCATTGAAAAATGTTCAACGCGCTAATGAGTAGGCTGATGAAACTCACTGACGCAAGGTACATAGGTATTGTAGATTACCCGAATCACTATGACTAAACAGCGTCGCCCTCTGCAGGGTGATGAAACTCACTGACGCAAGGTCCATAGGTATTGTGGATTACTCGAACCACTATGACTAAGCATTGTCGTTTCCTGCACACCCACGTGCAGCTCTTGTGCCGCGAATACTTTGTTGCGCAAGTGCACAACTTCAAAAAAACGTTCCGTGAGACAAGTTATGGCTTGGCCTTGGAATTCCCCTGCCTCAATGCCAGCTAGACTGGATGGCTCAAAAGAACTAAATTCTACGAAGCCCACCCTCTCGTTTTCGGGAGGGGATGAAAGATGAGTAAGAAAATAACATAAAAAATTTACAAGAGCGAAATGGTGAGGGGTGGGCCGTCAGATCGATGGCGGATAGCATGCTCCCCTCCGGCTGCGGTCTGTGCATCTCTCGTTGCTAAACACGTTTCAACGCTACACCGGTTTAAAGGTGTCTCAAAATGAACACCGGATCTGAAAAATCAGTTATTTTTATTTATTATTGGCGGCAACGTTGTTTTTGCATGTTTTGTTATTAGTTATCTTTGAGGCTACGTTTTGAAACTGTGCTTTTGACTTCCAGGTCAGTGTTTGAGGAGTACCGACATGGAAAAATACAGTACAGAACAGCGAGTGTTAATTGCGAAAATTCGCTACAAGAATGGTAAAATGGAAATGAGCGTTTGGCGTGATTGGCCGGTAGCCCCTCACGGAGCAGGTACGGCCTCCTTGGTGCAGGTCTTATTACATTCGACGCCACATTGGGCGACCTGCGCGCCGGATGGGAATGAAATGATGACGAAGACAACACAACACCCAGTCCCTGAGGGGAGAAAATCCCCGACCCAGCCAGGAATAGAACGCGGGTCCCTTAGGACGGCAGTCCGTCACGCTGACCATTTTTTTTATTAGAAAAAAAACATTCGCCGATAATTCTGACAGAGAGGCAGGAAAAAAAAAATAAAAAACCCAATATGGTCTCGAACCCGGTTATCAAAGTTAAGAAGGAACGAGGGTGGCCACTTTTTCTTTTTTTTTCAGAACACTTTTTGTGTGTTTTTATTTGGATACAAAATTAGGCAGTTCACAAACACTAAATGAAATGCATCCTCTGCAAAAACAACAAAAATCATTGTAAAACAAATCACAAATGTAAAGGAACAGGGATACAGGGATGTTGCTTTTATTTATTTATTTTCCATAAAGATCACTCTGTTAAAAGGAACATGTAGATCATTTCATGGTATAGTATGTGCATTATATATGGAGCGGTGAGAGAAGCGTGAGGTTCATTATCAGCTGTCAAATGTGCACACCGACTGCACCCGGCACATCCCAACTGCGTGGGGGGTCGAGGAAGACTGCGTGAAGATAGCTGGCAAATGTTTTCCCATAGTGTGACCATCTATGAACCTCATTGTGGGCTTGCTGCAAGAAATACCAAAAGTCGAGTCGCGACTTGGCAGCATCCCCATAGAGGTACGCGATCGTCCAACCTTTGACCCAGATGATCGAGTGTGATTTAGTCGCCGGAAAGTAGTCACTCTCCGGATGTAAGAAGGAAGCAGGTGTAATATGTTGATATGTTGCGGGGTCACACGGAGGTAGCAAGCCACCATCTGTCTTCCTAGGAGCCATACGTCCTCCACCGCGATACAAGTTAAGCGGTGATGGTCGTCATCCACTTGGCGACATTTAGGGCATAGTGGAGTGTCCACTAGTCCAATTGCATAGAGTCGTTCGTTGGTGTTGAACTTGCCACAGGTGACAGAGAACCACAGTGCCCGAACGAAGGTAGGAAGGAATTTTTGGTGCACATGTCTCCAAATCTTCGGCCAATGCAACTTGGGGTGTTTGAGTTCAATGACATTACGACTTATCCGTCGTTGCAGCCAAACATAAAAATCTTTCGCGCATGGTGGTCTCGTGCGCGGAAGCTCGTCTCTGACATAACTAAGTTCCACGATAAATGTTGATACATGCGCGAAATGTGGCGTAATGTTGCCCACCGCTACCGGAGGTGTGAGGGACGCTGGAACTAGGAGATCCAGTAGGCAGGATGTAAGGGAATCACGCCCGCTACGCCATTGCTTGTACGTCGTGGCTAGAAAGAGCGCCGTCGCTCGGCAGTGAACATTCGTAAGTCCGAGTCCCCCCTTGTCCGTAGGGAGCGTGAACGTTGTGTATCGCACCTTGAGGGGCGATCCAATCATCACAAAATAGCCTAGTGCTGATTGAAGTCGACGTCCGAGCGTGAGTGGTAGGGGCAGGATCTGCGAAATATGCACCATTCGAGAAACCACATACGTGATCAGATATTCGACTCGCTGCAAAGAATCAAGGCGCCGTAGGAGATGTTGTCGGACCATGGTACGTGTTGTCTGTAAAATACGTCGGTAGTTAACTGCCGCAGTATGTTTTACAGATGAGGTAAAGTCTATGCCGAGATAGCGGAATCGTTGCACATAAGGAAACGGACTGATTTCTTCTGGCGTAAGGCCCCTTCCAACCGGCATTGCTGCCGATTTGTTCATGTTCACTGCACTACCCGCCGTCACACTGTGGTCCAACAACAGTTCAAGGAACGTCTTCACCTCTTCTTCAGAACGAACGAGCAGCAGGAGGTCGTCCGCATAGGCACGACATTTGAAGGTGTAGCCCCACAGTTCCATCCCAGAAAGAGAATTTGTTAGCCTCCCAATTAATGGTTCCAACGCTATCGCGAACAGCAGCATCGAAAGAGGGCAGCCCTGGCGAATGGATCGTCGAATTTGAATGGGCCCTGCTATACGCCCATTAACCTGTACCAAGGATTGTGCGCCCCCATAAATCCTTCTAATGAGACCAGTAAAACGGTCTGGAAATCCCATTTGTTCCAGTACAGCGTACAGATAGTTGTGGCGCACCTTATCAAAAGCACTGTCAAAATCAACCGCCACCATCGCCGCTTTAAGCCGGCACTCCTCCGCCAGCGCTATCACATCACGGCATTCGCCAGTAGCTGTTTGCACATTCACCGATCCACCCGGTGTCGTCTGTTCTGGAGAGAGAACGCTACGAATTAACATACGACATCGGGACGCTAGCAACCGTGCAAAGATCTTATAGTCGGCATTAAGCAGGGTGATGGGGCGATAATGTGTGACCGTAATTCCTGGCTTCGGTTTATGTACTGGCACCAAGAGGCCTTCCATAAAAGCCGGTGGAATAGGCGCATCGGAATTTAACATCTCGTTGTTCATTTCCGTCCATCGCGGTGCCATTTCGTTGCGAAATTCTCGATAAAATTCAGCAGGAAGTCCATCAATGCCTGGGGACCGATTCAACGCACCCTTTGCGATCGCATCATGTACTTCCTCACAGCTAATGGCTTCCAGTAAGGCTCCCGCGGCTTCCACCGTCAGTGTACGGGAGACGTACGTGGCTATACGTTCGAGGTCATCGACAGGGGCTGCTTCTTCCCGATAGATGTGTTGGTAATGGTCGACGAATGCAGAGACAATGTCCGCTTGACGCGTCACTCTTCGGTCTTCGCGGGTAATTAATTCCCGTACCAAAACGCGCCGTCGGTGCTTTCGTTCATTCACGACGTGGTGCATGGAAGGAATCTCGTGCATTATCGTATCGTGACATCTGGCGCGCACCATGGTTCCCTGAAGATGTTTCCGAGCGAAAGCCACTAGTTTAGCTTTTATCCTTTTGCGTTCGATCCAGACGTCCTGTCCCGGCGGACCATCGTCCAGGTCTCGCAGCGCTGCAAAATAAAAGTCGGTCGTACGGCGGCGCCATTCTGCCATCTCCCTGCTATATGAGATGAACGTACGGCGAAGCGCCGGTTTAGCACAAGTCAGCCACCAATCAAGCTTCGTCGCATACCTTCCAACCCTTCGCTCGCACATCGTCCATGTCTCAAGGATCCGGTGACGGCATTCAGGATCATGTAGATGTTGAATGTTTAATTTCCACGGGGCCTTACTGTTCCACACCTCTCTACGGGGAAGAAGCACCGTACAGATGTAAGCGCTGTGATCGGAAAATGCCAATGGCCAGCGTTCCGCGTCCTGGACATCATTTGCATGAGCGCGTGAGATATAAATGCGATCTAACCTGCTCGCCGAATGACTTGTCACATGGGTGTATCCCGGTGCATCTCCATGTCGTAATTCCCACGTGTCACTAAGTACAAGGTCGTTGACAACGATTCGCAACTCTTGGCTGATGTTTGCTTGCGGCCATTGGTCTTTCTGGCTGAGAACACAGTTGAAATCTCCACCAATTATTACACATTCATAACGTCCATGGAAAAGTGGGGCAATGTCTTCTGCATAAAATCGCGCCCTTTCCCGCCGCCGATTGTTTCCCGACGGTGCATAAAGATTGATGATGCGTGTCCCAAACGTCGTGAAAGCCATTCCCCTGGCCGACGGAAGGTAACATACGTTTTCCACTGGGAAGCCACCTCGCACGTAAACTGCCACCCCACTCCCATTGTGATCTCCATGTGACGAATAGGATTGGTAGCCTGCGATGTATGGGAGTGCAGCTATGTGGACTTCCTGCAGCAAAGCAATATCCACATCAGATGCCCAAATCGTTTCCTTCAGTAGGTGTATTTTGGCCGGTGAACGCACGTCATTTATATTTAATGTCGCAATACGGTTCGCATGGCGTTGAATCCCACTCTGTCGATGCGCAACACCATCTCCCTGCATCGGCGCTGGGGGCTGAGTTATAAGACGTTCTCTCGCCCCTCTCCCTACACCTTCAGCAATTATTAGGCCGTCTTCGTGAGTGCCGGCTGCCTCTGTATGACGTCCGGCGCCTCCTCAATATCGTCATACCACATCTTTGCAGGCAGTGATATATTCGTGTCCATTGCCACAGCATCTGTGTCTGTAGAGCCAACTGGTTGTGATTCCTCTTCAGCATCACGACGTCCCGGTACCGTCAATGTGACAGACCGCTGCGGGTCTGATCGAACAGTTTCCATTGCCTCATCCTGTTTCGTAGAGGCTGTTTTGTCGTCTTGGTCCACAGGCACATCGTCGTCGGGGCAAGTGGAGTCATCCCTAGGAGATGTCGTGCGACGACGCCGTTTCCTCCTTTTCGGGGAACGTTGTTTGCGTGATCTTCCTTCCGTGTCCTCAGATTGTAGGGAATCCCGGCTGCCCGACAGAAAAGCATCCGTAGGAACAGGAAGTGTTTCGAGTCCCATCGTTGTACTTGGCGGAAGTTCGGTCGAAACTGATGTTGTCGTCACAGAGTGCGTTCCAGACGGAACAGCATCCGTAGTCGCTGGAACTGCTTCGTGTACTATAGGTGTGCTTGGTGGGAGTTCGGTCTCATCTGATATCGCCGTAGATTGTATGCTCGATGGAGCAGCATCCTCTGTCATCCCGACGTCTGCTACAAGGTTTCGGAGAGTGCCATCTTGATCTTCCACCAGGGCTGTGTCTTTTCGGTCATCAGCGGACGCAGTGAGGGCTTTGGTATATACTGTCATCGCCGGCGACGGCTCCCGCACATCTGAAGGCAGTTGCGTAATCCGCCGTTGCATACAGTTCGACCTGAGGTGTCCCTCCTGGCCACAGCGAGAACATGTACGTGGTTGACCATCGTAAATCACCACCGCCCGACAACCACCAATTGTCAGATAGGACGGTACATGCTTCTGAAGATCAATAGTGATCTGTCGCACTCCGTTAAGAACTGGGTACGTGGCGAATTGTGTCCAGCGTTCTGCTGTGTGACCATGTACCGTGCCGTATGGCTTAAAAGCCTCGATAACTTCGTCAGCCGGGAGCTCAAATGGCAGCTCAAAAACACGTATTGTCCGTACACCCGGACCAGCATGTTCTACAGTTACCGTGCCGACATTCCCGTCACTATGGCAAAATCGGAGACCTGCTTTTGTCGCCTGTAGAATTCTCTCACACGCCGCGTCATTTACCATCTTAACATACACCGTGGGACTAACGATGGACTGATGAATTCCGACAATATCGTTTGGCGGTATCTTGACGTCCTCTCGAATGAATCGTTCCACTGCTAAAGCCTTTGGTCGTTCGTAGTCTTTGCAGAAATTGAATCGTAATGTAGTTTTCCTGTACTTGTTCGCCATGATCGTTGTCACTAGCCCGCGCGCAGACTAAGTCCACAAGTAAACAAACACTCGCACACGCCGCACAGGCGGAAGTATCGGACCTCCGCTTCGCACGGCCGCTAGCGCCGAACTGTCCATTCAGCTATCGGGGCGGACACCAGAGTGGTGAAACTTCCGCGAAAACTGTTCGAGAAGGCGGTATTATTTGGGACACAACATTGCACCAAACGAATCCATCGTTCGTAGGCCGATTAAGAAATTTGAAAAAAAAAACTAGTTCAATAGTAGCCATCAAAAGCCCTGGCCGGAGTGAGGCAAATGATGTTGCTGTGCGTGATTCTGTTACTGTGGATCCGGGAAAATCATGTCACCGTCGTGCTGAAGAAATGTGCATATGTCCAGTAGCAAAAATGTTCAAATGTGTGTGAAATCTTATGGGACTTAACTGCTAAGGACATCAGTCCCTAAGCTCACACACTACTTAACCTAAATTATCCTAAGGACAAACACATACACCCATGCCCGAGGCAGGACTCGAACCTCCGCCAGCCGCACAGTCCATGACTGCAGCGCCTTAGACCGCTTGGTTGTGTCCAGTTACAACGCACAGCATATTTATAAAAGATTTGCACTTGTGCCGGTACAGAGATCATTTAACATAGGAACTGAAACCAGTGGATCATGGAAAACGATGGCAATTTGTGCATGGATCCTGGAAAAGAAACGAGAGAGCCATGGTTTCACAAATCACACGATTCTCTGGCTTTGTGAACGAGCATAATTGCCGAATACGGGGATAAGAGAACCCAAGAGCAATTCACGAAAAAGACATCCATCCTCAGCGGGTTACGGTTTGGTGTGGATTTGCATTAAGATGAATAAGGAAGAGCTCTCACAGCGAAAGGAGTTCGTTATCCTGTGATGCTCACCGCATTTCTATAGCCTCGGTTGGATCAAATGAAGATCAAGAATTTATGTTTCTAGCAAGACTCGCCACATTTCAGGGGATGTAATCGTTCTGTTGCGTGAAAAATTTGCGGACAGACTAATCTCGTTACGAGGAGACCATACCTACCCACCTCGTTCTTGTGACCTGACACCTTGTGGCTTTTTCCTATGGGTGTTTGATATGACTTTACCAGGAAAAACCTCATCACCTGCTGGAACTTAAACAAGAAGTTCGTTGATGGGGAAATGTGTGAGCGGGTGATGGTTCATTCCGACAACAGAGCGATCGTGTGTAGGGATAGTACGGGGCGATATATGCCCGATTTTGTGTTTCACGTTGAAACAGTCTCCAGCAAAGAAATGTGTACTTTGATTGCTTCTTGTAAATAAATAAATTTGATTTATAGCAGGTTCATATGCGGCGTACGCTTTGAGACACCCTTTATAGCTTTACGAGCTGAGAACCTGTCGTTGCTCTGGTATGAATATATTCTAATTTTATGTCAATCAATCGCCTCCTGCCCACTCTCTCTGTCCAACCCGTCCTCTTCCCTCTCTCTGTCCATGTGCTCCTCCCACATCTGTCTGTCTGTTCCTTTCCGTCCATCTTCTCCTCACCCTCTATCTCCTTCGCACTCTCTCCATGCTCATCAGTCTGCTGACTGGTTTGATTTTGATGCCCGCCACAAATTCCTTTCCTGTGCTAACCTCTTCATCTCAGAGTAGCACTTGCAACCTGCGTCCTCAATTATTTGCTTGACGTATTCCAATCTCTGTCTTCCTCTACAGTTTTTGCCCTCTACAGCTCCTTCTAGTACCATGGAAGTCATTCCCTCATGTCTTAGCAGATGTCCTATCATCCTGTCCCTTCTCCTTATCAGTGTTTTCCACATATTCCTTTCCTCTCCGATTCTGCGTAGCACCTCCTCATTCCTTACCTTATCAGTCCACCTAATTTTCAACATTCGTCTATAGCACCACATCTCAAATGCTTCGATTCTCTTCTGTTCCGGTTTTCCCACAGTCCATGTTTCACTACCATACAATGCTGTACTCGAGACGTACATCCTCAGAAATTTCTTCCTCAAATTAAGGCCGGTATTTGATATTAGTAGACTTCTCTTGGCCAGAAATGCCTTTTTTGCCATAGCGAGTCTGCTTTTGATGTCCTCCTTGCTCCGTCCGTCATTGGTTATTTTACTGCCTAGGTAGCAGAATTCCTTAACTTCATTGACTTCGTGACCATCAATCCTGATGTTATGTTTCTCGCTGTTCTCATTTCTACTACTTCTCATTACCTTCGTCTTTCTCCGATATACTCTCAAACCATACTGTGTACTCATTAGACTGTTTATTCCGTTCAGCAGATCATTTAATTCTTCTTCACTTTCACTCAGAATAGCAATGTCATCAGCGAATCGTATCATTGATATCCTTTCACCTTGTATTTTAATTCCACTCCTGAACCTTTCTTTTATTTCCATCATTGCTTCCTCGATGTACAGATTGAAGAGTAGGGGCGAAAGGCTACAGCCTTGTCTTACACCCTTCTTAATACGAGCACTTCGTTCTTGATCGTCCACTCTTATTATTCACTCTTGGTTGTTGTACATATTGTATATGACCCGTCTCTCCCTATAGCTTACCCCTACTTTTTTCAGAATCTCGAACAGCTTGCACCATTTTATATTGTCGAACGCTTTTTCCAGGTCGACAAATCCTATGAAAGTGTCTTGATTTTTCTTTAGCCTTGCTTCCATTATTAGCCGTAACGTCAGAATTGCCGCTCTCGTCCCTTTACTTTTCCTAAAGCCAAACTGATCGTCACCTAGCGCATTCTCAATTTTCTTTTCCATTCTTCTGTATATTATTCTTGTAAGCAGCTGTTAAGCTGATTGTGCGATAATTCTCGCACTTGTCAGCTCTTGCCGTCTTCGGAATTGTGTGGATGACGCTTTTCCGAAAGTCAGATGGTATATCGCCAACCTCATATATTCTACACACCAACGTGAATAGTCGTTTCCTATCCGTGTCAATCTCCTCCTTTGCCCTCTCTGTCTTTCCGTCTCTTTCTATCGCCCTCCGGATCACGTTATCACCGCTACCCCAGAATGAGACTGCTGATTCTTACCACCTCAGTACTTCTTTCCAGATGGTAAGTAGTATGTGCACCAAGTTTGGTTGAAATCGATCCAGGCGTTTACGAGGAGCATTTTATCGGTGGCCTTGCCTACATACGCACATGTCACGATATTTAACGTATTTCACACATATCCGTACACATAATTCAGCTGTAAGCCTAGAGAATTTCGCCCTGCAGTTTCGCTTTCAAATCTGAATGTTTGTGACGCCGTATCTCTGAACCATGTGTCGTACAATGACATAATTTTATAGCTACATTCAGTGGTATATCTAAATACTGTCTGCAAAGTGTGCTGCGAATACAGTTAGCAGTAAGAAGTAATAAATTAAAACTACATGCGTGATGCGGCAGTTTTTCTCGAATCTCTGTGTTTATGAAGTCATATGTTCTGAACTACCTGTCGCACAGTGATATAACTTAGTAGGTACATTCAGCGACATGTGTCAATACTATCTGCAAAATGTGTCACGAACACAGTGAGTAGTAAAGAAGTAATAAATTATAACGTCACGTCCGATACCGCAGTTTTACTGCATGAACAACGAATGTGTAGTGAGCGATACACTTTTTTCCTTCCGTCATTTTGTGGTGGAGGAAACGTTTCGTAAAGATTTGAAATTAGGCCTATGTGTAAATTTGTCGCAAGTCACTAATTACTCTCATTCTAAAATACTGGATGAATAAAGTCTGATTATTCGTGTGTACTGGACTATATTCGTTTTTCACCCCTACCCGTTTGGTAGCCAGGATGTTCTTACTCCCAAAGCGTTTCTCTGTAAACAATGAGTGATATGTGTATGAAGTTTGGTTGAAATCGGTTCAGTGGTCCCGGAGGAGATGTGGAACATACAAACACACAGTGTTACAATATGTGTGGATAGAACACTAATTCGGAACACTCGTGTGCTTACGCCTACAATAGTATGTTGTGGTTACAGGAAAAACACGTACAGGTATTACGATGTATTCCGTTCTGGGCCCAACCATTATTTATGCATTATTAGTTTCGTTGTTACTAGCGATCCTAATCGGCCGGTATTTTGTCACAGAAGAAAATTCACCGACAAGCAAGTAGACGTTTTTGCGTTAAACCTTTCTCTGCTGTGGGCAAGTGTACACGTCCTGCTAAGCCGTTCCCCAGGTGTTCTGGACGTGTATATGCGCACCGCTTGGATTCTCGTACAGTGAGTGCTATGGACGTCTGAATGCGTCCTGAGCCGTCGTCCTCTCACTGCTGCGGACGAGTTACTTCCAAATCTCGGTAAATAAAGAAGTTTGGAATATTTATCATAGAACATATGTGCCTCATTACGTGCTATCACTTGCAGCAAACCTCGTTTCGATGCCTTGAATCGTTCACGAACTGTCACGATTGTTAAGAAGAGACAATTCACAATGCGCAAGGACGTGAATATGCGCATTCTTCTGATATAAAACCCAACAACTCCACAACGAAATGCGGTATTATTCTGCTCCCAACATTAAATAAAGTATCGGTATCTTGTTTACGTTTCACTCTCTGCAATTTATGAGCCAAAATCAACGACACGCAGAGTTTACGCGATGCGTTTTTACCTTTGCGAACACATTAAAATTTTGTGAAATGTTTTACTTAGTTTGATGGAGGGTAGTACGTAACGCGGAAAACGAAAGGAAATTCAGTTATTTATCGAGTGAACATATCAGACTGTAACAATTTCGAAAATCCGGATGATAAGTTCACTGAAGAGCCAAAGAAGCTGGAACACTTGCCTAATATCGTGTAGGGGTCCCGCGAGAACGCAGAAGTGCCACAACATGACGTGGCATGGTCTCGACTAATGTCTTAAGTAGTGCTGGAGGGAACTGACACCATGAATCCTGCAGGGCTGGCCTTAAATCCGTAAGAGTACGAGGGGATGGAGATCTCGTCTGAACAGCACGTTGCAAGGCATCCCAGATATTCTCAATAATGTTCATGTCTGGGGAGTATGGCGGGCAGCGTAAGTGTTTAAACTCAGAAGAGCGTTCCCGGTGCCCTTTTGTTTCTGGACGTCTGTGGTATCTAATTGTCCTGCTGGAATTGCCCAAGTCCGTCGGAATGCACAATGGACATGAATGGATGCAGCTGATCACACAGGATGCTTACGTACGTGTCACCTGTTACAGTCATACCTACACTATCAGGGGTCCCATATCACTCCAACTGTTCACGATCAATACCATTACAGAGCCTCCACCAATCTGAACAGTCCATTGATTCGTATTGTTGTCTCCACACCAGTACACGTCCATGTACTCGATACAATTTGAAACGAGACTCGTCCGACCAGGCAACAAGTTTCCAGTCATCAACAGGCCAATGTCGGTGGTGACGGGTCCAGGCGAGGCGTAAAGCTTTGTGTCGTGCAGTCATCAAGGGTACTACAGTGGGCCTTCGGCTCCGAAAGCCCATATCGATGATGTTTCGTTGAATGGTTCGCACGCTGACACTTGTTGATGGCCGAGAAATGAAATCTGCAGCAATTTGCGGAAGGGTTGCACTTCTGTCACGTTGAACGATTCTCTTCAGTTGTCGTTGGTCAGAAGTAATATCCGGCGTTCCCCAAGAAAGTGTTATAGGCCCTCTATTGTTCCTGATCTATATTAACGACATGGGAGACAATCTGAGTAGGCGTTTTAGATTGTTTTCAGATGACGCTGTCATTTACCGTCTTGTAAAGTCATCAGATGATCAAAAGGACTTGCAAAATGATTTAGATAAGGTATCTGTATGGTGCGACAAGTGGAAATTGACCGTGAATAAAGAAAAGTGTGAAGTTATTCACATGAGTACTAAAAGAAATCAGCTAAATTTCGATTACGCGGTAAGTCATACAAATCTGAAGGGTGTAAATTCAGCTAAATACTTAGGGATTACAACTACAAATAACCTAAATTGGAACGATCACATAGATAATATTGTGGGTAGAGCAAACGAAAGATTGCGATTCATTGGCAGAAGGTGCAACAGGTCTACTAAAGAGACTGCTTACACTACGCTTGTCCACCCTATTGTGGAGTATTGCTGTGCAGTGTGGGATCCGCATCAGGTGGGACTGACGGGTCACATCTAAAAAGTATAAAGAAGGGCAGCACGTTTTGTATTATCGCTAAATAGAGGAGATAGTGTCACAGACATGATACGTGAATTGGAGTGGCAACCATTAAAACAAAGGCGTTTTTCGTTGCAACGGGATCTTCTCATGAAATTTCAATCACCAGTTTTCTCCTTCGATAGCGAAAACATTCTGTTGGCACCCATCTACATAGGGAGAAATAAGAGAAATCAGGGTTTGCACAGAAAAATTTTAGTGCTCGTTTTTCCCGCGTGCCGTTCGGGAGTGGAACGGAAGAGAGACAGCTTGAAGGTGGTTCATTGAACCCTCTGGCAAGCACTTTATTGTGAATGGCAGAGTAATCACGTAGATGTAGATGTTCTTGTAGGATCCTTTTCCGGCCGCAGCGATGTCGGAGATTTGATGTTTTACCGGATCCCTGATATTCACTGTACACTCGTGAAATGGTCATACAGGAAAATCTTCACCGCTATCTCGGAGATGCTGTGTCCCATCGCTCGTGCGCCGACTATAACACCAAGTTCAAACTCACTCGAATCTTGATAACCTGCCACTGTAGCAGCAGTAACTGATTTAGCTACTGCACCAGACACTTGTTGTCTGTTCCGTCTCCCTTACTCCTCCTCTTACTTTTTTACTACTGGAGTTAATTTTATTCGGCTTGTGGTTTTATTTATTTAGATATGATTATATATGTGTAGCAGCAAGTAAGTTGGTACTTGGTAACTAGTAACTTTGCTTTACGATATTAAAGTTTGGATTCGCAATGTTCAGACTGATATAAAACTGAAACTGGGAGCTGAAGGCAGTGCACAAAATTATTTGTAACAATTTGCTATGGTTTTGATTCAATGTTATTACACTGTCTTTACTTGGTAATTCTTTCTTCATAAAAGCAAGTAACTTTTGAGTAATGTTGAGTACATATTTCACTTTGGCTGTATGAGTCACACTAGCACACATATGTTAAGTTCAGACATGGTGTGGGAGAGGGAATAAAGCCGGCCGCGGTGGTCTAGCGGTTCTAGGCGCTCAGTCCGGAACCGCGCGACTGCTACGGTCGCAGGTTCAAATCCTGCCTCGGGCATGGATGTGTGTGATGTCCTTAGGTTAGTTAGGTTTAAGTAGTTCAAAGTTCTAAGGGACTGATGACCACAGATGTTTAGTCCCATAGTGCTCAGAGGCATTTAGAGGGAATAAACACTTTTATCATAAATGTGGCACACCGTGGATCAAATTATAGCTTTTCCACATCTGCTCTGGATAATCATGTAGGAAACATTCGCTTGCTACTGTATCGTAATCAAGAAAGAAAAATCGTATTATGTTACCTCGCTTTACCAGCGAGACGACTGCGATGCCTGAAATAAATATTTTTTAAATGTGCCGCGTCTGTGGCCGTTGCCCTCACAGATTGGTACAGCGGCTTCCGCTAAATTAAATGCTGAAAATGTCTAAATTATTTACGGGACGAATGGCTGGCAACTTTACAAATTATTTTGAAAACATATTTGCTCAAACTATATATGTTCAAACAAAACTGCATTAATTTTACACACCTTTCTACAACAACTCGCCTAATGGCGGATCTCAAGCTTCATGAACAAAGAACTCACGGCCAGCATATACATTTGCTCAACACGCAAGTGTTACTCGTAACGAAACCCCAAGAGAACAGAGAGATGATTACAATGCTTTTTACTATTTATACATGTACTGAATTATCCTTTTTATCTGAAGCACAGATCCTAATCACTAATTCATTTAACAAGAATACGATTGTCAAAGATAATAATACGTCACGGATTCAAAGTTGAAACATGCATAAAATGTCAAATAATTGTGAATGTTCTACATACACACATAGTATATTCGTGAAATGTTTACACAGTCTTGCTTTATTGCTTCACTTGGTCATGTTTATTCGTGTTTAAATTATTTCTATTTCGCCGTGTGCAAGCACTATATCGATACATGTTATCTGGTCTTACACACACGGAAAAAATTCTGTCACACGCTTTTTATGACGATTGGTCAGGAGACGCTACTTGTCTTATACAGGCTTTGCCGACCGCAGCGCCGTATTCTACGTGTTTACATATCTCTGTATTTGAATACGCGTGCCTGTACTAGTTTCTTTGGTGCTTCAGTGTATTTTACACTCCTGGAAATTGAAATAAGAACACCGTGAATTCATTGTCCCAGGAAGGGGAAACTTTATTGACACATTCCTGGGGTCAGATACATCACATGATCACACTGACAGAACCACAGGCACATAGACACAGGCAACAGAGCATGCACAATGTCGGCACTAGTACAGTGTATATCCACCTTTCGCAGCAATGCAGGCTGCTATTCTCCCATGGAGACGATCGTAGAGATGCTGGATGTAGTCCTGTGGAACGGCTTGCCATGCCATTTCCACCTGGCGCCTCAGTTGGACCAGCGTTCGTGCTGGACGTGCAGACCGCGTGAGACGACGCTTCATGCAGTCCCAAACATGCTCAATGGGGGACAGATCCGGAGACGTTGCTGGCCAGGGTAGTTGACTTACACCTTCTAGAGCACGTTGGGTGGCACGGGATACATGCGGACGTGCATTGTCCTGTTGGAACAGCAAGTTCCCTTGCCGGTCTAGGAATGGTAGAACGATGGGTTCGATGACGGTTTCGGTGTACCGTGCACTATTCAGTGTCCCCTCGACGATCACCAGTGGTGTACGGACAGTGTAGGAGATCGCTCCCCACACCATGATGCCGGGTGTTGGCCCTGTGTGCTTCGGTCGTATGCAGTCCTGATTGTGGCGCTCACCTGCACGGCGCCAAACACGCATACGACCATCATTGGCACCAAGGCAGAAGCGACTCTCATCGCTGAAGACGACACGTCTCCATTCATCCCTCCATTCACGCCTGTCGCGACACCACTGGAGGCGGGCTGCACGATATTGGGGCGTGAGCGGAAGACGGCCTAACGGTGTGCGGGACCGTAGCCCAGCTTCATGGAGACGGTTGCGAATGGTCCTCGCCGATACCCCAGGAGCAACAGTGTCCCTAATTTGCTGGGAAGTGGCGGTGCGGTCCCCTACGGCACTGCGTAGGATCCTATGGTCTTGGCGTGCATCCGTGCGTCGCTGCGGTCCGGTCCCAGGTCGACGGGCACGTGCGCCTTCCGCCGACCACTGGCGACAACATCGATGTACTGTGGAGACCTCACGCCCCACGTGTTGAGCAATTCGGCGGTACGTCCACCCGGCCTCCCGCATGCCCACTATACGCCCTCGCTCAAAGTCCGTCAACTGCACATACGGTTCACGTCCACGCTGTCGCGGCATGCTACCAGTGTTAAAGACTGCGATGGAGCTCCGTATGTCACGGCAAACTGGCTGACACTGACGGCGGCGGTGCACAAATGCTGCGCAGCTAGCGCCATTCGACGGCCAACACCGCGGTTCCTGGTGTGTCCGCTGTGCCGTGCGTGTGATCATTGCTTGTACAGCCCTCTCGCAGTGTCCGGAGCAAGTATGGTGGGTCTGACACACCGGTGTCAATGTGTTCTTTTTTCCATTTCCAGGAGTGTATATGGGACGGAATGCCCTCTCTCAGCACGGAAAGCAGCATTTGGCGTACAGTACGGCCATAACAAAAGCAGGCTCAGCACGGACTGGAAAGATCTCGTCTGTAGTAACGAAAGGGTTAACAGGTCAAGTAACTCTTTTATAATGACACCCTAGCGACGGCCTGATATCTCGTGCCACCACGCACGCCGTAGTCTCCAGTGAACCACTGGCGTAGGCGGGTGCGAAGCACTCTCGCGTGAGCTGCTATGTGGGTCACGCCCTTTGCCCTGTCGCGGCTGCCTGGCCCAGACGGCAAATGTGTTTCTCGGCTGCCCCGCGTCCCAGGGGAACAGGACAGAAGAGAAGCGCCGAGCGGAGAATAGGCGCTTATTAAAAGCGATCCGTCACGAGCCCAGCCACCGCCTCGCCGTAAATCGCAAGGCGGCCGCGCGCCGCCGCGCTGGTGCCCCAGTGTGATTTGTGCGCCGCGGCGCTGATAACTGCGTCACAAGCGCCGGCCACCTCGTTAGGCCGGTATTACACTATCAATTTTCTTTGTCAAAGATTTGATCAAAGATGTGATCAAATATTCCGTCAAATATATTTGACAAAGATCTTTGATGTAGCGCTAGAAGGGGTATTACACTTCATCAAATTTTTCGTCAAAGTTAAAGATGGCTGACAACAACTTGTTATTAACCGCAGCAGTTGTACGTACCCCAATTGCATTGTGTGCACATGCGGAAAAGAAGTGGGGGAAAAAATGGAACCATACATACGAGGTTGACAGTCTTAAAAGTCCTGGCTTTACAACTTGATAACAAATTCGGTTGGAAGGAGCACATCCCAGAACTGCAGAAACGCCTTAACAAATCTGTTTGCAATTCGAGTGTTAGCAGACATAGGCAACATAAAAATGAAAAACCTTGCATACTTTCATTCCATAATGTCATATGGTATAATATTTTGGGGTTAATCTTCAAGTCAAACAAAAGTTTTCAGAGTCCAAAAGCGTATAATACGTGGAGTAAATTCACGGATGTCCTGTAGAAACCTCTTCAAAGAACTGGGTATACAAACTACTGCCTCTCAGTATATTTACTCCTTAATGAAATTTGTCGTAAATATTATATCTCTTTTTCCAACAAACAACTCAGTTCATACATACAATACCAGGAACAAAAATGATCTACACAAGGACTTAAAAGCACTTACTTTAGTTCAAAAAGAGGTCCACTACTCAGGAACACTCATCTTCAATAATTTGCCAGCAAACATAAAAAATTTAGTTAAAAATAAAGACCAGTTTAAAAAGACTTACTAGTGGCCAACTCCTACTCCACTGACGAAATTTTTAATAGAATCAAATGATGTATTGTATTTATTCATACTATTAGTATTGTTATTTCAGCTTAGAAAAATTGACATGTTCCACATCCACGAGGATCTCCTCAGCACATCTCCTCTAATCTGGGTGAAGCCGTGGGTTTTACGACGACACGATGAAAGCATTCAACAAAACTTCTTACGTGAGCTTACAGTGGAAGACGTCAAGTGGTACATCAATTACTTAAGAATGGATGAGCATACATTCCTGTATGTGCTCAGTGAAGTGTATCCTCATATCACAAAGCACAATATTCACTTAAGAACTGCTACATCTTCAGAAGACAGGCTCACTGTAACACTCCGATTCCTTGCTACAGGAGAGGGGTATGTTAGGTTAGGTTAGGTTAGGTTAGGTCAGGTCAGGTCAGGTCTCGTCTCCAATCTCATTATTTTATTTTTGTATTCAGGGTGCCTCACGTTGTAAAGCGCCTCATCAGCTTCATACATCTCTATTAATTTTGTAGTTGTCGGCACACACCAATTGTATTTACCGGCAATGTTTATAAAAACACTACAGACGACAGAACGCTGCAGCGATGCTAGCGCTCCATGTGGTAACATGTCACATTGCAGTGAACACAAGACAAGCGATTTCTTTGATCAAATCTACAGCGAGGCCCTAGATTTGATCAAATATTGGACGACATTTGACAAAGTTCCTATTACACCATCAAATATCTTTGACAAAGATTTTGGACAAAGATATGTGACAAAGAAATTTGATAGTGTTATACCGGCCTTACGGCCGCGAGAGGCCGCCGTCTGCTGTCTCCGTAAAATACCGCAGGCCGGCACAATGCCGACACTAAGCGGCCCGCCGTGGGACCAGTGCCTCTGTAAAACTGCGACGCTACGCAGTAACTGCTCACCCCGCATGGGTCGTGTATGGGCTCGATACTACTTCAGTTGTTCTGCTCATGCTATCCCATACTCTTCCTCCAGATTACGAGTACTGATTGATAAGTTCTGGAAGTAGACGTATTAAATAATTTTGCTCTAAAAAGACGTCTAGGCCTCTTAAAAGCTAAAGTAAAATGCAGGGTGTTTCCCTAACAGTGTGCAAAAATTTAACAAGCCATAGAGGTTGCTCCACTGAACAATTTGACGTATTGAACCTGGGGTCAGAGATGCCAGCTTAAGGAGATAATAGGAATAAAATCACATTACTGTGTACTTTTTTATTTACGTTAGTTTCCTGCAAATACTACACTACTGGCCATTAAAATTGCTACATCACGAAGATGACGTGCTACAGACGCCAAATTTAACCGACAGGAAGAAGATGCTGTATGGCCGGCCGGAGTGGCCGAGCGGTTCTAGGCGCTACAGTCTGGAGCCGCGCGGCCGCTACGGTCGCAGGTTCGAGTCCTGCCTCGGGCATGGATGTGTGTGATGTCCTTAGGTTAGTTAGGTTTAAGTAGTTCTAAGTTCTAGGTGACTGATGACCTCAGAAGCTAAGTCCCATAGTGCTCAGAGCCATTTGAACCATTTTGAAGATGCTGTGGTATGCAAATGATTAGCTTTTCAGAGCATTCACACAAGTTTGGCGCCCGTGGCGACACCTACAACGTGCTGACATGAGGAAAGTTTCCAACCGATTTCTCATACACAAACAGCAGTTGACCGGCGTTGCCTGGTGAAACGTTGTTGTGGTGCCACGTGTAACGAGAAGAAATGTGTACCATCACGTTTCCCACTTTGATAAGAGTCGGATTGTAGCCTGTCGCGATTGCGGTTTATCGTATCGCGACATTGTGCTCGCGTTGGTCGAGATACAATGACTGTTAGCAGGTTATGGAATCAAATGGTTCAAATGGCTCTGAGCACTATGGGACTTAACATCTGTGGTCATCAGTCCCCTAGAACATAGAACTACTTAAAGCAAACTAACCTAGGGACATCACACACATGCATGCCCGAGACAGGATTCGAACCTGCGATCGGAGCGGTCCAGACTGAAGCGCCTAGAACCACACGTCCACACCGGCCAGCGATATGGAATCGGTGGGTTCAGGCGGGTAATACGGAACGCCATGCAAGGATCCCAACGGCCTCGAATCACTAGCAGTCGAGATGACAGGCGTCTTATTACCATCGCTGTGCCGGCCGGAGTGGCCGAGCGGTTAAAGGCGCTACAGTCTGGAACCGCACGACCGCTACAGTCGCAGGTTCGAATCCTGCCTCGGGCATGGATGTGTGTGATGTCCTTAGGTTAGTTAGGTTTACGTAGTTCTAAGTTCTAGGGGACTTATGACCACAGCAGTTGAGTCCCATAGTGCTTAGAGCCATTTGAACCATTTGAACCATCGCTGTAACGGATCGTACAGCCACGTCTCGATCCCTGAGTCAACAGATGGGGACGTTTGCAAGACAACAACCATCTGCACGAACAGTTCGACAATGTTTGCAGCAGCGTGGACTATCAGCTCGGAGACCATGGCTCCGGTTACCCTTGACGCTGCATCACAGACAGGAGCCACTGCGATGGTGTACTCAACGACGAACCTGGGTGAACGAATGGCAAAACGTCATTTTTTCCGATGAATCCAGGTACTGTTTACAACATCATGAAGGTTGCGTCCGTGTTTCGCGACATCGCGGTGAACGCACATTGCAAGCGTGTAATCGTCATCGCCATACAGGCGTATCACACGTATGGGGAGCCATTGGTTACACGTCTCGGTCACTCTTGTTCGCATTGATGGCACTTTCAACGGTGGACGTTAAATTTCAGATGTGTTACGATCCGTTGCTCTACCCTTCATTCGATCCCTGCGGAACCCTGCATATCAGCAGGATAATGCACGACCGCATGTTGCAGGTCCTGTACGGGCCTTTCTGGATACAGATAATGTTCGACTGCTGCGCTGGCCAGCACATTCTCCAGATATCTCACCAATTGAAAACGTGTGGTTAATGGTGGCCGAGCAACTGGCTCGTCACAATACGCGTCACTACTCTTGATGAACTCTGGTATCGTGTTGAAGTTGCATAGGCAGCTGTACCTGTACACGCCGTCCAAGCTCTGTTTGACTCAATGCCCAGGCGTATGAAGGCCATTATTACGGCCAGAGGTGGTTGTTCTGGTTACTGATTTCTCAGGATCTATGCACCCAAATTGCGTGAAATTTTAATCATATGTCAGTTCTAGTATAATATATTTGTCCAATGAATGCCCGTTTATCATCTGCATTTCTTCTTGGTATAGCAATTTTAATGGCCATTTCATTGAAACAATGAATGTACCGTTAGTACTGTATCTTACAAAATGTTCTGAAACCGACGGCCATCAACCTCAATGCAAGCAAAGACATTGGCGAACAAGAATCTGACGAACCCTGACAAATATCCCTGACGTGTTTGGAATCACACCACAGGCCGCTACAATTCTGGCAATTAGTTCCATCTCCGAATCCACTGCGGCCTCATATACAAGAGACTTTACATACCCTCAAAGGAAACAATCAAGAGTATACAGGACAGGTGACTTCGCATACCGTGGAACAGAACCTCCCCGGCGAATCCAGTGGCCAGGATATGATGCACTTCTATTACCCCATCGTATCGTACTGTAAGTCTCTGAATAGCACTGAATAATGAATGGGTCCGTCATTGATTCATAGCATGTTCTGTCATAGGACAATGTGAATGCGAATACGAACAAGTAAATAAAACTTGCATCATGATTTTCTGATAATCAGGCTCTTCCTCCTTGTTCCCTTGCAGCAAATAACGAATGTACATGAAAATAAACAGCTCAATACGTATAAACTTGTACGCATCTTAGTTAACCTGCCGCTGTGACCGAGCGGTTCTAGGCGCTTCAGTCCGGAACCGCGCTGTTGCTACGGTCGCAGGTTCGAATCCTGCCTTGGGCATGGATGTGTGTGGTGTCCTTAGGTTAGTTAGGTTTAAGCAGTTCTAAGTCTAGGGGACTGACGACCTCAGATGTTATGTCCCATAGTGCTTAGAGCCATTTGAAATCTCGTAGCACTTAGAGCCATTTGAACCATTGGAGCATCTTAGTTGTAAATGAGCTGGAAAACAGTAATGCTAGACAAAGCGGTCGACATGTTTACTTCCATATCTCCTTAAGCTGACTTCTCCGATCCCAGGTTCCCTACCTTAAATTGTTCAGACGACCATTCTCTATGTACTGTTACATTTTTGCATGCTCTTATCTAAATGCCCTGTGTGTGCTATCATGTATAAATACTACCCCATGACTGACTTCAAGTTGGCACTGAAACTGCAAGTTTACCATCAGATGCCGACTGCAGTCGTATGGGATCCAGCGGACCCAATAGTGCACGACCGCCAAGCCGCGCCTGTGACGGCTCGGTACCACGCGCGCCCCCCTACCGCCACAATATAAGACGACTGGCGGCAGCCGGAAAGCCACTCGATAAAAATGGTTCAAGTGGCTCTGAGCACTATGGGACTTAACAGCTGTGGTCATCAGTCCCTTAGAACTTAGAACTACTTAAACCTAACTAACCTAAGGACATCACAAACATCCATGCCCGAGGCAGGATTCGAACCTGCGACCGTAGCAGGCGCGCGTTCCGGACTGAGCGCCTAGAACCGCTAGACCACCGCGGCCTGCAAAGCCACTCGAACTCGAACCCTCTTTGCTACACACCACTACGCAAACGCCGCCTAGTAGCGGCTCTGACAACATCGCCCGTGTATCAATTCAGAGTGTCACACTTTGTTGACATTCTGATACAGGGACTCTGTTTCTTTTTGCAATATTTGTAATGAGCCTTCCTATACTTGGAGAAATACAAGTAAATCTCCTGTTTACTGTGTTAACTTGTTCGCTAATCATTTCTGCTGCTGTCTAGCGTTCCTACGACGACAGTTGCCACTCTCTTCTGTACCCCACCTTTCCCTACTGTTGTGTAGAAAGTTGTACACTATAATACCTATACTAAAATGTAGACTTTCACGGCCGGAAATGTCATGTCCATTACAATTATCCGGGCTGTTATGCCGTGGTCGGTTGATGAATTTTGTCTCAATTCCCAACGTTTCGTCTCCGACTGCGGGAGACATCTTCAAGGGGCTCTGTAACTCGATGGAAGGTACAACACACCCACTGGCTCGCTACTGACTGCCGCTAAATTCCGTGTCCGCGCGGTCCCGCGCCGAGGCGTGACGTCACGTGTTTTGAAAACGTCAGTGCAATTGGCCGCTGTCCGCTGTCCGCTGCCGTCGATCAAATGGTTCAAATGGCTTTGAGCACTATGGGACTTAACTTATGAGGTCATCAGTCCCCTAGAACTTAGAACTACTTAAACCTAACTAACCTAAGGACATCACACACATCCATGCCCGAGGCAGGATTCGAACCTGCGACCGTAGCGGTCGCGCGGTTCCAGACTGTAGCGCCTATAACCGCTCGGTCACCCTGGCCGACTGCCGTCGATCGCCGTTGCCATCACCCAGTAGTGGACGGGTGGTACACATTTTCTTCAACACCGGCATCTATATGCCGTTTAATTTCACGCCCTCCTCCTTTCGACTGAAATTATTAGGGTGTTTGGCGATTTCGATTGCCTCCCTGTAGAGCCTTTCGTAATATCCGCTTGTGGCCGCTAGTACTTGCGTCTCCTCGAAACGAATATTGTGGTTCCCTGGCTGGAAAGCATACTCCGCAACAGCTGATCGTTCCGTTTCTCCTCCTCTACAATTGCCCTTGTGCTCTTTCAAACGTTTTGAAACAGTTATTTTAGTGGTGCCCACATAAACATCTCCACAGCTGCATGGGATCCTATACACTTCAGCTTTTTACAATAGTTGTAACGGAAAGAATAGGGAGGATCTTGACGAAGCGGAATATTACCGTAATTTACAAGCCCAACAGGAAGATACAGGAATACCTTAAGCCTGCCAAGGACGCTCGCAAACCATTGGAAAAAGCTGGAGTATATAGGATCCCATGCAGCTGTGGAGATGTTTATGTGGATACAACTAAAAGAACTGTTTCAAAACGTTGGGAAGAGCACAAGGGCAATTGTAGAAGAGGAGAAACGGAACGATCAGCTGTTGCGGAGCATGCTTTCCAGCCAGGGAACCACCATATTCGTTTCGAGGAGAGACGCAAGTACTAGCGGCGACAAACGGATATTACGAAATGCTCTACAGGGAACCAATCGAAATCGCCAAACACCCTAATAATTTCAATCGCAAGGAGGAGGGCATGAAATTAAACGGTATATGGATGCCGGTGTTGAAGAAGATGTGTACCACCCTTCCACCACTGGGTGATGGCAACGGCGATCGACGGCAGCGGACAGCGGCCAATTGCACTGACGTTTCAAAACAGGTGACGTCACGCCTCGGCGCGGGAGCGTGCGGACACGGAATTTAGTGGCAGTCAGTAGCGAGCCAGTGTGTGTGTTGGACCTTCCATCGAGCTACAGACCCCCTTGATGTCCCCCGCAGACGGGGACGAAACGTTGGGAATTGACACAGAATTCATCAACCGACCACGGCATAACAGCCCGGATAATTATAATGGATATAATACCTATGTTTAAAACTGTGTTAAAAAACAAATGTAGTATTTATAGAGGTATAAGCCTCCTAGAGTCAGCCTATAAATTATATCAAACGAAGCCAAAGTTCGTAAATGAGTCCACAATCATGTTATGGTACTTCGTTTGTGAATGTCCATCTTGATCAAATAAGTTGTACAGTTCATAATTACTGTTTTCGGTCATTGCCATTTTCAGACCTGTTACAAATAGAAAAATAGCAGTGTTGGTAAACTAAGTTCAGTTAGTTGAAGCAAATTCTACAACAGGCCTGGTAATGCACTAATAACAAATAAAAAATATTAATATGATTAACTGCCATGCATACCAGCCATCCATGCCATAAAAATATTCTGTTACACGAATTGCGTCCTGTATTTATACAAACAACTGAGGCTAGTAGAGGTCACTAATACTATGATACATGAGTAACTGTGCAAATTGCTATGTCATGCCGAACGGTTGCAATTAACACATGTGATGTTATTTTCATTCTTTTTATTCTGACTTTTATACAGATGGTTATTTACTTTGCCACCCTAGGAGCTTCTTATTATTGCTCTTTGCACGTTTTATGAGGATTTTATTGATTTTATTTCCACATATTCTATGTCAGTTCATGTTTTATTGTCAGACGCTCATTCTGCTACATAAAATAATTTTAATTAATAAGTATGCGCATTGCATTTTAATCATTGAATTTACTCATTTACCGTAGCATTAGTGCCCACCACTCGCCTTAGTTATTTGTGTAAATACGAGTACAGGACGCACCCGGGACATCGCCAGCACTTATTTTGTAACTAGATACAAATATCAGAATATTTTTATCGTATGTATGGCTCGCATGCATTGCTGTTATTCATGTTGACATTTTTTATTTGTTATTCGTGTATTACAAGGCCCATTACAGAATTAGCTTCAGCTAATTGAACTTACAAATTATATGGTAAAATCCTGAATGCAAGACTAAAAAGTATTAAGGGGAAACTAATACCTGAAGAACAATCAGAGTTTAGAAAGGAACGATCAACTATTGACTATGCTTTTACATTACAACAAATTACTGAGTAGAGGCAACAATTCAATATGGAAACACATGTTGCTTTCACAGATTTTGGAAAAAACCATTTTATAATGTGAACAGAAAAATGCTATGCCTGAGCGAGGTTACCCATCTCACTTCATGAATGCTATCAAGAGTCTACAAACAAACAACGAAATTGTTATAAATGTGGGAAATATAATCTCAATGACATTGAATACAAACAACGGGGTACGAGAAGGATGCTGTATTTCTCTGACAGTCTTCAGTATGTACATAGACGAAGTAATCTCTAAATGGAATGTTTAGATTGTGATACTAAGCTAAATGTAATTTTATAAGCAGATGACCTAATTCTAATTGCAGAGAATGAAGATGTCATTCAGAGGAGGGTCCATAAGATGCAGTAGATAGCCTCAGACTGCAACCGAACTTTGTCTATAAAGAAAACGAAAGAGGCGGCATTTCAGAGCATACAACCAGTAAAATCTAAAACAGCTTCGAATATCTTGAAGCAAATTAAGCATTTTGATGTGACATCACTAACGAGTACGCCCATGACGTGGACCAGAAATGAAATAAAGTGACGTTCAACTGTGGAACGATCGTAAAACGTTTGAAAAATAGACCAAGGAAAGAAACTCAGCTGAAGTTTTATAAAACCATAGCAGTACCAACACTTATTTATGGGAGCGAAAAACGGGTAACAAACAAGACATCAAGAAAAGAGAATATAAACTCAGGAAACGAGGTTTCTAATAAGAGTAGAAGGATGTACAAGGAAAGATCGTAAAAGAAATGAGGATACAAGGAAGGTTTAGGAATGTATAACTTAAATGAAAAATAGGGGAAAATAGGAGAAAATGGAAGAAACGGGTAACAAACAAGACATCAAGAAAAGAGAATATAAACTCAGGAAACGAGGTTTCTAATAAGAGTAGAAGGATGTACAAGGAAAGATCGTAAAAGAAATGAGGATACAAGGAAGGTTTAGGAATGTATAACCTAAATGAAAAATAGGGGAAAATAGGAGAAAATGGAAGAAACAAATACACCGTATGAATGACGTAGGACTGCTGGTAAAGGCTCTCAATTGTAAATGCAATGGAAGAAGAAATGTAGGAACACCATGCAACAGATGGAGACGCGTAACAGGTAATTTGTCTACGACATGAAGAGAAGAACAAGAAAAAAACTTTGATATTTATGTGGATGGAGGTCATAGCTAGATAAGAACAATTTTTCTCGAGTTTATAATTTTCTCACCGTAATATACGTTAAGTGGCATTTTTAATAAGAGTGGATGGATGTACAAAGAAAGATTGTAAAATAATGACGATACACGGAAAGTTTAAGGAATACATAACCTAAATGAAAAAATAAAAGAAAGTCGGAGAAAATGGAAGAAACAAGTAGAGTGTACGAGTGGAGTAGGACTCGTGGTAGAGGTTCTCAATTACAAATGCACAGGAAGAAGAAATGTAGGAACACCATACAAGAGATGGAGAGCCGTAACAGGCAATTTGCCTAAGACATGAAGAGAACATGAAGAGGAAGAAAAACTTTTTGATATTTATGTGACGAGGTCATAGTAAGATGAGAACAATTTTTCTCACTGCAGTATACATTAAGTACTATTTTATGCGCAGACGATGTTATTGTAGAACAGACAAGATAATTTACAAAGTGGACTGTAGATCTTAAGAAATATAGGAGAACGATATGATCTGATATCTCAACATAAATAAGAAATAGTGGTGTTTCTACACAAAAATACGGTAAGATCCAATACTGAGATAAATAACAAAATATTGGAGCAGGTATCCACCTTTAATTATCTTGTATGTGAAATATTCCCAAAAATAGACCGCAACATACAAACAAAACTTTCCAAATTTAAACATACGTATTGAACAATTCATAGAAATCTCAAATAGACAACCTAAAATGAAACGAAACTGAGCCTTTGTAAAATAATGGCGGTTCCGGTAGAATTATAGGGAAGTGATACGTGCCGACTCTCGAAGAAAGACAAAAAAAAAAAAAAATGCTCAAATGTGTATGAAATCTTATGGGACTAAACTGCTAAGGTCATCAGTCCCTAAGCTTACACACTACTTAACCTAAATTATCCTAAGGACAAACACACACACCCATGCCCGAGGGAGGACTCGAACCTCCGCCGGGGCTAGTCGCACAGTCCGTGACTGCAGCGGAAGAAAGACAGAAAGGAAAATTAGAACAGCTGAGATGATAACTCTCGAGACAGTGAAAGGCTGCACACTAATGGACAAAATACGAAACAGACAAATAAGAGCTACAGATTTTCGATTTGGTGCATAGAGTCGCCATGAACTACAAGCCCACCGGACAGCTAACAAGTTAGTGTCGGACGTCCGAGCACGAGATTTCCAGAACAGGCTGTGCTGCCTGCTACATGGTGATGATGACGAAAAACTATATTAATACAATAAGAAAGGAAGAATAAAAAAAAGAAAACTGATATTTTGTGGTCCCCCATACAGGAAGAATGACAGTAGGCTGAAACAGTGGTTGGGCGTAGATATAGAAACACCGAAAACACAAAACATTACTACACCTAATGCAGTACAGAGAACCCACTGGCATTCAAATCAGCTTGCAGTCGTTTCGGAATGGGTAAAGACAGGTACTTCATGGTTTTCAGAGTAAGCTTATACTATTCCTCCTGCAAAATAGTGACAAGTTCAGGTAACGATGGTGGAGGGGCATATTGACCACTCACCCTTCTCCCCGAGGTAGACGCCAAAGGTTCAATAACAGTGAGATCTGATGGTGACTGTAGTGTTCACGGGAGCTACGACAATTCACTCTCGTGGTCAAGAAACCGGTCCTGGACGATACAAGCTGTACGAACGGGAGCTCTATCTTCTTGGAACACAGCATCGCCACTGAGGAACAAACATACACACCTGGAAATTGAAATAAGAACACCGTGAATTCATTGTCCCAGGAAGGGGAAATTTTATTGACACATTCCTGGGGTCAGATACATCACATGATCACACTGACAGAACAACAGGCACATAGACACAGGCAACAGAGCATGCACAATGTCGGCACTAGTACAGTGTATAGCCACCTTTCGCAGCAATGCAGGCTGCTATTCTCCCATGGAGACGATCGTAGAGATGCTGGATGTAGTCCTGTGGAACGGCTTGCCATGCCATTTCCACCTGGCGCCTCAGTTGGACCAGCGTTCGTGCTAGACGTGCAGACCGCGTGAGACGACGCTTCATCCAGTCCCAAACATGCTCAATGGGGGACAGATCCGGAGATCTTGCTGGCCAGGGTAGTTGACTTACACCTTCTAGAGCACGTTGGATGGCACGGGATACATGCGGACGTGCATTGTCCTGTTGGAACAGCAAGTTCCCTTGCCGGTCTAGGAATGGTAGAACGATGGGTTCGATGACGGTTTGGATGTACCGTGCACTATTCAGTGTCCCCTCGACGATCACCAGTGGTGTACGGCCAGTCTAGGAGATCGCTCCCCACACCATGATGCCGGGTGTTGGCCCTGTGTGCCTCGGTCTTATGCAGTCCTGATTGTGGCGCTCACCTGCACGGCGCCAAACACGCATACGACCATCACTGGCACCAAGGCAGAAGCGACTCTCATCGCTGAAGACGACACGTCTCCATTCGTCCCTCCATTCACGCCTGTCGCGACACCACTGGAGGCGGGCTGCACGATGCTGGGGCGTGAGCGGAAGACGGCCTAACGGTGTGCGGGTCCGTAGCCCAGCTTCATGGAGACGGTTGCGAATGGTCCTCGCCGATAGCCCAGGAGCAACAGTGTCCCTAATTTGCTGGGAAGTGGCGGTGCGGTCCCCTACGGCACTGCGTAGGATCCTACGGTCTTGGCGTGCATCCGTGCGTCGCTGCGGTCCGGTCCCAGGTCGACGGGCACGTGCACCTTCCGCCGACCACTGGCGACAACATCGATGTACTGTGGAGACCTCACGCCCCACGTGTTGAGCAATTCGGCGGTACGTCCACCCGGCTTCCCGCATGCCCACTATACGCCCTCGCTCAAAGTCCGTCAACTGCACATACGGTTCACGTCCACGCTGTCGCGGCATGCTACCAGTGTTAAAGACTGCGATGGAGCTCCGTATGCCACGGCAAACTGTCTGACACTGACGGCGGCGGTGCACAAATGCTGCGCAGCTAGCGCCATTCGACGGCCAACACCGCGGTTCCTGGTGTGTCCGCTGTGCCGTGCGTGTGATCATTGCTTGTACAGCCCTCTCGCAGTGTCCGGAGCAAGTATGATGGGTCTGACACACCGGTGTCAATGTGTTCTTTTTTCCATTTCCAGGAGTGTATTACGCCGCATTTTAAAGCCGTCCCGCCGCAAGCGTACATGGTTTCTCCGCTTTCCCCGTATGCGATTTAACTCTTTGATACAATGTCTCTCGAAACACCAAACACTTCGACTATCTCAGCTACAGAAACACCCACCATACGAACACCACCAATTTTTCCACGTTCGAACTCACTTAACTGCGACATAATGCGCTCACAAGAACACAGAACATTGCTCTGATCACGACCGAAGCTCGTAAAGTATCGAAGGTGGGTGGGGGGGGTGGTTTGGGTTTGTTTGCGGGAGGAGACCAGACACCGAAGTCATCGGTCTCATCGGAGTAGGGAAGGATGAAAAAGGAAATCGGCCGTGCCGTTTCAAAGGAACCATCCCGGCATTTGCCTGGAGAGATTTAGGAAAATCACGGAAAACCTGTCAGGGTGGCCGGACGTGGGATTGAACCGTCGTCCTCCAGAATGCGAGTCCAGTGCGCTAACCACTGCGCCACCTCGCTCGGTGTGAAGCATCGAGGATATTGCACGGGCTCCGTTTGTAATCAAACAGCAGCTCCACACGTACGCTTGGCTAGTATCTGCATTTATGTCCAAACATGCATTTCACGCGCTGTTTCATATATTTGTTCATCCCCTACAGATGTTGTTGGTATTATTGCTCTTTGTTTCATTACAGTAGGAGTAAACACAAAGCTCTACCCTTCACTGCCCGCGCCGTAAGCGTAAACTGCGCGCCTTTTTAAAGCAGGCGATATCCTCACCAGCCTAGCTGTCGTGGGCGTCCATCATCTCCACACAACGCTTAGGGACAGTAAAGGTCGCGCAAAGTGAACGCCGGCAGCTGCTATTGCTGCTCTATGACGCACTGGCGGTCTCGCCTGCGTTAAAACGGCTCTGAAGACATCGCTGTCATCGCCGACGGTTTCGGCTTGTAGCACCAAAAGCGCAGACGCGCAACGGCAAAACATGGACAGTTCCTAAAAGGTCACACCAGAAAGGAGCACGACTTTTACGCGGCAACTTACAGCGAACGGTTGCGAAATTTAAGTCTTTAGACTGGCACGACGTTGTCACGCCTGCTAAGTGAATTACCAAAGTTCTTATCTCTCCACAAAGACCTGCAACGTATGTGGAAACATTTCTGCTCCTGGAAGCTTACCACTCAGCTTCCTCCTGTTTCATTTACTTCGAATTTACAAGTGGTGTTGAGTGAGTAACGTAACCGTTTTTTTTTTTCCACGGCAAAATTCGGTTGAGGAAAATGACGAATTTGTTGTGGAACATCATGGAATATTTCCGCTTCAGCCCCTATAGTCTCACGAACTTCCGATAGGTGGTGGCGTTATACGTAGTCTTCAAAATAGCTTCTGTAACGGAGGTGCGTCCCAAGCAAGGAGCTGTTACTGAGTTACTTACGGCGGAAAACCAGAGTATCACAAATAATAATAGGCGCTTGCAGAATGTCTACGGAGACGTGGCAGTGAACAAAAGCACGGTGAGTCGTTGGGAGAGTTGCTAGTCATCATCGCAACAAGGTCATGCAAACCTGTGCCCGCGTGCCAGCCGACCATACACACTTGTGACACTCTCATTCGAGGTGATCGACGGATCACAAGCGAACACATCACTGCACAACTAGATGTCTCTGTTGGTAGTGTTGACACATTCGTCCACCAGTTTGGTTATTCAAAGGTATATGCCCGCTGGATTCCTCGCTGCCTAACAGAAGACCATAAAGAGCAACGAATAACCACCTGTGCAGACCTGCTTGCGCATTACGAGGCTCGTCGTGACGACGTAACGATTTTGACTCCGTCGTCGACGAGTAGAGGGGTACCTTGGGAGCGTACAGGGCCTCACAGTAAAGTGGCGTAAGGCCGACTCATTGAACGGAGATTATCTACATCTACATGTACATATATATACTCCGCTAGCCACCAAGCGGTGTGTGGCGGAGAGCACAATTCGCGCCAAAATCATATTTCCTCCCCTCTGTTCTATTCTGGGATCGCACGAGGGAAAAACGACTGTCTGAATGCCTCAGTACGAGCTCTTATTTCCCTTATCTTTGAATGGTGATCATTACGCGATTTGAAAGTAGGTGGTAATAATATATGCTCTACATCCTCGGTGAAGACTGAATTTCGGAATTTAGTGAGCAGCCCCTTCTGTTAAGCGCGTCGTCTATCTGCAAGTGTGTTCCACTTCAAACTTTCTATTAGATTTGTAATGCTCACACGATGGCTAAATGTACCAGTCACAAATCTTGCCGCTTTTCTTTGGATCTTCTCAACAGACCCAACTGGTAAGGGTCCCATAATAATTATTATTATTATTTGTTACTCATGTACTATATAATGTTGAATCTTTAATAATAATGATAATAATAATAATATTGCTATTATTACTATTATTATTATTATTATAAAATGAGATTAGCAGAGACTACACCCAAACGACCAGAAAAATTCTGAAAAGCTTTCTGAATGCCAGTTTTTCCATCAAGGCACTCAATACCTGGTCCACACCCAACACCAGGCGTTGTTGATTGTACACAAGTACAGCTCGAAAATCTGGACAGGAAAAAAGAAACGGCATTCATTATGAACTCCACCTTCACTGTGACGTCTGCAGGCATTAATTGCCCAGGAAAGCAAGCGATAGAGGACATTTGGAAGTGAGTCAGACGGTGGAAGAAGAGAAGCATGCGTTGGCAGACTATGTGAAAGACCGCAAAGGATCAACTCCTAAGTCAGCGATAGAAAGCGTCTCAAGGTACCATACCATATGAATCCATACCAGAAAGCTGTACTCCTGTACTGGACTGACAGCCTGTGGAATGAAGCATTCTCGCGGTTCTAGGCGCTCAGTCCGGAACCGCGCGACCGCTACGGTCGCAGGTTCGAATCCTGCCTCGGGCATGGATGTGTGTGATGTCCTTAGGTTAGTTAGGTTTAAGTACTTCTAAATTCTAGGGGACTGATGACCACAGATCTTAAGTCCCATAGTGCTCAGAGCCAGCCATTTTGAATGAAGCATTGCATGGGCACGTTTTCGATAAAATTGTAAGCAAAGTAGATAAAGGAAAGGCCTAGTCTTGGCTGACCAACGGAACACTAAAGAGGGAAATCGAAGGACTGAGCTTTGCTGCACAAAAATCAAGCTGTCAGAAGTAACACCATCAAAGCCGGAGTCGAGAAATCAGAAAAAGGCCCGAAATGAAGACTCTGCAAAGAAGCTGATAGAACAACCGATCGTACCTTGAGCTGGTGCAAAAGAATTTCTCATACTAATCACAAGCAGAGTCACAATGATATGACGCGAATGATCCTCTTGGACTTATACCAAAACCACCATCTGCCGGTGTGATCACAAGCCAGAAAAAAATGGTCAAAAACGAGTGCTCAAAATTACTGTGGAACTTCCGACTTGTGAAAATCGAACGCTGAAGCACAATACACCAAACATCAAGATTGTGGAGAAAAAATAAAGTAGGTCATTGACGTAGGATCGACGACGTCCTGCTTGAAAAGCCTGCCAGGTACGATGATGTGAAAATCAAACTACTGTGACTCTGGCGTAGATCAGTGAAAGTACACTCCTGGAAATGGAAAAAAGAACACATTGACACCGGTGTGTCAGACCCACCATACTTGCTCCGGACACTGCGAGAGGGCTGTACAACCAATGATCACACGCACGGCACAGCGGACACACCAGGAACCGCGGTGTTGGCCGTCGAATGGCGCTAGCTGCGCAGCATTTGTGCACCGCCGCCGTCAGTGTCCGCCAGTTTGCCGTGGCATACGGAGCTCCATCGCAGTCTTTAACACTGGTAGCATGCCGCGCGTGACAGCGTGAACGTGAACCGTATGTGGAGTTGACGGACTTTGAGCGAGGGCGTATAGTGGGCATGCGGGAGGCCGGGTGGACGTACCGTCGAATTGCTCAACACGTGGGGCGTGAGGTCTCCACAGTACATCGATGTTGTCGCCAGTGGTCGGCGGAAGGTGCACGTGCCCGTCGACCTGGGACCGGACCGCAGCGACGCACGGATGCACGCCAAGACCGTAGGATCCTACGCAGTGCCGTAGGGGACCGCACCGCCACTTCCCAGCAAATTAGGGACACTGTTGCTCCTGGGGTATCGGCGAGGACCATTCGCAACCGTCTCCATGAAGCTGGGCTACGGTCCCGCACACCGTTAGGCCGTCTTCCGCTCACGCCCCAACATCGTGCAGCCCGCCTCCAGTGGTGTCGCGACCGGCGTGAATGGAGGGACGAATGGAGACGTGTCGTCTTCAGCGATGAGAGTCGCTTCTGCCTTGGTGCCAATGATGATCGAATGCGTGTTTGGCGCCGTGCAGGTGAGCGCCACAATCAGGACTGCATACGACCGAGGCACACAGGGCCAACACCCGGCATCATGGTGTGGGGAGCGATCTCCTACACTGGCCGTACACCACTGGTGATCGTCGAGGGGACACTGAATAGTGCACGGTACATCCAAACCGTCATCGAACCCATCGTTCTACCATTCCTAGACCGGCAAGGGCACTTGCTGTTCCAACAGGACAATGCACGTCCGCATGTATCCCGTGCCACCCAACGTGCTCTAGAAGGTGTAAGTCAACTACCCTGGCCAGCAAGATCTCCGTATCTGTCCCCCATTGAGCATGTTTGGGACTGGATGAAGCGTCGTCTCACGCGGTCTGCACGTCCAGCACGAACGCTGGTCCAACTGAGACGCCAGGTGGAAATGGCATGGCAAGCCGTTCCACAGGACTACATCCAGCATCTCTACGATCGTCTCCATGGGAGAATAGCAGCCTGCATTGCTGCGAAAGGTGGATATACACTGTACTAGTGCCGACATTGTGCATGCTCTGTTGCCTGTGTCTATGTGCCTGTGGTTCTGTCAGTGTGATCATGTGATGTATCTGACCCCAGGAATGTGTCAATAAAGTTTCCCCTTCCTGGGACAATGAATTCACGGTGTTCTTATTTCAATTTCCAGGAGTGTATTTCCTTTGGTTCTCAGTAAATTGGGGGCAGTGCCAAAAGATCTTCGTAGACAGATGCAAATCGATGGTATTGATAAAATCTGCATCTGTCAACTACAAAAAGCCAATTTAATGGGACCTGCACGAATAATCCACGGATACCTCACATGCAGTCCGAGACGCTTGGGAAGTGTCCGACTAATGATAAAATACGAAATCCTGCATAATGAATTAATTTTCGGTCTTTACTGACATAAAAATCATGATTATAATATATCAGTTTTAATAATGATAATATAAATTACATGAAATTCACAGTTGACTGTCTGGCCTTGTAAATGACCGCGCATTTATTTCTGATTCGCCAGACATAATTGCAGAACTAATAAATGAATTGAAGACACAATGAGCGAACGAAACAGTCCAGATTTCGTTGTAGCAAACTGAATTTATTGCAAACATCAAGTAACAGTCCAGAGTACTGGCGGAAGAAGAATGAGCAACCAAATGGATGGTTAAGTTTACATTTCTTATGTGAAAACACATCTTTTTAAATAAGACAAACGTTATGAACATTCTACACCAGTATTCTTCATGTCTACATATTTATTTGTCAACACAGTCAGCGTGCGACGAATACATTTCTCCCAACGAGAGACCAGTTCGTTGATACTGTCACTGTAGCACGTTTGACTTTGTTGACGGTGCCGCACCCTTTCCTCCCTTGCACCGCTCCGTCACTACCAAAATGGCTGCAAATATACAGAAAAGAATAATAAACGAGCACAATGTTAATAACGTTTGTTTTATTTAAAAAGTTTCGAAAGTTTTCACATAAAAAATTCGGAGGCGTTGCTTTTCAAAAAAATGGCTCTGACCACTATGGGACTTAACTTCTGAAGTCATCAGTTCCCTAGAACTTAGAACTACTTAAACCTAACATCACACACATCCATGCTCGAGGCTGGATTCGAACCTGCGACCGTAGCGGTCACGCGGTTCCAGACTGTAACGCCCAGAACCGCTTTTTTTAATTTTTTTCTTTTTCATTTTGTTCGTTGTTGATCGTTCTGTTTGGTCGTTGCGGACATGACATCCGTTCAAGTCTGTTTCTTGATCCTGCCAGTCAGTTTTTTATTACAGAGGTCAACCCGCTCTCTGACCGAACACGCTGAGCTACCGTGCCGGCAGCCGCTCGCCCCCCCCCCCCCCCCCCCCCGCCGGTGTTGCTTTACAGCACGCCCTCGTAGGACAATGATTAGAGCCAAACACCTCTGGAGAAAGACGGATCAGAAAAACTGAAGCAGCATACTAACTAACCGAAAGTGTCTGGAAGCGAGAACGCTACACACATAGACAAAGATTATAGACACCGATCGTTGGGGAAGAATTATTTACGATGGTAGTATGTTCCATATGATTTCTACAAGACAGAGTAATCAGATCTTTAAGAAAACCACGGAGGCGTGGTTCACCGAGGTAGGAAGAGGCTTGCAAGAAGTGGGGATTAAGCCGGAACGAAAAACTTACAATAAGTCGGCTGAATGCGGGAATACCGGGCTCAAGTTAAGGAAGACGTGGGGGGCGGGGGGGGGGGGGGGGGGGGGGGAGGGGGTTGTGGGTTGTTTGGGGGAGGAGACCAGACAGCGAGGTCATCGGTCTCATCGGATTAGGAAAGGACGGGGAAGGAAGTCGGCCGTTCCCTTTTAAAGGAACCATCCCGGCATTTTCCTGGAGCGATTTAGGGAAATCACAGAAGACCTGCAGGAAACAAAATGGTGCCTGTTCTTTCGGACGTGTCCAGGAACAAAAATATGGAATTGAATATACTGAATTTAAGGTATGTTAGTCTCACCGAGTTAAGCAATTTACTCATTACGTTCTTGCAGAATGTGAGTAGCTGCAAGTAATAGAAATATATGGCAGCCGTACACGAGGAATCAGATGTGGAGAACAAGTTGACTGCTAAGAGGATGCGCGAGAATAGTATTCGCACTTGTAGTGATTTGCACTACGTCTGTCGAAATTACCAACTACTTTTAAGTTCACTGGAACAGGAAACTAACATTTTCGGCAGTAGACATACATTTGCCCACCGAGTTTCTGCTTAGCATCGAAGACTATTGCCCGATCTCCGAACAGCCAGACTTACGGTCAAGCGGTCGAGGTGGTGAGACCGAGCGGGCTGTGGGAGTGCTACAGTTCGTTCGCCGTCTAACACCGGAAGGACGATTGTCGGCACCTCTTTGTCAGGGTGTTCGCATCCGCTATTCCGCAAACCGCCATTACAACACTGCTTCTGGTTGGCCAACATCGATTCTGGAAATGCGGTTCTGATTGCCGGATATCAGCTCCCACAATCGGGCTCCGGTCCGAGTAAACGCTCTACCGCATTTGAATCGTGGTGGATTGCGAGGCTCTACTTTGTTTTTAAAATGTTGGTGAATGTGCACGAAGTGACTTTATGTGGAGTGGAGAAAAAGAAGTTTTCGATTTATAAGTAAGTTACTCATTTCCCTTCGTAAACAGACGAAAGGCACACTATGTGATTATTATGTAGAAAAAGTACGTAAACATATAATTACATAGGGTGGTCCATTGATCGTGACCAGGCCATATATCTCACGAAATAAGCGTCAAACGAAAAAACTACAAAGAACGAAACTTGTGTAGCTTGAAGGGGGAAACCAGATGGCGCTATGGAAACCAGATGGCGCTACGGTAGACCCGCTAGATGGCGCTGCCATAGGTCAAACGGATATCAACTGCGTTTTTTAAAATAGTAACACCCATTTTTATTACATATTCATGTAGTACGTAAAGAAATATGAATGTTTGAGTTGGACCACTTTTTTCGCTTTGTGATGGATGGAGCTGTAATAGTCACAAACATATGGCTCACAATTTTAGACGAACAGTTGGTAACAGGTAGGTTTCTTAAATTAAAATACAGAATGTAGGTACGTTTGAACATTTTATTTCCGTAGTACCAGTGGGATACTTATCCTTTCTGAGAACGCATGCTGTTACAGCGTGATTACCTGTAAATACCACATTAATCAAAAAATGGTTCAAATGGCTCTGAGCACTATGGGAGTTAACTGCTGTGGTCATCAGTCCCCTAGAACTTAGAACTACTTAAACCTAACTAACCTAAGGACATCACACACATCCATGCCCGAGGCAGGATTCGAACCTGCCACCGTAGCGGTCACGCGGCTCCAGACTGTAGGGCCCAGAACCGCACGGCCACTCCGGCCGGCCCACATTAATCCAATAAATGCTCAAAATGATGTGCTTCAACCTCAATGCATTTGGCAATACGTGTAACGACATTCCTCTCAATAGCGAGTAGTTCGCCTTCCGTAATGTTCGCACATGCATTGACGATGCGCTTACGCATGTTGTAAGGCGTTGTCGGTGGATCACGATAGCAAACATCCTTCAACGTTCCCCACAGAAAGAAATCCGGGGACGTCAGATCCGGTGAGCGTGAGGGCCATGGTATGGTGCTTCGATGACCAATCCACCTGTCATGAAATACGCTATTCAATACCGCTTCAATCGCACGCGAGCTATGTGACGGACATCCATCGTGTTGGAAGTACATCGCCATTCTGTCATATAGTGAAACATCTTGTAGTAACATCGGTGGAGCTTTACGTAGGAAATCAGCATACATTGCACCATTTAGATTGCCATCGATAAAATGGGGGCCAATTATCCTTCCTCCCATAATGCCCACCAAAGTCGCTCATGTTCCACTTGTCGCAGCCATCGTGGATTTTCCGTTGCCCAGTATTGGATATTATGCCGGTTTACGTTACCGCTGTTGGTGAATGACGCTTCGTCGCTAAATACAACGCGTGCAAAAAACCTGTCATCGTCTCGTAATTTCTCTTGTGCACGACGTTCAAAGTCGTCGTCATGCAATTCCTGGTGTATAGAAATATGGTACGGGTGCAATCGATGTTGATGTAGCATTCTCAACACCGATGTTTTTCAGATTCCTGATTCTCGCGCAATTTGTCTGCTACTCATGTGTGAATTAGCCGCAACAGCAGCTAAAACACCTACTTGGACATCATCATTTGTTGCAGGTCGTGGTTGGCGCTTCACTTGTGGCTGAATACTTCCTGTTTCCTTAAATAACGTAACTATCCGGCGAACGGTCCGGACACTTGGATGATGTCGACCAGGATACCGAGCAGCATACGTAGCACACGCCCGTTGGGCATTTTGATCACAATAGCCATACATCAACACGATATCGACCTTTTCCGCAATTGGTAAACGGTCCATTTTAACACGGGTAATATATCACGAAGCAAATACCGTCCGCACTGGCAGAATATTACGTGATACCACGTACTTATACGTTTGTGACTATCACAGCGCCATCTATGACAAAGCGAAAAAAGTGGTCCAACTAAAACAGTCATATTTGTTTATGTACTACAAGAATATGTAATAAAAATGGGGGTTCCTATTTTAAAAAAAAACGCAGTTGATATCCGTTTGACCTCTAGCAGCGCCATCTAGCGGGCCAACCATAGCGCCATCTGGTTTCCCCTTTCAAGCTAGACGAGTTTCGTTCTTTGTAGTTTTTTCATTTGATGATTATTTCGTGAGATATTTGACCCAGTCACTATCAATGGACCACCCTTTATATATATATATATATATATATATATATATATATATATATATATATAGGGTGTTACAAAAAGGTACGGCCAAACTTTCAGGAAACATTCCTCACACACAAAGAAAGAAAATATGTTATGTAGATATGTGTCCGGAAAAGCTTACTTACCATGTTAGAGCTCATTTTATAACTTCTCTTCAAATCACATTAATCATGGAATGGAAACACTCAGCAACAGAACGTACCAGCGTGACTTCAAACACTTTGTTGCAGGAAATGTTCAAAATGTCCTCCGTTAGCGAGGATACATGCATCCACCCTCCGTCGCATGGAATCCCTGATGCGCTGATGCAGCCCTGAAGAATGGCGTATTGTATCGCAGCGGTCCACAATACGAGCACGAAGAAAAAAATGGTTCAAATGGCTCTGAGCACTATGGGACTCAACTCTTGAGGTCACTAGTCCCCTAGAACTTAGAACTAGTTAAACCTAACTAACCTAAGGACATCACACACATCCATGCCCGAGGCAGGATTCGAACCTGCGACCGTAGCGGTCTCGCGGTTCCAGACTGCAGCGCCTAGAACCGCACGGCCACTTAGGCCGGCGAGCACGAAGAGTCTCTACATTTGGTACCGGGGTTGCGTAGAGAAGAGCTTTCAAATGTCCCCATAAATGAAAGGGTTGAGGTCAGGAGAGCGTGGAGGCCATGGAATTGGTCCGCCTCTACCAATCCATCGGTCACCGAATCTGTTGTTGAGAAGCGCACGAACACTTCGACTGTAATGTGCAGGAACTCCATCGTGCATGAACCACATGTTGTGTCGTACTTGTAAAGGCACATGTTCCAGCAGCACAGGTAGAGTATCCCGTACGAAATCATGGCGGTGAATCGAGGAAGTACAGTACATACTGACGAAACTAAAATGAGCTCTAACATGGAAATTAAGCGTTTCCGGACACATGTCAACATAACATCTTTTCTTTATTTGTGTGTGAGGAATGTTTCCTGAAAGTTTGGCCGTACCTTTTTGTAACACCCTGTGTGTGTGTGTGTGTGTGTGTGTGTGTGTGTGTGTGTGTATGATTCAACAATATATGTATCGTACGTTACACTCAGGAGGAGAATAAATAAATAGATAAAACAGCCAGAGCAGTTTTCCGCGTCCATACTCGTATATGGTGGGATCGAAGAGAGCAACGGAATGCGGGTGACACCGCTGCAGTCGCTCGCTGTTGCTGCGGCCGAGAGCCTGCAGGGTCGCCTTTCCCCATCGGCGAGTAACTGCTCGGAGAACCGCCCGAGCCGCGCCCGAAATAGTGGGAGTGGTTTAGCCGTGGCAACCTTTTGTTGTCGCCCCTAAGCGAGTGTGTGCCGAGCTGAGCCGAACCGAGGCGGGCCCAGAGCGCTAAGGAGGCGGCAGCGGAACACCGCACTCCGCGGCGGGCTGCGTAATTTTCTTCCCTCGGCGGCGAACCCTCCCCCTCCCCCGTCGCGCCTAGCTGTCCGCCCCGCATTCACACGATCCTTTTCAGAAACGAGCCCTCAAGGCTGAGGGGGTAACGCCTGTGAAACACTTGACGGGAAACGGTCCCGCTGTCTTTGTCGAAGTTAATTCCGCGCGAAGGGGAGAAAATTACTGGAGGCGAGGGGGATCGATGAGGGTTTGCGGGGTGCCGGAGTGCCGGTGCGGCAATGGCGGCGGGACGTCACCAGAGGGCACTTGCTGATCGGACGGCCGCTGCGCGCGTCACCCACGATGTAGGCCTTGTTTTTCTGCTGCTGGGGAACACTGACGGTTATTGGGTCTTTATGTCGCTGCGGAAACACGCATTGACATGACCGGCGACATGCATCGAAATTGACAGGGAGAGGGAGGGGGCCGATTAGAAGGGAGGAAGATAGGGACGAAGAGAGCGAGAGGGAGAGACAAACTCTGAGACTGCAGGAGGAGGAATGAGCAGGAAGAACGTGGGAAGACGAAGAGAGACTGAGGGAAAGAACGAGCCTTACATGTCAACAAACACTGACAGAAAAAAAGCGGAATTGTGCGACATAAGCGAAAGTTGGTAAGCGTGTTTCTACATCTGAAAGATGACGTCTGTTCAAATTTAGCGACAGTCTCATAAGGCTGTAGCGGTTGTGAGCGTTGCCTACCTGTGGTCGCGGTGAGTTGATTTCAGTCATTAATGTCTTTACGGCGAAAAAGACGCTATTATCAACACCTCACTGAGTTTGAACGAGGTCGTGTAATACGGCTACGAGAAGCTGGACGTTTCTTCTGCGATGCGGCACAAAGGCTTGGCAGGAATTTAGCCACTGTACGTGAATGCTGGCAGTGGTGATCAAGAGAATGTACGGTCGCAAGAAGATCTCGCTGCTGACGGCCACTCGGCACTGCCGAGAGGGAAGACGGTAGTGTTCGGTGTACGGCTCTGGACCATCGTACTGCATCTGCAGCAGAAATTTGAGCAGCAGTTGGCTCCACAGTTACACAACGAATTGTTACAAATAGGTTACGGCAAGGACAGCTCCAAATGGTTCAAATGGCTCTGAGCACTATGGGACTTAACATCTATGGTCATCAGTCCCCTAGGACTTCGAACTACTTAAACCTAACGAACCTAAGGACAGCACACAACACCCAGTCATCACGAGGCCGAGAAAATCCCCGACCCCACCGGGAATCGAACCCGGGAACCCGAGCGTGGGAAGCGAGATCGCTACCGCACGACCAAGAGCTGCGGACAAGGACAGCTCCGAACCAGACATTCTGCAGTGTTCATTCCACTGACACCGCCGCCATTTGCGACTTCAGTGGTGTCAAGCGAGAGCCAATTGGAGGGCAGGTTGAAGGACTGTTGAGTTTTCTGATGAAAGCTGGCTCTGCCTCGGTGCCAGTGGTGGCTGTGTGTTGGTTAGAAGGAGGCCAGTTGAGGGCTTGCAACCAGCCTACCTGGGTGCTATACACACTGGACTTACGCCTTTAGTTTAAAAAAAGAAATGGCTCTGAGCACTAGGGGACTTTACATCTGACGTCATCAGTCCCCTAGAACTTAGAACTGCTTAAACCTAACTAACCTAAGGGCATCACACACATCCATGCCCGAGGCAGGATTCGAACCTGCAACCGTAGCGGTCGCGCGGTTCCAGACTGAAGCGCCTAGATCCACTCGGCCACTTCGGCCGGCACGCCTTTAGTTACGGTCTAAAGTGCGATTTCGTATCACAGCAAGAGGACTCTCATGATTATCGCAGACACCCTGACTGCCAATTTGTACGTCAGTCTGGTGATTCGACCTGTTCTGCTACCATTCAACGACGATTCAAACCCGCATACGGCATCCTTCCCTAATCTGATGGGACCGATGATCTTGCTGTTTGGTCCTCTCCCCCAAATCAACCAATCAATGCTACCATTCATCAACTGCATTCCAGGGGGTTTTTTCAACGGGATAACGCCCGCCCAGATACCGCTGTTGTAGCCCAAGACGCTAGGCGCTTCAGTCCGGAACCACACGGCTGCTACGGTCGCAGGTTCGAATCCTGCCTCGGGCGTGGATGTGTGTGATGTCCTTAGGTTAGTTAGGTTTAAGTAGTTCTAAGTCTAGGGGACTGACGACCTCAGATATTAAGTCCCATGGTGCTTAGAGCCATTTGAACCATTTTTTATCCCAAGGTGCTCTACAGAGCGTCGACATGTTGCCGTGGCCTGCTCGATCACTAAATCTGTCTCTAATCGAGCACATATGGGACATCATCGAACGACAACTCCAGCGTCATCCACAAACAGCATTCACCGTCACTACATTGACAGACCAATTGCAAAAAGCATGGAACTCCGTCCCATAAACTGACATCCGGCACCTGCACAACACAATGCATGCACATTTGCATGCGTGCATTCAACATTCTAGTGGTCACACAGGTTATTAATGTACTACCGCTTCACATTTGAAGTGGCTTGTCTCGCGCTCACATTATGATGTGATCTAGCAATGTTAATTGCTTAAATATGTTACTTACGCAAATGTGTTCCATAAACTTGAGTAATCTGTTTTGATTTGTTTTGGTATCGCGATTATTTTCCGTCAGTGCAATACGAAGGACGTTCCGAAAATAAGTTTCGTTGTGGTTTTTTTATTCGGAAACTTGATCGCGAAAAACAAATACACCTTGCACTATTTTTCGACGCAGTAGCCACCGACATTGAGACATTTGTCGTAGTGTACAATCAGTACTTTGCGACGCAAGGAATTATCGCACAGCGTGCTCCATCTCAGCACTGGTGTGAAAGTGACGTCCCGCCGAGAACACGGGTTTCAAAAATGGTTCAAATGGCTCTGAGCACTATGGGACTTAACTTCTGAGGTCATCAGTCCCCTAGAACTTAGAACTACTTAAACCTAACTAACCTAAGGACATCACACACATCCATGCCCGAGGCAGGATACGAACCTGTGATCGTAGCGGTCGCGTGGTTCCAGACTGTAGCGCCTAGAACCGCTCGGCCACTCCGTCCGGATAAGGGTTTCAACGCAGGGGACATGTGAAAGTCCATTGCGTCAAGATTGGGGCTGTAGGCCGGGTGATCCAACCTCTCCCATCCGTAGCTGTGTGAGACTTGGCGTGTGTTATTTTGCGTTGTCATCCAAGTGGACAACAGCTTCAGTCAAGAGCCCTGGTCTCTTTCACAGAATGATTGAACTGAATTTGGTGAGGCTGTCACAATAGTGTGTCGCTTTGATGGTTCCTTCCTGGACGAAATCAAGGAGAATCACACTTTTTGCCTCCCGAAACACTGTGGCCACAACCTTTCCTGCGGAGGGTGACACAGATTCTTCCCTACTGGTGAACTGAGATGCTTCCACATCATTGAGGCGGCCTTCGATACTACGGTAAAGTGATGCAACCATGTCTCATTATCTGTAATGATTCTCTCTCACGTATAGATCAAGTGTACGAGGCTGGTTCCCATTCTTGCATTGTAATCGGGGGTCTTCATTTTCGGCATCCACGTTGCAGACACTTTTCGGTAACGCGACATATCACGGAGCACGTGACGGGCTTGAACACTGCCAATGTACAGTGTAGACGCCAGGTCTGACACCATTATGCGCCTGTCCACTTGGAGAGACGCGCACGTCTACCTTTGTCCGCAACACTCTGTTGCCCTTCTTTGAACGTACAACACCAGCGACCTACCATTTGAGGCGACATGGCGTTAATCGATGACGGACACATTATTCCTTCATGTCTATTCACAACGGATAAAAGCGTGCAGATCCATTAGCGACCACATTTTCAGTATTTTCTCTTCTTCGGCACTCTGTGCATGCGTTATTCTTCCGCTGACGCCTCTTTCGTCGTTTAAACAGGTGTGTATTCATGTGGTGCTTGTTTTGCACATGCTGTACCATCTTCTCTTTCAAAACCAATGATGAAATTTACTTTCGGAACGTCTCTCACACAACAGAGCATGGAGACATTCACAAGTAAAGAGGATATTGGCATGAAGCAACTTGATAGATGTTTCCTCATCGGCTTGTCTACTGCACACGCCATTTTAGGTATGTACCGGAGAGTCCAAAATGTACCATTGTTGACCACTGCCCCTTTGCTTATTCTAACTGTGAATGGCGTGTGGGGAAAGCGACTGTAGTAAGCTTTGCACCAGCTCCAATATCTCTAAGGTTATTTAGGTGGTCTTTCTTTGACATACACTATCTGATCAAAACTACCCAGAAATATATTAGTGGACGTTAATTTGGGGCGACCCCACCCTTCGCCATCATGATGGATTGAACTCTGGTGGAGACAATTTCACTGATGTGTCTAAATGTCTATGGAGAAACGGCATCCCATTGTTCCTCAAGATCCGAAATCAGAGGAGGTAATGATGTTGGGCGCTAGGGTCTGGAGCGAAGTCGATGCTCTAACTCTTTCCAAAAGTATCCCATTTGGTTCATGTTGGAGCTCCGAGTCCATTTCAGAAATATGATGCTCTACAAAGCGTTGCCTCAGAGACGCTGCTTTACGACAGGGTACACAGTGATGCTGGCGCAATCATCGTGTCCAAACTGCCCCTCTACTGTACGCAGTACATAATGGTGTGTAAAATTTGTTCACATCCTTCCACACGGAGCGTTTCTTAATTTCAATAATAATACGTCATGGTAGGTACCCTTCTCAAGGTATTTGCCAAACTAGAACCAATCCATTAGTTTACCACAGGGTATAGTGTGATTCTTAAATCACTCGTTTCCAGTCATCCAGTGTCCTGCGGGGTCACTATTTACACCTCCTGAAGAGTCACTTTACACTCTACGATTGTACCCCATACTTTTTAACTTCGTACGCACAGTCCTGTGCTAGCTAGACTTCTGATAACACTTTGTGACTCATAAGTGATTCTTTATGCTGTTTTCATACGATTTTTACGACTGTCCTCCGGAATGGTCGACTGTCCCTGTCCGTCAGTACGTGATATTTGCCTGGTCTTTGTTTAGATGTCATTGTTCCTTCACGTTTCCATTTCACAAACACATCAGCACAGCTGCTTTAGAAGAAATGAAACGTCCCTGACGGATTGGTTACTCAGGTGATAACCAATGTCCAGTACACGATAAAAGTCACTGAGGTCTTCTGAACGACCATCTCTGCTCTTACTCCTTCTCTACTGACGACACAGTACTGTACGCCTCCTTTTATACAGGCGCGTTCGCCTCTTGTGACATCTAATGATGAATTCCGCATTGCATAGGGGTCGCCGGATATTTCTAATCGTATCTGCACAATGGTGGAAAAGTAGACGGTACGCTGTGTGTGTTTTGTTCAGAAACAAACGTGTTCCACTCACTCACGATATTTGCTGTTGCTTACATAATGTCTACATTACTGTTTGTCCTGAAGCTTGGGTTGAGTACTGCTAGGTTCTGTCTCGTGTTTGTTTTAAAAATTTGGAGATCATCGGTCCCTAATCTTACACACTACTTAAGGAGTGGTTTACTATCTTTTGGTTCAAAAAATCGATTTTTTTAAAACTGCGCTTTTGGATCCAGAAAAGTTTTTAGAATCCACCCCTGAAACGGTTTTTCCGAATACGGAACGGAAATGTTTGTTATTCACGGTTGAACAAAAAAATGCACCTGCCTGAAATCGGCGTTTTTCACGCACCAGTTTTTTTCTTTCGGAGGACGAGTTATTGTACCGGTGCTTGGGAGGAAACACACAAAATTCAAATGAAAGATTGAACGCTTGTGCTTGTAAGTTAGCCCCCAAGCATTTGAAGCATTTGCATTCTGGTGCGAAGACTGTGGAGATTGCGACTTTCATGGCAGTGAGCAGCTTCAACGAAGGGTATTCAGCAATTCTGAAGACCATGACAACGATGGACGTCACCCTGGGACTCTATTCGACGCACTTCGCCAAGCATTCGGAAGACCACCGGATTCAAGCGGCCGAAAACCGCTTGTCACCGGTCGTACGAACGGCTCTGGAGCAGTGCAAGATGGCCCAGATCGAGCAGAGCGCCCTCTATGAGGAAAAGGAAGGACTAGTTTATGGACCCGGAATAGCAGATTGAACGTAAGTTGCATAATATTGCATTTATATGTAGTCAAAACTTCAAACACGTTTTTCTCGAAATGACTTTTGTATCGCGTGGTAGGGTAACTTCAAATCTACTGAACCGATTGGCATGATTCTTTGTTTCCGACGAAGCTAACTAACTTGTCTAGGAGTTGTACCACATTTATTGCGATCCATCAATTATAAATATTTTTACTTGGCCAACGAAGTCGAAAAATCTATGAAAAAACCCTATTTTTCTTCAAATGGCCGCCATTTTGTTTCCTATGGTCCAAATAGCTTAAGCGAGGTACAACTCCTAAAGAATCTTATATATTTAGCTAACGTCAACTCAATTTTGATTTAAAAAAATGGTTCAAATGGCCCTGCGGTCATCAGTCCCCTAGAACTAAGAACTACTTAAATCTAACTAACCTAAGGACATCACACACATCCGTGCCCGAGGCAGGATTCGAACCTGCGACCGTAGCAGTCACGCGGTTCCGGACTGAAGCGCCTAGAACCGCTCGGCCAGCGCGGCCGGCTTTTGATTTCAGACGAGCCGGCTGACCTGTAACACACCGCGCGTGGAGGTCTACATCGAAATTTTGTTTCGATCCGACGGCACTTCCGCCTGTGCTCTTCGACATTTCTGGTCGAAATAATTCCAGTTTCAATAAACATTTTGACCAAATTTGAAATTGATATCTATAACACATCCCGAGAAAAAATTCTCAAAGAACTTGCTTTTTTTCGGGCCAAAGATAGTAAACCTCCCCTTAATCTAACTTATGATAAGGACACGAAACACACCCATGCCCGAGGGAGGACTCGAAACTCTAACGGGAGGACCCGCACGAACCCTGCAAGACGCTTAAGAGCGCGCGGCTACCCCACGCGGCCATGTTTGTTTTACCGGTGTGTTTGTTATACATTAACAGTGTGGATGCGTTAGCTGCTGAGGACATGCCCGATATGTACTCCGGGTATGGACTTAATTGAATGCAATGAAAGAGTGGGCAAAACTGCTCTGTGTTGATTTGTGACGACAGCTTCGTCATCACAATTGTTTTGCATCTGAAGACTGCTGTTGAATTTCTCTGTTTCGTGTTATATGTTTTAGTTATTGTATGTTACAGTCCTTTATCACGATTGTGAAACTGTTTGCACAGTAACAAAGATAATTTGGGTAGAAAACTGAATAAATCATAATTACACTATTACTCTGCAACGAGCCGTCACGGACCACAGCCCGCTTATACCAAAATACTCGGAAAATATCCCTGAACAACCTCCGTAATTTTCTCTGTGGATTTCTGGATCACGCTGTACATTGTGAACAGTAATATTCTTGTAACATTCTCTTGGGATACGCCTGAAACTAGTTTTACGTCTGGGAATATCTCTTCTTTCTCTCGCCTCCTCCTCCCACCTCGCCCCCCCCCCCCCCCCAACCACCACCAACACATGTTAGCCAGTTTAGCGTCCTGTGGCCACTGCGCTAGTTATAAACGAATTAAGATAGCTGTGTGCATCGTCCCCCTTTCTAATGGTGGGCTTACGGATGCAAATGCTCAAATAATGTTAGGCCTTCAATTACGAGTTCCGCGTTTTCTCTTTGCTTTTACAAGCGGTGCGCTCATTATTTTGTGGGACTCCTGTTTGGGGCAACCTTCTCCGAATGTGCCCGACACTTCTTTTTGCTGCTTTCCTGAATTTATGCCGTTAGTTGCGGGAGCCAGAATTCTGAAACTCCCGCAGCCACGTTCTGATTCCGCATACAAAACATTACAACACGATGTTCCTAACGTGTGTACATCTGGAGCAGCACGCCAAGCCCATGTGTTCGGAACTGTAGACCGTTTAATGTCGCTCGATTACACGCGGGATGCTCATGGCAATAACTGACCGCACGGTTCCGCACAACGTCGACATCATGGAATTAAACAGACCAGAAAAAAACACTATACCCCACAGTAAGCAAAATGTGTCATTTCGATTTTAAGTCATAGCGCTGCTTATATTATCAGTCATCATCACACAAGACATGAAGAATACAGTGTATCTATGGGATACGAAAAGCAAAGATGGCAAGGAGGTTACGTTGACATGTATGATCCCATGTTGAAACTTACGGTGCAGATGTGAATCAGTTTGTGTAAGTCACTACTTAGTACAAAACAACGTATCACAAGAAGATGGAAAACCAGCAGAACTTACAGAATTATCCTACGTTAATATCATTATTCTTTCTTATATTTTCTTTTTGGCAAGGAACCAATTTTAGTTTCTACAAGAAGACATTTTAAATCATCAGGAGATTATTTACGTCTACCTGAAGACATATATCACTTTCCATACTAACGTGACATTATTCTTTTAGTTATGGAAAACGTTACGAAAAATACAAGAAGATGGAAAAGAAAATTTCTGGATCACAACTATCCAGAACAAAGCTATTCTGTGAGCAATAGCAGGGTATTGCTTGAAATTTAATAGCTCCTGTCTCTACCATTACAAATATCAGCACCCTATACTTATATGCAAGACTAATATAACTTTCAACAAGAAAACTAACCAGCCCACTGTGTGCATTAGTGTGAGGAATATTAAAGATTGTAAAAGACTATTTCATAAGATCCATGTATTGCCATCTATACACAAGTGATTAATTTATTCTGTGGTTCAATGATGGAAATGGAACAGTTTACTACATGAAAAGGAATTCTTTGCTTAAAGTATTATTTAAACATAAAACTGTTGGATACAGAGCAAAAATAATTTTGGTGAATCCTGTACTTAATTCCTATAAACTGTTAACTGTAGTTGCATTTCAGTGCGTATTTATATATTCACATGTAAAGAAAATTTTCTTATAAGGTAAATGAAGGTGTAGTTTGTACATTCAAACTGTAGGACACAGTACAAAAATATTACCTTTGTGAATCTAGCACCTATTTCCTTTAAAATGTTAATTATGTTTGCATTCAGTGCTTATTTACGTATGCATTAAAATGTTCATAAGTGAAAAAAGAAATGAGGCACGAATCCATGCATGCCCACAAGACGGAACAACGCACGAAACTGGGTTAGGAGTGAATTTTTTTTGTAAAGTCGCGAAGATTTTCTTCGGTCGAGGATTGGATGTATGTGTCATGCTAATCATTTCAGCCAATCTTCATCCATGCATAAGTCATCAAAGTGGCGTCAAATATACACAACAAAAAAAGTTTTGCATCACCTCGGTTCCGAGAGTTCCGGAACCTGTACAGAAAACTGGAATAGAGATAAACATAAACATCATTTCTGCCCTTTTTATTGCTCATTAAAACCACATATTGCATGTTATACCACCATACAGTGAGACCTTCAGAGGTGTTGGTCCAGATTTCAGCACACACCGGTACCTCTAATACCCAGTAGCACGTCCTCTTGCATTGATGCATGGCTGTATGCATCGTGGCGTACTATCCACAAGTCCATCAAGGTACCTTTAGTCCAGATTGTACCACTCCGTGACGGCGATTCGGCATAGATCCCTGGAGAATATGCTGGCCACTCTAGTCCAGCGATGTCGTTATCCTGAAGGAAGTCATTCACAAGATGTGCACGATGAAGGCGCGAATTGTCGTCCATGAAGACGAATGCTTCGCCAATATGCTGCCGTTATGGATGCACTATCGGTCGGAGGATGGCATTGACATATCGTACAGCCGTCACGGCGCCTTCCATGACCACCAGCGGTGTACATCGGCCCCACATAATGCCACCCCAAAACAGCAGGGTACAGCCACCTCGCTGCACTCGCTGGATAGCGTGTCTAAGGCGTTCAGCCTGACCGGGTTGCCTCCAAACAAGTCTCCGACGATTGTCTCGTTGAAAGCATATGCGACACTCATCGGTGAAGAGACGTGATGCCAATCCTGAGCGGTCGATTCGTCATGTTGTTGTGCCCATCTGTACCGCACTGCATGGTGTCGTGGTTGCAAAGATTGACCTTACCATGGACGTCGGGAGTGATGTTGCGCTTCATGCAGCCTATTGCGAGCAGTTTGAGACATAACACGACGTCCTGTGGCTCCACTAAAAGCATTACTGAACAAGGTGGCGTTGCTGTCAGGATTCCTCTGAGCCATAATCCGTAGGTAGCGGTCGTCCACTGCAGTAGTAGCTCTTGGGCGGCCTGAGCGAGGCATGTCATCGACAGTTCCTGTCTCTCTGTATGTCCTCCACGTCCAAACAACATCACTTTGGTTCACTCCGAGACGCCTGGACACTTCCCTTGTTGAGAGCCCTTCCTTGCACAAAGTAACGATGCGGACGCGATCGAATCGCGGTATTGACCGTCTAGGCATGGTTAACTACAGACAACATGAGCCGTGTACCTCCTTCCTGGTGGAATGACTGGAACTGATCGGCTGTCGGACTCACTCCGTCTAATAGGCGCTGCTCATGCATGTTTGTTTAAATCTTTGGGCGGGTTTAGTCACATCCCTAAACAATCAAAGGGACTTTGTCTGTGATACAGTATCCACAGTCAAAGTCTATCGTCAGGAGTTCTAGGAACCGGGGTGATGCAAAACCGTTTTTGATGTGTGTAGAAATTCTTGCATCAGGCTGACGAATAATCGCAGATGTGGTCTGCCAGACAATACTGCGAAACAATCATTTCGTTTCATTTCATTGATGAAACCTTAACAGGTAAATGGTAGATGTAGATCTCTGATCTAATAGCACGGAAATTCGACATGCCTGAAATTTATTATCATCTCCATAGTCCACCACGTTGTAATTAGGCATAAAAATTTCCACCAGTCTTTACGTGATAAAGAATTCTTTACTTATTTCTTGTTTTGAGCTTTATGTCAATATGTGATAAATAGGGTGATGTGGGAAGAGACTCGAAAAATATTTTCGTTTTGCCTTCCCGTTGGAAGAGAATCGAAAAATGTTTTCGTTTTGCCTTCTCGTGATATTTCATGGCAGCCATGTTGTAATTAGGCAAGAAATAGGAAACGAGTATCTTCGGCCGGCACGTTCAGACAGCTGCAGTTCGACATCCAGACAGCATAGAGATCACTGGACTACAGTACGCCACAGTACTTATTCCGTCGCTTTAAACCATAGAAAACAGAAGCGTCAGTGACGTTGATCGGAGGCAAAGAGCATACGTAACTTAAATCTGCGGCTACGCAGTAGATCCATGCTGGGATACTGATTTATCCATGGAGGTCCAGGGTGATCCGTATCAACCTGAACTACTTCAATGGTCTACATCTACACCTACATGGATACTCTGCAAATCACATTTAAGTGCCTGGAAGAGGGTTTATCGAACCACCTTCACAATTCTCTCTTATTCCAATCTTGTTTAGCGCGCGGAAAGAACGAACTCCTATATCTTTCTTTACGAGCTCTGATTTCCCTCATTTTATCGTGGTGATCGTTTCTCCCTGTGTACGTCGGTGTCAACAAGATATTTTCGCATTCGGAGGAGGAAGTTGGTGATTGAAATTTCTTGAGAAGATTCCGTCGCAACGAAAAACGCCTTTCTTTTAATGATTTCCAGCCGAAATCCTGTATCATTTCAGTGATACTCCCTCCCATATTTCGCGATAATACAAAACGTGCTGCCCTTCTATGAGCTTTTTCGATGTACTCCGTCAGTCCTATCTGGTAAGGATCCCACACCGCGCAGCAATATTCTAACAGAGGGCGAACGAGTTTAGTGTAAGCTGTCTCTTTTTAGCAGTATTCTAAAAGAGGGCGGACAAGCGTAGTGGAGGCATTCTCCTTAGTAGATTTACATTTTCTAAGTGTCCTGCCAATAAAACACAGTCTTTGGTTAGCCTTCCCACAGCATTTTCTATGTGTTCCTTCCAATTTAAGTTGTTCGTAATTGTAATTTCCCTCCAAAAGCTCCTGGAAACGTTGAAGTTGTTTTGAAGATCGCAGGGGCTCTGGGAGAATCAGAAGCATGGCCCGTTGTTGGCATGAGGTCCATTGTCTGGTATCATACTGCGCATGCTAGGCACATGTTAGGTCCTTCATAGACTCGTCGGTGGCGGTTTATGAAGTATGCGATTGTGTAGTTTGGGCGGAGTTACAATAACGAGTAAATTAGTGATTCATTCCCAGTCTTCAGCTTATTATTATTATTATTACCGTATGCATCAATTACAGTAATAAACAATTAGCAAAACAAAGAAATATATATAAAAATGAACATGTGAAATTATATACAGTACACAAGTTTTAAAACGGCTCAGACTACACTCGGATGTTGATGGAGCTTCTCAATGCCACCAGGGAAGCATCTGATTGGGTATTCATTCACAATGTGGCTCATTGTTTGGGTGTACCCACAGTCATACATACTGTCACTTGAAAAGCCCCACTTGTGCATGTTGTATTTGGACCTACCCTCTTCAGTCCGATATCTGTATAACTGCACCCACATCTCCCTTGGTTGGTGGAAAACTGGTACTGGAACTGTTGGATTGTCTACAAGTTCGTGGTTTCGACTAGGAGAAACACTCAGTACAAACTTCAGCCTCGTTTTTTTTTCTTTTTTTTTCTTTTTTTTCGTAAACATGTTCTAAGACAGACTCATTGATTAAAACACACAGGCATTCCGGAGAGAATTCAATGTGCGCGATGTTCTAACAAAGGCAACAATTTTATCGATTGTAAGGAAGCTGAAGACAGTGGGTGTACTAAACAGTGAAAAGGTTAACATAGACCAACACTGAGTGCAGAGGTAACTGACAATGTTCGAAGATGCTTGGAGAACTCTCCACGGAAATCGTTGGGTCAACTGAGCCATATTACGAGGAAATCGACATTGCGACCATGCAGAGTGCACATGATTCATCCATTGCAAGAAACAGGTCGTGAGAAAGGAATGTGTTACTGTAAATGGTTTCAGGGGTTTATTATTCACCGTGCAGACATTCTCTCCATAAATTGGTTTGCAGGTGCGGCATGGTTCCATTTCCATCGGTCATGTTACATCAACACACGGAACAGCACACTAGGCTGGCGTGAGCCCCAGTATCATCCACGAAACACCACTACCTGATGAAAAGGTCGGAGTGTGTTGTGCGGTGTCAGCTTGCAGGGCGCGACTGTAGATACTATAGTTTATACGGACATCTTCAGTACATCGATTATGTATGACGTCGAACTTAACAGAAGGCTATTTCCTACAAGCTGGAGCAATGTGTCGTATGTCTAACGCTTCCATGCAACTTGTAATCAGTTTCTTTGGTGGCTGAATAACCTCAAAATATTTACAGTTCGGCTGATCACCTGACTTAACCCCCTCCTCCCCTCCCCTCCCCTCCCCCCACACTTTTTTTCTTGCGGAGGTATCTTAAAAGCCGAGAGTATGAGAATAAGTTATAGATTACTGTGGAACTCCGTGAGGCCATTACACACGAAATACGCAACACTGGCGGGGATACACATCAGAGAACGTCGCGGATTATGGTGAAACGAGCAGAGTTGTGCATCGACACTGGTCGAGGGCACGTACAGCATTTTCTGAGAGAACTGTGTATGTAATCTCTCAATTATGTATAACCATTTCTCAAAATCGCCAATGTGTCCCATTATCGTTTCAGGTGTTATGACTCATTAAGTAGTTCGAGTGTATATGGCTCATACTACACAATTCCTTTCAAGCTCCTGCCGCCACAACGGATGCCCCAAGACATTACCAGGCTACTGTTTACGTTTGCTTCTTGTTACTAATTTCTGTCGTCTGCAAGCCACACTTGTTTTCGAGTGTAAATGTTACAGTGCCTCAGCGACAGAAAGGCATTTTCAAACGTTTTTCTGGTCTTAAACGCATATTTGATGCAGTAATACAACGCATTTACCTCGGTAATGTAGTTTTATTATTGTTATACGTTTAGAATAAGCTAGAAGGGAAGTATGTAATGTGACTAGGCTGCTTTCGTAAGCCAGAATTTTGTCTTAAGACGGACCGACGAAACTGATGTCCGGTCTAAGTCCTCTTCCCGAAGATTCTGAGAAAATAGCGACGTTTCCGCCCGCAATATTTATTTCCAAAACGTTTACCCAGAGATCTTTTCGAGTTGGACAAATGACAGAAATGAAACTACTATAGTAAAAGTAAGCAACGCAACCAAATTTCATGTATTTAAAAGAAGATAGCGCTTTAAAGAGTCCACTTACGAATTAAATATCATTCCTTTACACTTTGACTAGAATCAGAATGATTAGTACACCCGTAAATGACGCAAACTAACATGTTTGATCAAAACACTTCAACCATAAGCTGGTGTTTAGAGCAACTAACATCGCGGATGTTGGCTTGAAGTTCGTGAACCGGCCGTTGTGGCTGAGCGGTTCTAGGCGCTTCAGTCTGGAACCGCGCGACCGCTGCGGTCGCAGGTTCGAATCCTGCCTCGGGCATGGATGTGTGTGACGTCCGTGGGTTAGTTAGGTTTAAGTAGTTATAAGTTCTAGGGGACTGATGACCTCAGATGTTAAGTCCCATAGTGCTCAGAGCCATTTGAACCATTTTCTGAAGTTTATGACGTCATGAAAATTCCCTTTATTATATCTCCATGGACGGACGTGTTACTTTTAGTCGCACTGTACGGACGGCTTTGAAAGTTTGTTAAAGTAAGTGCCAGATTCAATTTACGCATTCTCTTTGCAGCGATGAACTTTTTGGTGCTTGGGTTTCTGTCGTTTAGAATGATGGAACAAGTACCGTAGTGTCAGCCTGTGGGCTGTAGGGTTTACGCTCGAAATATTAGAAGAAGAAGAAATACATTTTATGAGACTGCACTTCCGAAATTTAATGGATCAGTTATTATGCTGCTAAAACATTACGGTTACTATTGCGTTTGGTGGGCTTGTCACTATTAAACATACGGAAAAAGGTCATCTGCCTGAAGTGGATTTGGAAATCACGGGAAACCTAAATAAACATGAGCAGAGACTTTTCTTATGACGCGTGTGCAGTGTCAACCTCAACACCTCTCCACTCAGTTACGACTTATGGAAGTTTGGCAAACAATCGTTTCACAACAGTTCCAGCATACGGGACGTCATTTTGACGTCACCCGCAATATTGACGAGAGCACTACCAGTTATCGACTTTGCGCCAATGAAGAATATGAACGTTATTGCCTCTCGATTAACTCGCAGCAATTTAAGCCGTTCGCTCAGGTTCCCGCCTAACCACACACTCGGAGATCGCCACAAATTCGGAAATAAAGAGCCAAATATTTATGAAAAGGCGAAAACGACTTTTATTGTTGCTCGTTTCAGTCGCACTAAATTGAGCTACCGTCTTAGGTTCTTGAGTAACCACACACTCGGGATTCTCTAAATACACTCCTGGAAATGGAAAAAAGAACACATTGACACCGGTGTGTCAGACCCACCATACTTGCTCCGGACACTGCGAGAGGGCTGTACAAGCAATGATCACACGCACGGCACAGCGGACACACCAGGAACCGCGGTGTTGGCCGTCGAATGGCGCTAGCTGCGCAGCATTTGTGCACCGCCGCCGTCAGTGTCAGCCAGTTTGCCGTGGCATACGGAGCTCCATCGCAGTCTTTAACACTGGTAGCATGCCGCGACAGCGTGGACGTGAACCGTATGTGCAGTTGACGGACTTTGAGCGAGGGCGTATAGTGGGCATGCGGGAGGCCGGGTGGACGTACCGCCGAATTGCTCAACACGTGGGGCGTCAGGTCTCCACAGTAAATCGATGTTGTCGCCAGTGGTCGGCGGAAGGTGCACGTGCCCGTCGACCTGGGACCGGACCGCAGCGACGCACGAATGCACACCAAGACCGTAGGATCCTACGCAGTGCCGTAGGGGACCGCACCGCCACTTCCCAGCAAATTAGGGACACTGTTGCTCCTGGGGTATCGGCGAGGACCATTCGCAACCGTCTCCATGAAGCTGGGCTACGGTCCCGCACACCGTTAGGCCGTCTTCCGCTCACGCCCCAACATCGTGCAGCCCGCCTCCAGTGGTGTCGCGACAGGCGTGAATGGAGGGACGAATGGAGACGTGTCGTCTTCAGCGATGAGAGTCGCTTCTGCCTTGGTGCCAATGATGGTCGTATGCGTGTTTGGCGCCGTGCAGGTGAGCGCGACAATCAGGACTGCATACGACCGAGGCACACAGGGCCAACACCCGGCATCATGGTGTGGGGAGCGATCTCCTACACTGGCCGTACACCACTGGTGATCGTCGAGGGGACACTGAATAGTGCACGGTACATCCAAACCGTCATCGAACCCATCGTTCTACCATTCCTAGACCGGCAAGGGAACTTGCTGTTCCAACAGGACAATGCACGTCCGCATGTATCCCGTGCCACCCAACGTGCTCTAGAAGGTGTAAGTCAACTACCCTGGCCAGCAAGATCTCCGGATCTGTCCCCCATTGAGCATGTTTGGGACTGGATGAAGCGTCGTCTCACGCGGTCTGCACGTCCAGCACGAACGCTGGTCCAACTGAGGCGCCAGGTGGAAATGGCATGGCAAGCCGTTCCACAGGACTACATCCAGCATCTCTACGATCGTCTCCATGGGAGAATAGCAGCCTGCATTGCTGCGAAAGGTGGATATACACTGTACTAGTGCCGACATTGTGCATGCTCTGTTGCCTGTGTCTATGTGCCTGTGGTTCTGTCAGTGTGATCATGTGATGTATCTGACCCCAGGAATGTGTCAATAAAGTTTCCCCTTCCTGGGACAATGAATTCACGGTGTTCTTATTTCAATTTCCAGGAGTGTATTTATTTCATCCTTCATGCTCTAATCAGACGTAAATCTAAATAATATTGAATATTGCAGAACACATTTTTAGTACATTCGTAAGAAAGTCCCAGAATGTGTCGACAGTGCTAACACGGAAAAAAATGGAAATTTGTGGCAAGTTCTATGGGACCAAAGTGCTATGGTCATCGGCCCCTAGACTTACACACTACTTGATCTAACTTAAACTAACTTACGCTAAGGACAACACACATACCCATGTCCAAGGGAGGACGCGAACCTCCGACAGGGGCAGCCGCGCGAACCGTGGCAAGGCGCCCGTAGACCGCACTGCTACCCCGCGCGGCTGCTGACATGGAAAAAAATTACTTATGGCGAAATGCGAACCTACATCTTTGAACTCCGGAAACAACGACGTGATATATTTATTTGTCCATCAACAGGTATCACAAAACTTTTACACTGGCTATAATAAAACATTTAAATTCGATGTAAAAATTGTAAGAACTTTTTCCGTTTATTGTCCAGGATTTCTTGTTTTTTAGTTCTACTAGTGTTGCTTCAGGTCATATACAGACTCTCCTTCCTCGTTGAAGATGTTTATAAAGCAATATATGAACCATGCGAGCGTTCTTGTTTTGGATGGTGGAAAAGTTTTTACGTCCATATTCATTATTTTCTTGGTGTTTATTTCGTTAACAGTGGTTGACAGCAAACTTGCTAATTTGAACTTTATCCGTTTCCATAAACTAGCTAGCACTTACTGATGTGAGTTTTGTCTCTTGTCTTGGTCATCATTCTTTCACTTGAAGGCTTACATCACTGATGCGTTATTAACTGACAGAAGATAATGGTGACGTGTTTGTCATAAATTTTCAATGCTCCATTACCTTCAAACGGCATACTGCAAATTATAATACAGGCGTGTTTCACGCTTAATTTGTAAATTATTGACTATATCAACTCAGCTCCTGGGAGAGCAATCTTATGTGCACGCAATAACCGTCGATAAATCATTCTGTGATATTTAATTATAGCAACAATTACCATAAATCGTTCCAAGAATGACGCGTTTTACCGACCGATGTGGCGCAGTGGTTAGCACACTAGGCTCGCATTCGGGAGGACGACGGTTGAAACCAGCGTCCGGCCATCCTGATTTAGGTTCTTCGTGATTTCCCTAAATCGCTTCAGGCAAATACCGTGATGGTCTCTTTCAAAGGGCACGGTCGACTTCCTTCCCCATTCTTCCCCAATCCTCTGGACAGATGACCTCGCTGTTTGATCCCGTCAACCAAATCAACGATCTACATCTACATCTACATCCATACTCCGCAAGCCACCTGACGGCGTGTGGCGGAGAGTACTTTGAGTACCTCTATCGGTTCTCCCTTCTATTCCAGTCTCTTATTGTTCGTGGAAAGAAAGATTGTCGGTATGCCTCTGTGTGGGCTCGAATCTCTCTGATTTTATCCTCATGGTATCTTCGCGAGATATACGTAGGAGGGAGCAATATACTGCTTGACTCCTCGGTGAAGGTATCTTCTCGAAACTTCAACAAAAGCCCGTACCGAACTACTGAGCCTCTCTCTTGCAGAGTTTTCCACTGGAGTTTATCTATCATCTTCGTAACGTTTTCGCGATTACTAAATGATCCTGTAACGAAGCGCGCTGCTCTCCGTTGGATCTTCTCTATCTCTTCTATCAACCCTATCTGGTACGGATCCCACACTGGTGAGCAGTATTCAAGCAGTGGGCAGACATGTGTACCGTAACCTACTTCCTTTGTTTTCGGATTGCATTTCCTTAGGATTCTTCCAATGAATCTCAGTCAGGCATCTGCTTTACCGGCGATTAATTTTATATGGTCATTCCATTTTAAATCACTCCTAATGCGTACTCCCAGATAATTTATGGAATTAACTGCTTCCAGTTGCTGAGCTGCTATATTGTAGCTAAATGATAAAGGATCTTTCTTTCTGTGTATTCGCAGCACATTACACTTGTGTACACTGAGATTCAATTGCCATTCCCTGCACCATGCATCAATTCGTTGCAGATCCTCCTGCATTTCAGTACAATTTTCCATTGCTACAACATCTCGATATACTACAGCATCACCCGCAAAAAGCCTCAGTGAACTTCCGATGTTATCCACAAGGTCATTTATATATATTGTGAATAGCAACGGTTCTACAACACTCCCCTGCGGCACACCAGAAATCACTCTTACTTCGGAAGACTTCTCTCCATTGAGAATGACATGCTGCGTTCTGTTCTCTAGGAACTCTTCAATCCACACAATTGGTCTGATAGTCCATATGCTGTTACTTTGTTCATTAAACGACTGTGGGGAACTATATCGAACGCCTTGCGGAAGTCAAGAAACACGGCATCTACTTGGGAACCCGTGCCTATGGCCCTCTGAGTCTCGTGGATGACTAGCGCGAGCTGGGTTTCCCACGATCGTCTTTTTCGAAACGCATGCTGATTCCTACAGAAGTAGATTTCTAGTCTCCAGAAAAGCCATTATACTCGAACATAATACGTGTTCCAAAATTTTACAACTGATCGACGTTAGAGATATAGGTCTATACTTCTGATTATCTGTTCGACGTCCCTTCTTGAAAACGGGGATGACCTGTACCCCTTTCCAATCTTTTGGAACGCTACGCTCTTCTAGAGACCCACGGTACACCGCTGCAAGAAGGGGGTCAAGTTCCCTCGCGTACTCTGTGTAAAATCGAACTGGTATCCCATCAGGTCCAGCGGCCTTTCCTCTATTGAGCGATTTTAATTGTTTTTCTGTCCCTCTGTCATCTATTTCGATATCTACCATTTTGTCATCTGTGCAACAATCTAGAGAAGGAACTACGGTGCAGTCTTCCTCTGTGAAACAGCTTTGGAAAAAGACATTTAGTATTCCGACCTTTAATCTGTCATTCTCTGTTTCAGTACCATTTTGGTCACAGAGTGCCTGGACATTTTGTTTTGATCCACCTGCCGCTTTGACATAAGACCAAAATTTCTTAGGATTTTCTGCCAAGTCAGTACATAGAACTTTACTTTCGAATTCATTGAAAGCCTCTCGCATAGCCCTCCTCACACTACATTTCACTTCGTGTAATTTTTGTTTGTCTACAAGGCTTTGGCTGTGAAGTTCCCTCTCCTTCCGTAGCAGTTTTCTAACTCGGTTGATGTACCACGGTGGCTCTTTTCAATGTCTTACGATCTTGCTTGTCACGTACTCATCTAATGCATATTGTACGATGGTTTTGAACTTTGTCCACTGATCCTCAACACTATCTGCACTTGAGATAAAACTTTTGTGTTCAGCCGTCAAGTACTCTGAAATCTGCTTTTTGTCACTTTTGCTAAATAGAAAAATCTTCCTACCTTCCAACCAATGACGTGTTTCTATAAATCTCCGGTACACGTGCATGAAATCTTAAGAGAGACCTGCATCGAATGCTAACGAAAGTCGTTAGTTGTTTCTCCGGTCGTCGATATCGTGCGTGACGTGTGCGTCAAAATGACGTCACGTATGCGGGAAGTGTTGTGAAACGAGTGTTACCCGTTCGTGTTGTACAAAACAAATAAACTCAAAGAAACTAAATAAAGGGAATATCGAATAGGAGTTACGGGGCAGGAAATAACGAGGTTTTCAAGCGCTTATCTTACAGAAAAATAATGTGTGAAGATTGGGTTTAACGTCCCGTCCACATCGAAGTCATTTGCGACGGGGCACAGATCGGGGTGTGCCAAGGGTGGGGAAGGAAATGGCCGTGCTCTTTTCCTAGGAACCATTCCTGCATTTGCCTGGAGCGATTCAGGGAAATAACAAAAACCTACATGAAGATGGTCGGACGAGGGTTTGCTCAGTCTTCTCCCGAATGCGAGTCCATTATGCTCACCACTGCGCCACATCGCTCGTTACCATAATGTCCTCGAGACGAGAAAAGCGTCGTCTAGGTTTGCGCAAGCCTTTGTCTCGCTGATTAATGCTCCATCATGGTGCTTGTAAACTGACACACGGCTACTGGTGCAGCCGCTTTACTGCATGTGAGCAGACGAACTCTCCCACGAGAGGACAACGCCGCAGACGGCCGTGGTTCAGCCTTTTATCGTCTCGCCTCGCTACGTTTGACGCCTTATGCGGTGCGAACGCCATATTCACGACGCTGACGTCATCCGACGCATATTCGTCTTGTAACCGTGGCAGCGGCTAACAGCATGCGATCCGACAGTGTGGCTGAGACAAATGACACTGCACTTCACACGCAACTTATCATTTTACAGTTTTATGACATGTACACGCGACGAACTCTGTACTGCAGAATCCACTTATCCATACTAATGTTATAAATGCGAAAGTAAGACCGCCTGTTACGTTTCTACTAGTAAACTGCTGAACTGATTTCGATGAAATCTTGGTATGCAGATAGCCTGGACACTGAGGAAGAATATAGCCCCATTTAGAATGTGTGGCCGGCCGAGGTGGCCGAGCGGTTCTAGGCGCTTCAGTCCGGAACCGCGCTGCTGCTACGGTCGCAGGTTCGAATCCTACCTCGGACATGGATGTGTGTGATGTCCTTAGGTTAGTTAGGTTTAAGTAGTTCTAAGTTCTAGAGGACTGATGACCTCAGATGTTAAGTCCCTTAGTGCTCAGAGCCATTTGAATCATTTTTGGGGCGTGCGTAGTTGGGAATGATATGGGGCCCCTGATACGTCCTGATACGACTCTGACAGGTGACAAGTACGTAAGCATCCTGTCTGATCACCTGCATCCATTCATGTCCACTGTGCATACCGACAGGCTCGGGGAATTTCAGCAGGACAATGCGACACTCCACACGTCCAGAATTACTACAGAGTGGCTCCAAGAACACTCTTCAGAGTTTAAACACTCCCATTGGCCACCAAACGCCCCAAACGTAAACACTATTTAGCATATTGGGATGCTTTGCAACGTGCTGTTCAGAAGAGATCTTCATCCCCTCGTACTCTCACGGATTTATGGACAGCCCTGTAGGATTCAAGGTGTCAGTTCCCTCCAGCACTACTTCAGACATTTTTCGAGTCCATGTCACGCCGTGTTGCGGCACTTGCGCGTGCTCGCGGGGGCGCTACACGGCATTAGGCACGTCTACCAGTTTCTTTGGCTCTTCAGTGTAAATAATTACAGTAACGAGAGAAACCTTATAATAATAATCCCCAACGAGCAGAGGAGCCGAAATCTGTAAACAGATCTTGGCTGCCGCCATTTTGAGAGCAATTAATAAGTTGTTCAAAGTGGTTAAAAGATCCAAGTTCAAACGGCGCGTCTTCTTCGTCTTGAGGCGTGCACTAACACAGGACATCCCGCCGTCCCAGCGGTCGATTCTGCGCCAGTTTAGGAAACTCCTGAAGCAAAGGGAAGCAGTAACGTCTGTGTCCCAGCAGGCGACAGCTAGCCCGCTTGACCACCCAGCAAGTTGGCACCGGAACTACAGTGTGAAGTGCCGTCCAGCTCACAAAAGGCCTGAACATCACCGCTACAGCCCATTCTCGAACTTCTTGGAAGGTCCATCAGCTGCCTTCTCGCTCACAGGCACCTATTGTCCATAGGTACGCTCCAGTATACGACGGTAAAGCTTAACGATTCGTGACTTCGGGCTCAAATGGCTCTGAGCACTATGGGACTTAACATCTGTGGTCATCAGTCCCCTAGAACTTAGAACTACTTAAACCTAACTAACCTAAGGACATCACACACATCCATGTCCGAGGCAGGATTCGAACCTGCGACCGTAGCAGTCGCGCGGTTCCGGACTGCGCGCCTAGAACCGCTAGACCACCGCGGCCGGCTACTTCGGGCACAGTCTAATAATGGTGGCAGCATTCGAACGTCGTTTCCGTCGTCTGGCGATCGCGAGTATTTCGCGACACTACAGCCACAGAATTCTACCTCCCCCCCCCCCCCCCCGGGCAACCGCTTTGGTTGCCGAAACTTAGTTCTCATAGTTCAGGATTCTCTCCCAGAAGTGTTTTCGGTTGAACTTGTGTAGGTATTGGTAAATGCTATTTGTATACAGGGTGGAGCAGAGGGAACGCATGTTTTTCACTATTGAATGACTGGGACACAGTTTGATAAAAATAATAAAAACAAGCATTAAGTGATAGGTTTTTTAATGCGGTTTTGAAATATACATACTTTAATTAGGTTCGAAAAATACTGTCTTGGAGATGACGTCCTTCTTGCTGAATACAAATTTGGATGATCTCCCGAAAGTTACGCATGACTCTCTCCAACATTTCATTCGGCACAGCTTCAATTTCCTGATGAACGGAATTCTTCAAGTCAGCGACTGTGTGAGGCTTTGTTCATGTAGACTTTTTATTTTAAATATCCCCACAAAAAGAAGTCGCATATCGACAAATCAGGTGAGAGAGGGGGCCAGTAAACATCACAATATCTCGAAATAACATGTCCTGCGAACATTTGTCGAACCACTTCCATGGATGCTCTCGCCGTGTGAACTGTGGCACCGTCCTGCTCAAACCACATTTCTCTCATTTTCACGAAGAAAGCTGTTTAACATTTTAACGCACGCTGATGACACAGTAACTGCAGTTCCTTCCTCTTCAATAACAAAATGGATCCAACAATCCCCATCTCTGCTATACTCCACCACACTGTTACTTTTAAACTGTGGAGATGTCTTTGGTGTAATTCATGTGGGTTCTCCGGCGCCCAATACCGACAATTTTGAACACTGACGTAACCGTCTACATGAAAATGTGCTTCATCACTCATGAAGACTGTAGCATCTGCATCTTCCGTAAAAATTTCGTTCATTAAACGACTAAACAGTCTGCGCTGCATAACATTCCCTTCACTAAGCTGCTGGACGATCATTATCTTGTACGGGTGAAGTTTAAGATCATCATTTAAGATGCGGTGAAGCGAACGACGTGACATACCCAGTGCTACAGCCTGTCGTCTAGCCGATAGTTTCAGACTGGCCGCGCGGGATTAGCCGAGCGGTCTGGTCGGCGCGGTAGCTCAGCGTGTTCGGTCAGAGGGTTAGCTACCCTCTGTAATAAAAAAACTGAGTGAACGGATATCAACGAAGTACTTGAACGGATGTCATGAGACGTCCGCGCCGAACATATACAACGAACAAAATAGGGCAAAATGAGATCAACAAAGAATTAAAAAAAAAAAAAAAATAAGCGGTCTTAGGCGCTGCAGTCATGGACTGTGCGGCTGGTCCCGGCGGAAATTCGAGTCCTCCCTCGGGCATGGGTGTGTGTGTTTGTCCTTAGGATAGTTTAGGTTAAGTAGTGTGTAAGCTTAGGAACTGATGGCCTTAGGAGTTAAGTTCCATAAGATTTCACACACATTTGAACTTTTTTTTTTCGGACTAGCAAGAACTGCCGTTCTCACTCGGTCTACATTTTCCGAAGAACGAACTGATCGGGGAAGACCAGGTGGTTTCTTTTTCAACACAGATCCAGTACTTCTAAACGCTGCAACCCATCGGAGTACAGTATTTCGATCAGGCATTGCACCACGACGTCCAACTTTAAACTTTTGACGGAAAAGACGTTGCACTGTGACTACGGAATCACTGTACTGCTCGACAACGAACACATGATGCTCCAACGCTCCATAGCCACTGAAACTGCATTGCATGGGCAGTCTTCCAACATTGATTCAAGGTCAATACCCCCTCTAGTCGCTGTTTACTAGCGGTTCAAAAACATACGTTTCCCCTGCTCCGCCCTGTATGTCTCGCTGTGTGTGTGTGTGTGTGACTACGTCAGTGGAGGCTGCCCTCGCTTAAGGGTGCATTATTCCGTGCTAATTTCAGAATATATCTCTCTGTGCTGCTTTCTAAATCATTTATTCGTGTTGCGATTTCTACCGCCTGCCCCTAGTATCTATTCAAATCAGTGGCTCACTGCAAGTAGGATTGTAATCCATGCCTTTCCACGGTTTCATACTTGCTGGAATAATACCATGAGATGCCGATGACCTACAGGTATCAATATTCATCTCGCCCGCTAACTGGGGCAAGTTCTTTTCATTCAGGCCGCCTGTGACACATAAACTGTTCCATTCAAAAAAGGGTTCAAATGGCTCTGAGCACTATGGGACTCAACATCTTAGGTCATAAGTCCCCTAGAACTTAGAACTACTTAAACCTAACTAACCTAAGGACACCACACACACCCATGCCCGAGGCAGGATTCGAACCTGCGACCGCAGCAGTCCCTCGGTTCCGGACTGCAGAGCCAGAAACGCTAGACCACCGCGGCCGGCAGAATGTTGCATTCAGTTTAGGTGTGGTGGCGCACCGCAGGATATCTTTTAACTAAGATGTCCTTTACCAAATACTGCACATGAAAACTGAGGAGCACCCAGCAAGCAAAATTTCCATAGCTTCGTATAACTCACCGACGGATGAATAACCTACAACTACTACTTGTTGGCTGACGTCAGACTTTTAATGCAGTCGACCAGAGAGACGTCCTTGTGCCAACAGAGGCTCTGTAGACTGCTAGAGAGAAAATTAACCCCCAGCAGCTCGCCATTGCCCGGAGCTACCAGTGTGTGTGTGTGTGTGTGTGTGTGTGTGTGTGTGTGTGTGTGCGGTCTTCTGCAAGCTCCTGGGACCCAGGACGACCGCCGTGGGTTGGCGACCTGTTGCTCGTCCGCGTGCATTATTGAAGCCGTGCACTTCACCCTCTGCGGATACCCGCGGGGGCGGACTGCTCCTTAGCGACACCTCCCGCCGCCAGACAGTCCACTTGCTGGCCACTGCGTGCTGGATGTCTCGTGAAGGTAGATCCACTTGACAAGATGGACGTGGTCAACATTTCAGTGGACGCTCACAGCAACACAGCCGTCACCCGCATCGCATCAGACTTACGGAATGCAATAGCAATTATTCATATGCAGTTTAATCTTTCACATAAAAATGCTGTCAGGCAGTGGACGAAGCAGAAATTAGTTTTCATTACCAGAACAACCCCTCAGCCGTAGAGAAGCAACTACAAGAAATGAAAACAAATATAAGTATTTTTAACATGTTGCAGCCCTGTCCGCAACCGTGATAAATTAATACGAGGTGCATTCAAGTTCTAAGGCCTCCGATTTTTTTTCTCCGGACTGGAAAGAGATAGAAACATGCGCAATGTTTTAAAATGAGGCCGCGTTCATTGTCAATACGTCCCAGAGATGGCAGCACCGTACGGCAGATGGAATTTTACCGCCAGCGGCGACAATGAGAACTGTTTTAAATACTTAAAATGGCGACGTTTTTCTTACTTGAACAGCGTGCAATCATTCGTTTTCTGAATGTGCGTGGTGTGAAACCAATTGAAATTCATCGACACAAGGAGACATGTGGTGATGGAGTTATGGATGTGTCGAAAGTGCGTTCGTGGGTGCGACAGTTTAATGAAGGCAGAACATCGTGTGACAACAAACAGAAACAACCTTGGGCTCGCACAAGCCGGTCTGACGACATGATCGAGAAATGGAGAGAATTGTTTTGGGGGATCACCGAATGACTGTTGTACAGATCGCCTCCACAGTTGGCATTTCTGTGGGTTCTGTGCACACAATCCTGCATGACGACCTGAAAATGCGAAAAGTGTCAACCAGGTGGATGCCACGAATGCTCACGGACGACCACATGGCTGCCCGTGTGGCATGTTGCCAAGCAATGTTGACGCGCAACGACCGCATGAATGGGACTTTCTTTTCGTCGGTTGTCACAATGGATGAGACGTGGATGCCATTTTTCAATCCAGAAACAGAGCGCCAGTCAGCTCAATTGAAGCGCACAGATTCACCGCCACCAAAAATATTTCGGGTAACCGCCAGTGCTGAAAAAATGATGGTGTCCATGTTCTGGGACAGCGAGGGCGTAATCCTTACCCATTGCGTTCCAAAGGGCACTACGGTAACAGGTGCATCCTACGAAAATGTTTTGAAGGACAAATTCCTTCCTGCACTGCAACAAAAACGTCCGGGAAGGGCTGCGCGTGTGCTGTTTCACCGAGACAACGCACCCGCACATCGAGCTAACGTTACACAACAGTTTCTTCGTGATAACAACTTTGAAGTGATTCCTCATGCTCCCTACTCAACTGACCTGGCTCCTAGTGACTTTTGGATTTTTCCAACAACGAAAGACACTCTCCGTGGCCGCACATTCACCAGCCGTGCTGCTATTGCCTCAGCGATTTTCCAGTGGTCAAAACAGACTCCTAAAGAAGCCTTCGCCGCTGCCATGGAATCACGGCGTCAGCGTTGTGAAAAATGTGTACGTCTGCAGGGCGATTACGTCGAGAAGTAACGCCAGTTTCATCGATTTCGGTTGAGTAGTTAATTACAAAAAAATCGGAGGCCTTAGAACTTGAACGCACCTCGTACGTCAAAGATACGCCACAGTTGCGAAAAATTACTGGTCTTTACCCAGGTTTCAGCTATAGTAATCCAGCCTTCTTCAGAAGCATAAAGCAAACTCATACATGCCAGGATAAGGCACGGTGAAACATAAAAAGCTAAAGTACCGTGGTACCACGTCAAGCTACGTCACTTAGCGGAGGAACAGGCCGTGGCCCCACTTCATGGAAAGCGGTCAGTTAGCCGCGGACGCTCCGTTGGAGCTGACTGTGGCACCGATGACGACCTAAGCTTTACACACCCAGTCAAACATAAATGCGTAGTTATGTAGTGCCATAACATAACGTTAGTCAAATTTCGCGTTAACAAATCGACTAATTACTCCATGTACGAGTATAATGTAAATTATTTTATTTCCACCTTCTCCTAGCCTTGAGAAGGTCTCGCGTTACGGTCATACAGGGTGTTACAAAAAGGTACGGCCAAACTTTCAGGAAACATTCTTCACACACAAAGAAAGAAAATTTATTATGTGGACATGTGTCCGGAAACGCTTACTTTCCATGTTAGAGCTCATTTTATTACTTCTCTTCAAACCACATTAAGCATGGAATGGAAACACACAGCGACAGAACGTACCAGCGTGACTTCAAACACTGTTACAGGACATGTTCAAATTGTCCTCTGTTAGCGAGGATACATGCATCCACCCTCCGTCGCATGGAATCCCTGATGCGCTGATGCAGACCTGGAGAATGGCGTATTGTATCACAACCGTCCACAATACGAGCACGAAGAGTCTCTACATTTGGTACCGGGGTTGCGTATACAAGAGCTTTCAAATACCCCCATAAATGAAAGTCAAGAGGGTTGTCAGGACAGCGTGGAGGCCATGGAATTGGTCCGCCTCTACCAACCCATCGGTCACCGAATCTGTTGTTGAGAAGCGTACGAACACTTCGACTGAAATGTGCAGGAGCTCCATCGTGCACGAACCACATGTGTCGTGCTTGTAAAGTCACATGTTCTAGCAGCACAGGTAGAGTATCCCGTATGAAATCATGATAACGTGCTCCATTGAGCGTAGGTGGAAGAACATCCTAACGAAACTAAAATGAGCTCTAACATGGAAATTAAGCGTTTCCGGACACATGTCCACATAACATCTTTTCTTTATTTGTGTGTGAGGAATGTTTCCTGAAAGTTTGGCCGTACGTTTTTGTAACACCCTGTATAACCTTGTTTATCCCCCGCATGAGATCGTGCAGAACCATATAACTTAGAGGTGATCATTTGGGGTTTTTAGTCGAACAAGTTGAACTTAACGTCTAAGTAAATTTTCTTGTCAGTTAATAAGGTCTCGGTTTATAGTTAACGCACATCGGGATTCTATCTACTTAGTGTCTTGTTCTCTAATAAAATGGTTCAAATGGCTCTGAGCACTATGGGCCTTAACATTTGTGGTCCCCTAGAACTTAGAACTACTTAAACCTAACTAACCTAAGGACACCACACACATCCATGCCCGAGGCAGGATTCGAACCTGCGACCGTAGTGGTCAAGCGGTTCCAAACTGAAGCGCCTAGAACTGCACTGCCACACCGGCCGGCTGTTGTGTAACAAATTTATGGTTTAACATTACAGGTAATCTCCCAGTACATAACATAAAGACAGCCAGTAGTAGGCACCCTTTTACTTTCCGTGCGCGCATGCGCCTTATCCGCCGTCTTGCTCAGTACATACACGCGTGCCACAGTCAGTTCCAACGAAGCCTACGCTGCTAACCGACCGCTTTCCATGAAGTGGGGCCGGGGCTGTTCCTCAGCTAAGTAACGTATCTTGCCATGGTACCACGGTATGTTTGACCGTGCCTTATTCTGGCATGTATTAGTTTATTTTATGCTTCTGAAGAAGGCTAGATTACTATAGCTGAAACCTGGGTAAAGACCAATAACTTTTCGCAACTGAGGTGGATTTTGGACGTATTAGAAAACAAATATGTCGCCAGGTTTTAAAAGAGTGCTCTACGGAATTGGCCCCGTACTTAGCTTGCATTTAACGCGATTCTCTTGCTGCCTGCAAAGTCCCAAGCGACTGCGAAAAATGCCGGTAACTCCTATATATACTATGCGTAAAAGAACGGACCCGTAAAATTACAGACCAATACCATTAACATGGGTATGCTGCAGAATTCTTGGGTATATTCTCAGTTCGAATATAATGAAGTTACTTGAGAAGGAAAAGCTTCTGTTCACAAATCACCTTGGTTTTAGAAAGGATCCCTCGTGCGAGACTCAGCTTGCCCTTTTTGCACTTGATATCGTGTGAACTATGGAGGAAGGTCAACAGACAGATTCCAATTCCTTGGTTTCCGGAAAGCCTTCGACACGATGCCGCACTGCTGACTGTTAACTGGAGTACGAGCATACGGAATATGTTCCCATATATGTGAGTAGCTCGAAGACTTCTTAACCAAGCCAGTTGCCGCAGTGGTTAGCAAACTGGATTCGCATTCGGAAGGACGAGGTTTCAGACCTGCGTCTGGACATACAGATTTAGATTTTCAGTCATTTCCCTGAAAAGCACCAGGTAAATGCCGGTTCCTTTGAAGCGGGGCGGCCGCTTGGTCCTGGGCGCCTTGTCACGGTTCGCGCGGCTCGCCCCGTCGGAGGTTCGAGTCCTCCCTCGGTCATGGGTGTTTATGTTGTCCTTAGTGTAAGTTCGGCTCTGAGCACTATGGGACTTAACTTCTAAGGTCATCAGTCCCCTAGAACTTAGAACTACCTAAACCTAACTAACCTAAGGACATCACGCACATCCATGCCCGAGGCAGGATTCGAACCTGCGACCGTAGCGGTCGTGTGGAGTGTAAGTTCGTTTAAGTGAGATTAAGTAGAGTGTGAGCCTAGGAACCGATGACCTCGGCAGTTTGGTCCCACTGGAACTTACCACAAATTTCCGAAATGTTCCTTAGAAAGTGCGCGATCCATTTCTTTCTCCATCCTTGACACAATCCGACCTTACGTTCGGTCTCTACTGACCACGAAGTCGACGGGACGTTAAACCCAGTCTTTTCTCCTTCCTTCCTTTTCGAAGGGTCCTTAAGCAAAAGGACCCAGTACGTCGTCCTCGACGGCTAGTGTTCATAAGAGACAAGGGTCTCGTCAGGAGCGCCCCAGGAAGCGTGATACGGCCGCTCTTACTCTCTCTACATATAAATGATCTGGCGGACAGGGTGAGAAGCAGTCTGCGGCTGTTTGCTGATGACGATGATGTTTGGTTTGTGGGGCGCTCAAGTGCGCGGTCATCAGCGCCCGTACAAAGTCTCAAGTTTTACACAGTTCAATTTTTTTTTTTACACAGTCCAATCTAGACACTATCACGAATGATGCTGCTGCTGCTGCTGATGATGATGATGAAATGATGAACATGATGATGAAATGATAAGGACAACACAAACACCTATTCCCCGGGCAGAGAAAATCCCCAACCAAGGTGGGCTGTTTGCTGATGATGCTGTGGTATAAGATAATGCAGATGAGTAGGAAAAACAATCTCATAATGTTCAAATGTAGCATTAGTAGTATAATACGTGACAGTAAGGCCGATTAAACATCTACGCTTACTAGTACTGTTGCAAATGGAACGAGCTTGTAAGGATTGTAGTGGGAAAAGCGAATGGTCGACTTCTATTTGTTGGGAGAATTTTGGAAAAGTGTAGTTCATAGAAGATGTGGTGGTGGTGGTTGTTAGTGTTTAACGTCCCGTCGACAACGAGGTCACTAGAGACGGAGCGCAAGCTCGGGTTAGGGAAGGATTGTGAAGGAAATCGGCCGTGCCCTGTCAAAGGAACCATCCCGGCATTTGCCTGAAACGATTTAGGGAAATCACGGAAAACCTAAATCAGGATGGCTGGAGACGGGATTGAACCGTCGTCCTCCCGAATGCGAGTCCAGTGTGCTAACCACTGCGCCACCTCGCTCGGTTAGTTCATAGAAGAAATTAATAGGCAGGCTAAAATCAAACAATAGAAAATCCAAGATGGACTGTAGCGATATTATGAGAAGGATAGTTACTATTCACTATATAGCGGAGATGCTGAGTCGCAAAAAGGCACAATCAAAAGACTGTCACAAAATAAGCTTTCGACCAGACAATTGCACAAAGTTTCCAACAGAAGTTGTAGAGAATTTAATTCTGGAAAAATGATGATAATAACGTGAACTGAAATTGTATGAATGCGTAAAATAATCTGTTCTTATTAATACGACAGCACACGTGAATTCATGTTAAACCGGAAAAAAAACAAAGCTCAGTGTTAAGGAAGTTGTACAGTGTACGTACAATTTGACACTACATTCACAATAAATGTTCAAAAATGTCTCCACCGAGTTCAATGCATTTAGCTGCACGTGTATGAACAGATTTTGTTGCTCGTTTCAATTTCACGGGGTTGTTCTTAATTTCGTCCGCTGCATTCGTAATGCGAACTAGTAGCTGAAGCGGTCGCTCGGTTCCAGGCTGAAGCGCCTAGAACCGCACAGCCACTCCGGCCGGCTGTAGCAGCAGTAATAGGCCTAACAACTGCACCAGACACTTGTTGTCTAACGTAGGCATTAGCGACCACAGCGCCGTATGCTGCCTGTTCACATATCTCTGTATTTGAATACTGGCTCTAAGCACTATGGGACTTAACATCTGAAGTCATCAGTCCCCTAGAACTTAGAACTACTTAAATCTAACTAACCTAAGGACATCACACACATCCATGCCCGAGGCAGGATTCGAACCTGCGACCGTAGCGATCCCGCCTGGAAGGCGGCGTGTGGGTCTGCTCCTGTAAACTGAATGGGCAGACCGAATGTCGGAAGTGAGCAGTAGCAGGTGAGATCAGATTATCGGTACAGTTTTTTACGTGAAAGTACATTTAGTAGAGAATATTAGTCAATGACATACGTAACTTTGCAACTGAAGAGCCCGTAGGTGCAGTACCGTATTCCCGTCTTAAGTTAGTACAAAGTCTCAACAGCAAGCCAACACCCTCTGAAGTCGAAGCGATGTTTCCAGGTCGTCTGCTCTTGATAAAATGGGCAGAATCTGCAGCGGCGCTCGTAGAGCTGGACAGCGCCGGCTAGGGGGCGCTGTCGTCGGTGTCGGTGTCGTAGTGCCAACCTAAGAACTTGCACCTACACCGTGGCATCGTAGCTATCGATACCACACCTGGGATGCCTTGCAACGCGCCTTCCAGAAGAGATCTCCACTCCCTCGTAGTCTTACGGATTTATGGACAGCCCTGCAAGATTCACGGCGTCAGTTCCCTCCAGCACTACTTCAGACACTAGTCGAGTCCATGCCACATCGTCTTATGGCATTTCTGCGTGCTCGTGGGGGTCCTACGCCATATTAGGAAGGTTTATCAGTTTCTTTGGTCTTCAGTGAATAATAAATGTATGACACTTTTTGTGTAGTCCAGTAGTAATTTTACGATTCATATAACGTCTTTGTATCCCTTAGTTTGATAAGGAACGTTCGTGTAGTAAGCATCTACTGACATGGGTAGATAAATGAAAAAAATAAAAATAACAATCGTGTTTCGAACACGTGGCGCAAAATTAAGAAGCCACTACGCTAACCCACTAATCGCCACTTTGTCTGAAGATACCGCGCGACGAAAGACACATAAAGGACCTCGGAAACTCTGATCGTTTTCTCAGAAAATTATCTGCGGATAAGGCGAGACTCAGGTTCGCCTATTTTGATCCCTCTTCTACTGAGCAAAGAGAAATCGCGAGCTGGCACTTGTCGCGCTCTCCTCGTTGGTTACTCCACAGCCAGAGCAGCAATGCCGTTTGACTATGCTCTCGCCAGTTTTGCTGGCAGCTCTTGCACGGCGCGTACGTAGCGGGCGGGCAAGCAGAGCTGTTGTGAGGGAGCGACGGCGCCAGCGTGGGTGCCGTGTGTGCCGCGCTGTGCTCAGGAAGCGGGGCACGTGCAGGAAGCGAAGCGACATCCTGCCGCCGCCGCCGCCAGGGGGCCAGAGCCGCCGCGGTCAAGGACCGACACACCGTACAGGCAGGCGCTGAAACTGCGCGGCCAGACCCGCACTCTGGGTGAAGGCCACGCCAACAGGCGCGCACGTTCTTACGGCTGGCTGCAGGCGCTGCTCCGTTTTAGAGGGCACAACTAAAGTCAAGGTCAAGCAGTAAACACGGCATTCACACTAGTGAGCCAATCACAAGGGACGCACCTAAAAGACTGAATTTTCTCATTTTGAGAAAACAGAAAGAGCGTTCTGTCTTACGTACTAAAAATATTCTAAAGCCAAGATGGCATAAATATTTCCTTATTTAAAACTTCTGGTATTGGCAGATTTTGCTGCTGATCGTAGGTTGTGTTCCAAAAATGAACAGCATAGAGACAGAATTGATGACACTTTCTGCAGGACCTGAGCATCATTTTGCAGTACAATGCTCAAGCACGTACAGTGCAACAATTTGTCTAATCTACATCTACATCTGCATACATACTCCGCAGTCCACCATACGGTGCGTGGTGGAGGGTACCTCGTACCACAACTAGCATCTTCTCTCCCTGTTCCACTCCCAAACAGAACGAGGGAAAAATGACTGCCTATATGCCTCTGTACGAGTCCTAACCGCTCTTATCTTTATGGTCTTTCTGCGAAATGTAAGTTGGCAGCAGTAAAACTGTACTGCAGTCAGCCTCAAATGCTGGTTCTCTAAATTTCCTCAGCAGCGATTCACGAAAAGAACGCCTCCTTTCCTCTAGAGACTCCCACCCGAGTTCCTGAAGCATTTCCGTAACACTCGCGCGATGATCAAACCTACCAGTAACAAATCTGAATTGCTTCTATGTCCTCCCTCAATCCGACCTGATAGGGATCCCAAACGCTCTAGTAGTACTCATGAATCGGTCGTATTAGTGTTTTATAAGCGGTATCCTTTACAGATGAACTACATCTTCCCAAAATTCTACCAATGAACCGAAGACGACTATCCGCTTTCCCCACAACTGCCATTACATGCTTGTCCCACCTCATAGCGCTCTGCAATGTTACGTCCAAATATTTAATCGACGTGACTGTGTCAAGAGCTACACTACTGACGGGTTGCTATTGAGAGTGAGTGGTACTGTAAGTCGCCACTTCTGAAATTCCTCACTATTGCCCTTGGCCAGTGCCAGCGGTTCGGTGTCGTGAAAGGATCAGCTGGTTGATCCAAGGACCTTCCTGTCGTTATTCGGTCCAAGTTAATATTTATTCCTTGACGTAGTGTTGTTCCATGGCGAACGAAGAAATGTAAGAAAATCGATATCTGACAGGACTTTGTTGCGAGACAGGATAAGCTGTTACTGATTTGTTTGACTGATGGGACTGCTATATGCTATACCACTTACTGCACTCCCCTGACTTAAGCCTCGTGAGTTCAGCTCGGTTTCTAAACTGAAGGAAACACTTCACGGCATTCGCTTCAGAACTGCTGCAAATTCGTCAGGCAACAGACCGCGCCGCTCGAACTGTCAACACAACTGGCACTGCTAAGAGTATCCTAGGACTTCCACATCGCTGGCAACGGGTTGTAAACAATGCTGGTGACTACTTTGAACGTCAGTAAAACTTCGAAACGCGTATCTATTTTGTACGAGCTGTAAATAAATACTTGGCACTATTAAAGTTCCAACCCTCGTATTACGATCTTCCACGGTGAAACAATTTCGGAAGACCAAATTAAGTACGTCGGCCTTCTGCCTGTAGTATTATGTTTCGGTGCCTCTACGGTCACTGACCAACCAGGTACTCGTAGGTACCGAAGATGCTTTGGCCAACGGTCTGTTAGACGGGACACATGCCATTGAAGCTGTTGTCGCATACACAGACGAAATCCAGGGCGAGTTTTGAGGAAAAGGCGAAAGCTGTTCATAAAACCAAGTACATACTTCTGAAGGGAAGTCTTTCTCTTAACAGAAATCCTTCCCTGAGGCTTGACGGAATACCTGTAAAACGCAGCACTGTTTGTGGATATTTAGGCATTCTCCTAGACGAGAAAAGAGACTTTTTAGAAGATGTAAAATCTTTTACTCAGAAAGCGGTCAAGATTATGCATAAGACTGCCCGTGCTAGCGCTGCAGACTACAAATTACCGTTGCATGTGGTTGTGGTGCAACGCCATTGCGGGCTTCGCTGCCAGCTTCTGGGCGTATCGCCTTAGACCAGGCAGCTACAAAACGGTACTGCGACGAATTCAGCGGAGCGTACTCCTGAGGCTCACCGGTGCCTTACACACCAGACCTGTCGAGAGAATACTGGTAATTCTCGGGGTATGTCCGATGGGTATCGTGTCAGTATACAGGGTCTATTGGTTGGGACATGTGCAATATGATCATATGTACGAGATCACACGAACGCATGTTATTGATAAAAGACATTTAGGAGTCTGGAAGTTAGAAGATTGGCAGTCCGACTCGGATACCAGGACCACTGCAAGGCGTGTTTACATCACATTGCCAAGCATCAGTAACAGACTCAAACTGCGTGACGTTGCCCCGACTCGAGGTGTGTTGCACCTACTAACAGGCCACGGTCTGTATCCCAAACATTTGCATCGAGTGGGATGCAGTAACACATCAATCTGTGAATGTGGAGAGGAAGGTTCCGTTCATCATGTCTTTCTCAGATGCCACCTTTCTTCAGGTAGAGAGAGACTGCAGACAATTAGACTGCGATCTGCAAACAATTGTAAGTGACCAAAACTTGTGGACCAAAATCAGTATAATAGCACATCGAATATCTAAAATGCAGCTGCTTAACTTTCAGTCTATAAGATCAAGTGGACGCTCTGCGTATGAGACTAATGTCAGCAGGTCACAAGAAGCGTTTCCTCAGTTACAGATAACTATAGGTACCATTTAATTAAGAGAAAGTTCATATATATAACCAAAAATACAATAAAAAGAAAGGAAAGAATGCTATGGCCACCCACGAGGATTGCCAAGGCAGGCACGTATCAGTGTGAGTGATGTAGAATAGTGTAGCAATAATAGGTTTAAAGGTAGGTGTAGTTCTAATTAGTCGGCAAACCTCGAATTCTTCCGAGGCTGCCTGTGACATATATAGTAATGTAAGGCGAAATTTATTCACTTGGGACTTGAGTTAATTCCCTTTGTCTCATGTTACTTTTTTTAGATTGATTTTTATTTTTCGAATGTTCTGTTTTATTTCTACTATAATATTGTCAGTGGTTGCTGTTAACACGATTTGCCGGCCGCGGTGGCCGTGCGGTTCTAGCGCTGCAGACCGGAATCGCGGGACTGCTACGGTCGCAGGTTCGAATCCTGCCTCGGGCATGGGTGTGTGTGATGTCCTTAGGTTAGTTAGGTTTAAGTAGTTCTAAGTTCTAGCGCACTTATTGAAAGGTCTCTGTTGGATTCCTTTCATGTTTAATTTCTTAAATCTGTTGCCATTTATGGAATAAATTCCTCTTCTAAATGTACTGTGGCGTTTCTGACTATCTGGGAGGTGGTGGTGGTGGTTAGTGTTTAACGTCCCGTCGACAACGAGGTCATTAGAGACGGAGCGCAAGCTCGGGTTAGGGAAGGATTGGGAAGGTAATCGGCCGTGCCCTTTCAAAGGAACCATCCCGGCGTTTGCCTGAAACGATTTAGGGAAATCACGGAAAACCTAAATCAGGATGGCCGGAGACGGGATTGAACCGTCGTCCTCCCGAATGCGAGTCCAGTGTGCTAACCACTGCGCCACCTCGCTCGGTATATCTGGGAGGAGACTGAGCAGTGGAACGTGTTACTTTTACACATAAACAAGAACGATCTGTCACACTACTACACTTTAAAGCACAGTTTATATGTAATTCTTATGTGTAATTCATGTCACACAGTCTCATACGGAACCTACATCCGCTTTCTTTTATATACTGTATATGATAAGATACTGTCATCCCCCTTCCCTTTTGTGTGAGAGGATGAATGAGCATATGTATTTCTAGTTGCATGCTTGAGGGTAGCAGACAAGGCTGTCTGCTGGAGAACAGTAGGACCAACGTCGGAACAGGTAGCTACGCTTCCTAAAAGCAAAGAGGTTTCTATCCTTAGTATGGTCCTGTCCGTCCGTTGTCATGTTGGTATAGGAAGCTGCCCCTCTGGCCACTTCCGTTGGTCTTTGTGAGCCACCCTCAGGAAGCACGCTCGGCAGTAGGGCAGTTGCAGTGTGGCCGTGGCGAGCGTCTGAAGTGGTAAGATCTCCGGCTAAGCGCGTGTCTGTTAAGTCCGTAGGACAATGGGTTTCTTAAGTTCAGCCAAACTGAAAATTTAACCACCTTTATTTCGGGTTTAGGTCTAAAATATCCGATGTAATCTTAAATTGCAGCGCAGTGTAATTATCGTGTGAAGTTCAGATTATTTTCCGGTAGTTGCTTTGTTACTACTTTGTGAGTAAAGTGGAACCACGTGTTGATCAGTAACTCTAACTAAGTTCATCAATCTTAAATCCGAATGTGCGTGAGATTATAACGTCTCGTCTTGAGAATATTTTTTTAATATAGCAACTTTTCTTTATGCTTTTCTTTATGTTCAACCCACGTGGGGTGTACTTTGCGAGACCACTACCACGTGCTTATATAACTGTTTGACCCATCAGGTTAATAGTAAGACGTTAGTAACTAGTTCAAGGTTTTTCTTTTGTCAATTGCTTTTCGATCTAATTTATTTTAATTATCAAAATTATTGTGGAGTTGTACGCTTTGTGTAAACCAAGTTGACCACGTGAAGCATGTGGTGTAATCATCAAAGTAGCCCTCAGCTATTCTTTTTGCGAAGATTTCACAAAGAGTTAATATGAATTTAGTATACCAGTGTGTGGTAATTACATGACGGACAGGATTGTGGTATGAACGTAATTTCTTTGGGTAAAAACTGAATCTGTTGGTTGTGGTTAATTTCTTCTTGCTTATGTTTCAATGTTCTTCGTGTGTTATTTTATGAATGCAGTGTTGTATCCAGTCTCCCAATCTTGGGTCCATATTTTATGTGTTCCGTAAAATTACAATCTCACTTTTTTTTTAATCGTAAATAAGGCACCAGCTCAGTTATAACTCACGTATAATACGCTGAAATTTCAATGAACAATCTTAAAATAAATTTCCAAATATAAACTGATTTCTTTCTTTTTATTTAAATTCTCCTTGTTATATATATATATTACCGGTTTTGTATGACTATTAAAAGATTATCATTAATGTTAGTCTGCTTGGTAAACCTAGACTAAATATCTGATGAGACAGTTGCCCAGTAATCCACGGTTAACGTCCCCAGACAGATCACGGCTTTTAACCCACTTTCATTGTCAATTAGCACCGATATCAGCATACCAAATTAAAGTAACAATATTACATTATGACCTAAGATGTTGAGTCCCATAGTGCTCAGAGCCATTTTGTTACCACGATTTACTCTACATACATAATATGAAACATTGTATGTCACCATGCTTAACCGCCGGCCGTCGTGGCCGAGCGGTTCTAGATGCTTCAGTCCAGAACCGCGCTGCTACTACGGTCGCAGGTTCGAATCCTGCCTCGAGCATGGATGTTTGTGATGTCCTTAGGTTAGTTAGGTTTAAGTAGTTCTAAGTTCTAGAGGGACTGATGACCTCAGATGTTAAGTCCCATAGTGCTCAGAGCGATTTGAACCATTTCTGAACCATGATTAACGAATATGTATGACCTGTTTAGAGTTTCTAGATGACAGGTCAAGAATACGTAGCAATTAACTGAACTGAACTGAACTGAACTGAATTGGTCCAACACAAAAATAATACGGAGATTTCCGCGGAGAAACTTTTCTGCCGTGCACCTTAAAATCCCATTTCGCACCCTCCAGCCACGCTAACTGACCACACTTGACCACTAGACGTCACGAGAGGGGGGTCGGACAGAATAAGAGGAGGCGAGGAATATTGTTTTGTTAGCTAAACGTCGTGTGACTAGGGCCTCCCATCGGCTAGACCGTTCGCCGGGTGCAAGTCTTTCGATTTGACGCCAATCGGCGACTTGCGCGTCGATGGGGCTGAAATTATGATGATCAGGATAACACCCTGAGTGGAGAAAATCTACGACCCAGCCGGAAATCGAACCCGGGGCCCTTAAGATTGAGCCCGCATCTCATGGTCGTGCGGTAGCGTTCTCGCTTCCCACGCCCGGGTTCCCGGGTTCGATTCCCGGCGGGGTCAGGGATTTTCTCTGCCTCGTGATGGCTGGGTGTTGTGTGCTGTCCTTAGGTTAGTTAGGTCTAAGTAGTTCTAAGTTCTAGGGGACTGATGACCATAGATGTTAAGTCCCGTATTGCTCAGAGCCATTTGAACCATTTTTGAACCTTAAGATTGACATTCTGTCGCGCTGACCACTCAGCTACCGGGGGCGGACGTTTTGTTAGTTGAGAAGCAATAACAGCAAAAAGGGTCGATTAGGAGAGCCTATTGACTTCGAACGTGGACTACTGATTGTATATCATCCGAATAACACATTCATGAGGGGCATTTCTATCCTCCTAAAGATGTCGAAGCCGACAGTTGATGAGGTGACTGTAAAGCGGAAAAGCGAAGAAACAACCACAGCTAAACCACAGGAAGATCTCATCCAGGGTACGATTTGAGCTTTTAGCAGTGGGGGGGGGGGGGGGGGGGTTGTCTTAGGGGGTTAGTAGAATTATATATGTTACTAGCTTGGACCGTGGCGTTACGCTATTTATAAATAGATGTTTATGCCGAAACTCACTTTTCACGCGTATGCACTATCAGAAAGGCCATCCCATGTTATATCTTTAAAAGTACATTATAGGTAAAGCTTATTTACAAAATCATCTACATACAGGTATACGAAGGGAATTCAAAAAGTAGAGGGACATTTGTGAAAAGCTGTACTTATTCTGATGATAGAAAACTGAAACATATTAATAGTATTAATAGTAAGACTTATTAAAAACTTTCAGTGTTCGGCTCCACAAATTTAAATTATATGTAAAGTTTTACTCCAGTGCGTGGGAAATAAACATCCCAGGTTGGGATGCATAAACTAAAACCAGAGGAGGGGATGGTCTCATGTAGAGGGGGGGAAATCCCCCCCCCCAATCCCCCCCTGCAAATCGCACACTGATCTCATCCACGGACGAACAGGGACTGTCGAGCGTAACAGAGGGTGCTTACAAAAAGCGAGAAAGCGCGGAAATGTATGCCGCCGTAGCTGAGTGGACAGCGCGCCGGCTTGTCATGGGGAGGGGAGGGGGGGGGGGGTTTCGATTCCCGGCTGGGTTGGAGATTTTCTCCGCCAAGGAACTGGGTGTTTGTGTCGTCTTCATCATCATCATTTCATCCTCATCGATGCGCAAGTCGCCGATGTGGCGTCACTTCAAAAACTTGCACCAGACGACCAAGCCTACCCGCCGGCAGGCCCTAGCCACACGAAATTTCATTTTCAGCGGAAGGAATAACTCACGAGGTCCATAGCACTAGCAGTAGTAGTGACTGTGCGTTGGGAGTTAAAAAGAATGGCGCACTAAGGCGGAGCACCTATCCAGAACGAGACGCTTCTGCACTCACTGCTAAACGACACTTTGTAAGTAGGCTGTTTATGTTTTCTTTAATGTAAGTAGGCTGTTTATGTTTTCTCTATGTAAGTAGACTGTTTATGTTTTTCTTATTGGCAACGTTACGTAGCGCTCTGTATGAAAATCACTGGCTGTGCTGTGTGCAGTCTGTGGCTAGTTTGCATTGTTGTCTGCCATTGTAGTGTTGGGCAGTGGCAGCTGGATGTGAACAGCGCGTAGCGTTGCGCAGTTGGAGGTGAGCCGCCAGCAGTGGTGGATGTGAGGAGAGAGATGGCGGAGTTTTGTAATTTGTCATGAACTGCTATATATATTATGATTATTAAGGTAAATACAGTGTTTGTTCTCTATTAAAATCTTTCATTTTGCTAACTATGCCTATCAGTAGTTAGTGCCTTCAGTAAAAAAAAAAAAAAAAAAAACAGCATATGAAACGTCCCCTTCGAACAATTTATAGAAGACTGTGCTTAAACTGACACACAATATTTTTAGCGCTACGCAATCTGACTTTCAGAAATCCGTACAAAGGAATGGCCCTCATTAACATTAACCTGTACCTTTCACAAATCACTTACCTCACAAAAATCTTCGTTACTGGAACTACTGCAATACAGCGAGCGCCACTACTGCCAGCTAAATAAAAGATTCAAACTACGGAAGTCACTAACTACTGATAGGGATAGTTAGCAAATGAAAGATTTTAATAGAGAACAAACACTGTATTTACCTTAATAATCATAATATATATAGCAGTTCATGACAAATTACAAAACTCCGCCATCTCTCTCCTCACATCCACCACTGCTGGCGGCTCACCTCCAACTGCGCAACGCTACGCGCTGTTCACATCCAGCTGCCGCTGCCCAACACTACAATGGCAGACAACAATGCAAACTAGCCACAGACTGCACACAGCACAGCCAGTGATTTTCATACAGAGCGCTACGTAACGTTGCCAATAAGAAAAACATAAACAGTCTACTTACATAGAGAAAACATAAACAGCCTACTTACATTAAAGAAAACATAAACAGCCTACTTACAACTTGAGATGATGTAAAGAGCGACACCACGAGACAGTGCACGGCTCGACACGAGCGATATGGAGCGATGAATGACGCCATACCCAGGGGTAATACGATGGAAGGGTTTGCCTTTCGGCGAACGCCTGGAGTACGATCCCTGCGATCAGATGTAGTACCAGGAGTGAAGTGGTGTTACGGTATGGGGGTGTTTATCGTGGTCAGGGTACGGTCCCCTGACTGTGCTTAAGAAAACGCCAAATGTTGAGGGATCTGAACTCGGTATTGTGTTCTGCGTGCAGCAGAGAACTATTCGGAGACGGTTATCAGTATGATACTGCAGGCTGTCGTAACGCATCATCTGTGAGTCAACGATCTGTGGACAATAATATTCCTGAAAAGGTCTGGCCTGCCCAGCATACAGACCTGAAACCATACCAGTTTTCGTATGGTATCGACCTCGCGACTCCAGCGTCCGCCGTCACTACCTTCTCTGGTTTCGGCTCTTGAGAAAGATTGGGTGCCATTCCGCCACAGACATTTAGACAACTTATTGAAAGTGTTCCCACCAGAGTTCAAGCTAAAAGGTGTGGACAGCGGGTAGAAGAAGGCATTGGAATTGTTTCCAGGAGCTGGTATAACGTTGCAAAAAGTCATCTTAAGATAACAGCGACTGTGTGGAAAAGGGAGTAGGTTTCCAGCAGTAGAAGCCTTTTTGTTTCTAGGGTTCTGCACCTCAGTCGGTAGAAACGGAACCCTTATACGACACCTTGCTGTCCCCCAGTCCGTCCGTCTGTTAAGATCCCTTTTGGTAAGCAACGCGTAGACGTAACAACTTGAACTTCGTGACAAATACTACGGTCCAGGATCCGTTCGCGGTGTAAAGACTTAAGCTTATAAGTTAGTGTAGTCAAAAGATATGGTCATTTATGTCACATATTTTGATACTCGCAAACTCACTCATCAAGTCCGCAGCTCGTGGTCCAGTGGCTAGCGTTCCTGCACCTGGATCACGGGGTCCTGGGTTCGATTCCCGGACTGGTCGGGGATTTTCTCCACTACTAGGTGTTTGTGTCGTGAAAGTGGCGAGACTGGACACTGAGAAAATTGGGAATTTTTACGGGCGCCTATAACCTCGCAGTTGAGTGCCCCGCTATCCAGATATCATCATCACCACTCACAAAAACCTACGGATGAAGTCTCAGAGTGCGAGTCCTGCTGGCAGTTCTCCGGTTTTGTTAACGCCTGAGCGGCCTTCACTTACTGAATACGCCTATTTTGTACTAGAACGTGTCTCTCAGACGCGTTACGAACACATGCTGTTCGGGCGAAGAACTCGTGACAGGAACAGCAGCGCGCTTCCATCCACGAAACAGAACAAAAAAAAAAAAGCGTTTCCCAAGAAATTAAACGGGCTGTTCTAAATTTGGATTTCCGGCAGTGAACGCAAAGGAAGAGGCGGGAATTACAGACGGAAGGGAAAAAGCGAGGTGGACTTCAATCCTCTGGGAGCGACCGAGCGCGTTGAGAGGCGAAATTCAAAACAAGCGAGCATCATCAGAGAGAGCTGCGGCGCGCGCACGCGCACAAGCGCCTGCTCGCGGAGAGCCATTAGTGGGATGCACTCCGCTCCCTTCCGCCCCTCTCCGAATGGCGCGCATTGTGTCGCGTCGACGTCTGCGTCTGCGCTGGCGAGCAGCATGTCGCCTCGCCAGAGAGAGATTCCTTTTTTTTATCCTCTCACTCGCCTTTTCATGCTCGTTCGACCGACAAATGTCGGGTAGGTCGCATTTCGCCACCTTCTTTCTTTTTCATGGCTACCGACTCACTTTTTTTTATCTTTCGGTGAGAGATCCTTTTCCTCCCCGAGGATTTCATCGCCCAATAAATGCCGTTAGGGGAGTTTGACCGCGCCGCCGCCACAGGCCACAAATCAAATATTCTGAGAGCAAGAAAACACGTTAAAACGAATCGTTGACCACTTCATCTCGCAGTTTGCTGTGTTATGTATCATAAAAAGGCATATCAACATTACTCGGATTTTTTTTCAAGATTATTTATATGGAAGCGGGAGTGCGAGGGTGAAGTGTAAATGAGTACATCTCTACGAGGTCCATTTCAATTATAAGCCGAACGGTACCGGCACGGTAACTCAGCGTATTCGGTCAGAGGGTTAGATTCAACGAACGAAAGCGAACAAAACGCGATAAAAAAAGCGGTTCTAGGCGCTTCAGTCCGGAACCGCGCTGCTGCTACGGTCGCAGGTTCGAATCCTGCCTCGGTCATGGATGTGTGTGATGTCCTTAGGTTAGTTAGGTTTAGGTAGTTAAAAGTGTAGGGGACTGAATACCTCAGATGTTAAGTCCCATAGTGCTTAGAGCCATTTGAACCATTTTTTTCAATTATAAGACGGGTGCTCAATAAGTAATGCAACACTTTTTTTCTCGACCAGTTTCGGCAGAAATAATGCGCTATACGTTGTGGGACATGGTGAAATTTCCCGCTGCAGCCCCTATAGTCTCATGAAGCCCTTATAAGTTGCAGCGCTACACCAAGCCTTCAAAATGAGTGTAACGGAGGTCCGTTCCGAGCACAGAGCTGTCACTGAGTTTCTTTTGGCGAAAAACCAGAGCATCGCAGATACTCATAGGCGCTTGCAGAGAGAGTGTCAAAGGAGACCTGACAGTGATCAAAAGTACGGTGAGTCATTGGACGAGACGTCTGTCATTATCGCAACAAGGTCGCGCAAACCTGTACGACCTCTCGTGTGCCGCCCGGCCGCAGGCAACTGTGATTTCTGAAATATTGGAACGTGCGGATACTCTCGTTCGAGGTGATCGGCGGATAACAATGAAGCACCTCGCTTCTAAACTGGACGTCTGTGTTGGTATTGCTGTTACACTCATCCACTAGTTGGGGTACTCAAAGGTGTGTGCCTGCTGCGTCCCCTCCCGCCGAACGGAAGACGGTAAAGAGCAACGAAGGTGGACCATCTGTGCGTAATCCCTAGCGTATTACGAGGATGATCGTTAAAATTTTCTGCCGGACATTTAGCAGGTGATGAAACATGGGATCATCATCTCGAACCGGAAACAAACCGGCAGTCCATGGAATGGTACCACCTCTCCTCCGAAGAAAAACTTCAAAGCCACAGCCGCGCGGTGTAGCCGCGAGATCTAGGGCGCCTTGTCACGATCCGCGCGGCTCCCTCCGTCGAGGTTCTAGTTCTGCCTCGGGCATGGGTCTGTGTGTTGTCCTTAGCCTTAGTCAGTTTAAGTTAGATTAAGCAGTGCGTATATTATATCACAAAAGTATCCTGACATCAATAGTGGGTTACGGCTCGAGAGTCTGGGCTGACAGGCTCACGAGGGTAGTGCCCGCCATGACAGTGAGAATTCAGAGAAATATGATATTGAGATCTGTCCGGGCCTACAGGACATCTCCAGGGGGAGCCCTATAGGTCATAATGGGGCTCTGCCCAAAAATGGTTCAAATGCCTCTGAGCACTATGGGACTTAACTTCTGAGGTCATCAGTCCCCTAGAACTTAGAACTTCTTAAACCTAACTAACCTAAGGACGTCACACACATCCATACCCGAGGCAGGATTCGAACCTGCGACCGTTAGCGGTCGCGCGGTTCCAGACTGTAGCGCCTAGACCCGCTCTGCCACTCCTGCCGGCCAGGGCTCTGCTCCCTGGACATCAAAATCAGAGAACATGCTGCGTGGTACTGGGCCAAAAAAGGGAATACTGCGAAAACAGAGGACATATTAGGCATTAGGGTTGAGGATAAGGGTGAGATAAGGCGAAGAGGGGAGCAGTTGTGGCAGGAATCGTGGGAAGCAGAAGAAAAGGTCGTAGAACATTTGAATTTCTACCGGATGTTAGGAAACGTCTGGGCATGAAGTACTTTGAGCCAACCCGGGGATTATTCCACTTTACTCACTCGTCATGGGCCCTACCCCTACACGCCCGCGTGTGAATGAGGCGCATCAGAGGGTACTCCCGACCATGTGGTTTATGAGTGCCCCCTTTCCAATGATGTAGCACCTACATTACGAGACCAACTACCTGACCATGACACTTATCACTTACTTAGACGAGAGGACACTTTTCAAACTCTGAATAAATTCCCGAATGAGATTTTCACTCTGCAGCGGAGTGTGCGCTGATATGAAACTTCCTGGCAGATTAAAACTGTGTGCCCGACCGAGTCTCTGTCGGGCACACAGTTTTAATCTGCCAGAAAGTTTCATATCAGCGCACTCTCCGCTGCAGAGTGAAAATCTCATTCTGGAAACATCCCCCAGGCTGTGGCTAAGCCATGTCTCCGCAGTATCCTTTCTTTCAGGAGTGCTAGTTCTCCAAGGTTCGCAGGAGAGCTTCTGTAAAGTGTGGAAGGTAGGAGACGAGATACTGGCAGAAGTAAAACGGTGAGGACCGGGCGTGAGTCGTGCTTCGGTAGCTCAGATGGTAGAGCACTTGCCCGCGAAAGGCAAAGGTCCCGAGTTCGAGTCTCGGTCGGGCACACAGTTTTAATCTGCCAGGAAGTTTCTGGATAAATTGGCAAACGAGGTATCACGAAAAGTGATGATAGAATACCTGGGGGACATTTATTAATTAACAGTCTGAGACATATCTAATATCAACTTAGTCCAGTGCACTATTCCCATACCGCCTGTGCGAGAACATGCCGACTTTCTTTACAGTCCGGAATCCGCTACGTTCAGGACTAGGGGGAGTGGGGTACAACACCACCGATATAGGACAAAATAGCTTCTCAAACTCTGAAGTTTCCTTTCGTTTCCTAATCCCATTCTGGAGGATTCACCTTTTTTGTTAAGGCTGTGTCTGTACTGCAGTAAGTTCCGCATTGCTGAGAAAGTAAAGGAACGTCGTGAACAGCTGAACGGCGGAACAATTCGAGTTAGCGAGTATTCGGTAGCATCTGACTTCGAATGATAACTTGGTGACAAAAGTCCTAACGTCGTGTCGGACCTCCTTTTGCGCGGCGTGGTGCAGCAACTCGGCGAGGCATGGACTCAGAAAGTCGTTGGAAGTCTCCTGCAGAAATATGGAGCAGCGCCGCCTCTGTAGCCGTCCATAATTGCGAAAGTGTCGCAGGTGCAGGATTTTATGCACGAACTGAGCTCTCACTTATGTCCGACAGATGTTCGACAGGATTCACGTCAGGCGATATGGGTGGCCAAATCATTCGCTCGAACTGTCCAGAATGTTCATCAAACCAACCTCGAACAACTGTGCCCCGGTGGCATGGCGCATTGTCGTCCACAAAAATTCCATCGCTGTTTGGGAACATGAATCCCACGAACTGCTGCAAATGGTCTCCAGGTAGACGAACATAACCATTTCAGTTGGATCAGAGGATCCAGTCCATTTCATGTAAACACAGCCCACACGATTATGGAGCCATCAGCTTGCACAGTGCCATGTTGACAATTTGGATCCACGATTTCGTAGGGTCGGCGTCACATTCTGACCCTACCATCAGATCTTACTGTATAAAGCCGAGCGTTATCGGACCACGTCACGGTTACGCAGTCGTCTGGAATCCAACCGATCTGGTCACAAGAACAGGAGAGGCGCTGCTGGCGATGTCCTGCTGTTAGCAAAGGCAGTCGCGTCTGTCGTCTGTTGTTATACCCCGTTAACGCTAAATTCGGGCCGTTCGTCGTACGTCCCACGTTTATTTAACGTAATGTTGCTTGTCTGGTAGCACTGACAACTCTATGAAACGCCGCTGCGCTCGGCAGTTAAGTGGAGGCCGTCGGCCACTGTGTTGTACGTGACAAGAGGTAAAGCCAAAATTTGGTGTTCTCGCCACACTCTTGACACTGTGGATCTCGGAATATTGAATGTCCTAACGACTTCCGAAATGGATCATCCCATGCACACAGCTCCAGCTACCATTCCGTGTCGAAACCTTTTGGCACGAATCATCTGACTACAAATGACAGCTCCGCCAATGCACTGCTTTTTTATACCTTGCGTACACGATATTCCCACCATCTGTATATGTACACATCGCTATCTCATGGCTTTTGTCACCTCAGTGCGGATTCCCACCATCTGTATATGTACACATCGCTATCTCATGGCTTTTGTCACCTCAGTGCGGATTCCCACCATCTGTATATGTACACATCGCTATCTCATGGCTTTTATCACCTCAGTGCGGATTCCCACCATCTGATATGTACACATCGCTATCTCATGGCTTTTGTTACCTCAGTGCGGATTCCCACCATCTGTATATGTACACATCGCTATCTCATGTCTTTTGTCACCTCAGTGCGGATTCCCACCATCTGTATATGTACACATCGCTATCTCATGTCTTTTGTCACCTCAGTGCGGATTCCCACCATCTGTATATGTACACATCGCTATCTCATGGCTTTTGTCACCTCAGTGCGGATTCCCGCCATCTGTATATGTACACATCGCTATCTCATGGCTTTTGTCACCTCAGTGCGGATTCCCACCATCTGATATGTACACATCGCTATCTCATGTCTTATGTCACCTCAGTGCGGATTCCCACCATCTGTATATGTACACATCGCTATCTCATGGCTTTTGTCACCTCAGTGCGGATTCCCACCATCTGTACATGTACACATCGCTATCTCATGGCTTTTGTTACCTCAGTGCGGATTCCCACCATCTGTATATGTACACATCGCTATCTCATGGCTTTTATCACCTCAGTGCGGATTCCCACCATCTGTATATGTACACATCGCTATCTCATGGCTTTTATCACCTCAGTGCGGATTCCCACCATCTGATATGTACACATCGCTATCTCATGGCTTTTGTTACCTCAGTGCGGATTCCCACCATCTGTATATGTACACATCGCTATCTCATGTCTTTTGTCACCTCAGTTCGGATTCCCACCATCTGTATATGTACACATCGCTATCTCATGTCTTTTGTCACCTCAGTGCGGATTCCCACCATCTGTATATGTACACATCGCTATCTCATGGCTTTTGTCACCTCAGTGCGGATTCCCGCCATCTGTATATGTACACATCGCTATCTCATGGCTTTTATCACCTCAGTGCGGATTCCCACCATCTGATATGTACACATCGCTATCTCATGGCTTTTGTTACCTCAGTGCGGATTCCCACCATCTGTATATGTACACATCGCTATCTCATGTCTTTTGTCACCTCAGTGCGGATTCCCACCATCTGTATATGTACACATCGCTATCTCATGTCTTTTGTCACCTCAGTGCGGATTCCCACCATCTGTATATGTACACATCGCTATCTCATGGCTTTTGTCACCTCAGTGCGGATTCCCGCCATCTGTATATGTACACATCGCTATCTCATGGCTTTTGTCACCTCAGTGCGGATTCCCACCATCTGATATGTACACATCGCTATCTCATGTCTTATGTCACCTCAGTGCGGATTCCCACCATCTGTATATGTACACATCGCTATCTCATGGCTTTTGTCACCTCAGTGCGGATTCCCACCATCTGTACATGTACACATCGCTATCTCATGGCTTTTGTTACCTCAGTGCGGATTCCCACCATCTGTATATGTACACATCGCTATCTCATGGCTTTTATCACCTCAGTGCGGATTCCCACCATCTGTATATGTACACATCGCTATCTCATGGCTTTTATCACCTCAGTGCGGATTCCCACCATCTGATATGTACACATCGCTATCTCATGGCTTTTGTTACCTCAGTGCGGATTCCCACCATCTGTATATGTACACATCGCTATCTCATGTCTTTTGTCACCTCAGTTCGGATTCCCACCATCTGTATATGTACACATCGCTATCTCATGTCTTTTGTCACCTCAGTGCGGATTCCCACCATCTGTATATGTACACATCGCTATCTCATGGCTTTTGTCACCTCAGTGCGGATTCCCGCCATCTGTATATGTACACATCGCTATCTCATGGCTTTTATCACCTCAGTGCGGATTCCCACCATCTGTATATGTACACATCGCTATCTCATGGCTTTTGTTACCTCAGTGCGGATTCCCACCATCTGTATATGTACACATCGCTATCTCATGTCTTTTGTCACCTCAGTGCGGATTCCCACCATCTGTATATGTACACATCGCTATCTCATGTCTTTTGTCACCTCAGTGCGGATTCCCACCATCTGTATATGTACACATCGCTATCTCATGGCTTTTGTCACCTCAGTGCGGATTCCCGCCATCTGTATATGTACACATCGCTATCTCATGGCTTTTGTCACCTCAGTGCGGATTCCCACCATCTGTATATGTACACATCGCTATCTCATGGCTTTTATCACCTCAGTGCGGATTCCCACCATCTGTATATGTACACATCGCTATCTCATGGCTTTTATCACCTCAGTGCGGATTCCCACCATCTGATATGTACACATCGCTATCTCATGGCTTTTGTTACCTCAGTGCGGATTCCCACCATCTGTATATGTACACATCGCTATCTCATGCCTTTTGTCACCTCAGTGCGGATTCCCACCATCTGTATATGTACACATCGCTATCTCATGTCTTTTGTCACCTCAGTGCGGATTCCCACCATCTGTATATGTACACATCGCTATCTCATGGCTTTTGTCACCTCAGTGCGGATTCCCACCATCTGTATATGTACACATCGCTATCTCATGGCTTTTATCACCTCAGTGCGGATTCCCACCATCTGATATGTACACATCGCTATCTCATGGCTTTTATCACCTCAGTGCGGATTCCCACCATCTGATATGTACACATCGCTATCTCATGGCTTTTGTCACCTCAGTGCGGATTCCCACCATCTGTATATGTACACATCGCTATCTCATGTCTTTTGTCACCTCAGTGCGGATTCCCACCATCTGTATATGTACACATCGCTATCTCATGTCTTTTGTCACCTCAGTGCGGATTCCCACCATCTGTATATGTACACATCGCTATCTCATGGCTTTTGTCACCTCAGTGCGGATTCCCACCATCTGTACATGTACACATCGCTATCTCATGGCTTTTATCACCTCAGTGCGGATTCCCACCATCTGTATATGTACACATCGCTATCTCATGGCTTTTATCACCTCAGTGCGGATTCCCACCATCTGTATATGTACACATCGCTTCCTCATGGCTTTTGTTACCTCAGTGCGGATTCCCACCATCTGATATGTACACATCGCTATCTCATGGCTTTTGTTACCTCAGTGCGGATTCCCACCATCTGTATATGTACACATCGCTATCTCATGTCTTTTGTCACCTCAGTGCGGATTCCCACCATCTGTATATGTACACATCGCTATCTCATGTCTTTTGTCACCTCAGTGCGGATTCCCACCATCTGTATATGTACACATCGCTATCTCATGGCTTTTGTCACCTCAGTGCGGATTCCCACCATCTGTATATGTACACATCGCTATCTCATGGCTTTTATCACCTCAGTGCGGATTCCCACCATCTGATATGAACACATCGCTATCTCATGGCTTTTGTCACCTCAGTGCGGATTCGCACCATCTGTATATGTACACATCGCTATCTCATGTCTTTTGTCACCTCAGTGCGGATTCCCACCATCTGTATATGTACACATCGCTATCTCATGTCTTTTGTCACCTCAGTGCGGATTCCCACCATCTGTATATGTACACATCGCTATCTCATGGCTTTTGTCACCTCAGTGCGGATTCCCACCATCTGTATATGTACACATCGCTATCTCATGTCTTTTGTCACCTCAGTGCGGATTCCCACCATCTGATATGTACACATCGCTATCTCATGGCTTTTGTCACCTCAGTGCGGATTCCCGCCATCTGTATATGTACACATCGCTATCTCATGGCTTTTGTCACCTCAGTGCGGATTCCCACCATCTGTACATGTACACATCGCTATCTCATGGCTTTTGTCACCTCAGTGCGGATTCCCGCCATCTGTATATGTACACATCGCTATCTCATGGCTTTTGTCACCTCAGTGCGGATTCCCACCATCTGTATATGTACACATCGCTATCTCATGGCTTTTATCACCTCAGTGCGGATTCCCACCATCTGTATATGTACACATCGCTATCTCATGGCTTTTATCACCTCAGTGCGGATTCCCACCATCTGATATGTACACATCGCTATCTCATGGCTTTTGTTACCTCAGTGCGGATTCCCACCATCTGTATATGTACACATCGCTATCTCATGCCTTTTGTCACCTCAGTGCGGATTCCCACCATCTGTATATGTACACATCGCTATCTCATGTCTTTTGTCACCTCAGTGCGGATTCCCACCATCTGTATATGTACACATCGCTATCTCATGGCTTTTGTCACCTCAGTGCGGATTCCCACCATCTGTATATGTACACATCGCTATCTCATGGCTTTTATCACCTCAGTGCGGATTCCCACCATCTGATATGTACACATCGCTATCTCATGGCTTTTATCACCTCAGTGCGGATTCCCACCATCTGATATGTACACATCGCTATCTCATGGCTTTTGTCACCTCAGTGCGGATTCCCACCATCTGTATATGTACACATCGCTATCTCATGTCTTTTGTCACCTCAGTGCGGATTCCCACCATCTGTATATGTACACATCGCTATCTCATGTCTTTTGTCACCTCAGTGCGGATTCCCACCATCTGTATATGTACACATCGCTATCTCATGGCTTTTGTCACCTCAGTGCGGATTCCCACCATCTGTACATGTACACATCGCTATCTCATGGCTTTTATCACCTCAGTGCGGATTCCCACCATCTGTATATGTACACATCGCTATCTCATGGCTTTTATCACCTCAGTGCGGATTCCCACCATCTGTATATGTACACATCGCTTCCTCATGGCTTTTGTTACCTCAGTGCGGATTCCCACCATCTGATATGTACACATCGCTATCTCATGGCTTTTGTTACCTCAGTGCGGATTCCCACCATCTGTATATGTACACATCGCTATCTCATGTCTTTTGTCACCTCAGTGCGGATTCCCACCATCTGTATATGTACACATCGCTATCTCATGTCTTTTGTCACCTCAGTGCGGATTCCCACCATCTGTATATGTACACATCGCTATCTCATGGCTTTTGTCACCTCAGTGCGGATTCCCACCATCTGTATATGTACACATCGCTATCTCATGGCTTTTATCACCTCAGTGCGGATTCCCACCATCTGATATGAACACATCGCTATCTCATGGCTTTTGTCACCTCAGTGCGGATTCGCACCATCTGTATATGTACACATCGCTATCTCATGTCTTTTGTCACCTCAGTGCGGATTCCCACCATCTGTATATGTACACATCGCTATCTCATGTCTTTTGTCACCTCAGTGCGGATTCCCACCATCTGTATATGTACACATCGCTATCTCATGGCTTTTGTCACCTCAGTGCGGATTCCCACCATCTGTATATGTACACATCGCTATCTCATGTCTTTTGTCACCTCAGTGCGGATTCCCACCATCTGATATGTACACATCGCTATCTCATGGCTTTTGTCACCTCAGTGCGGATTCCCGCCATCTGTATATGTACACATCGCTATCTCATGGCTTTTGTCACCTCAGTGCGGATTCCCACCATCTGTACATGTACACATCGCTATCTCATGGCTTTTGTCACCTCAGTGCGGAGTATTTGCGGGGAGGTTTGTCATGAAAATCTTTCCATTTATCAAGTACAACAAAACACGTTGGATTTCATCGATTTATCGAACTTTTCTAAAGGAAGATGACAAGAAATTCGAGTTACGAAGAAATTCAATTTATCGAATTTCGAATTAGCTGCGATTGACGTATTCTAACGGGCTGGAAAACATTTATCACGAGAGTCAAAAACTGTTTCCGAAATTTCGTTTTCGTCTCCGCGAAGTTGTGTACCATGTCAACACAGTGAGAGAGAGAGAGGACGTTAGGCTGTGTGAGTGTGTTCTTGGTACCGCACGAAAACAAACTATAACGCTCAGGGAGAAAGTGCCAATTTCTGCAGTCAAAACGCAATTTTGGGCAGAGGGGCGGAGACCGGTTGTTCGACTATATTGAATCGACTGCGGCGCCGGCCTCGCGGTAGGTTGATGAGGGGTGCGGGACAGGGGATGATCGCCCCCGGGAGCGCTAATGGAGGGTGGAAGAAAGGGATGGGGTGGGCGCAGCGCCTAACGATCCTCGCCATACCTCGGCCTTCGTCCACACCCCCTCCGTTCCGTTCCGCTGGGGGATGGGATAGACTCTTTCTACGTGAGACGACGCAGCGACTCAGACGGGGTAATTTATTTCCTTATTTAGTACATAAAGACCGCTTTCATGTCCGGACCCTCCGCCACGCGTGCTGCCGTGATGAAATAAGATAGCCCTCCACTCGTTCTTGTCTAGTTATACCTAATTCCGTCTCATAAAAAGACGCCGGCCCCCGGCAAGTCAGTTCCTCTGTGACGGGTTTCTGTCAGATCACCTCCGGAGCCGGACTTGAAAGAGCTGCTCCCGCCCGTTATTAAAACAACCTCGCCTGCGTCGAGGGAAGGGCGGATTCTTACTACGCGTCTCCTCTGTTTTCATCCCCCGCCATCTCCATCACGTTGGCTAAAAAGTTTTCCTCCGTCTGTTGTCTTCACTGTGCCACGTTGTCCGCATAATACACTACTGGCCATTAAAATTGCTATACCACGAAGGTGACGTGCTACAGACGCGAAATTTAACCGACCGGAAGAAGATGCTGTGATATGCAAATGATAAGCTTTTCAGAGCATTCACACATGGTTGGCGCCGGTGGCGACACCTACAACCTGCTGATATGAGGAAAGTTTCCAACCGATTTCTCATACATAAACAGCAGTTGACCGGCGTTCCCTGGTGAAACGTTGTTGTGATGCGTCGTGTAAGGAGGAGAAATGAGTACCATCACGTTTCTGACTTTGATGAACGTCGGATTGTAGCCTATCGCAATTGCGGTTTATCGTATCGCGACATTGCTGCTCGCGCTGGTCGAGATCCGAGGCCGTTATTACGGCCAGAGGTGGTTGTTTTGGGTACTGATTTCTCAGGATCTATGCACCCAAATTGCGTGAAAATGTAATCACATGTCAGTTCTAGTATAATATATTTGTCCAATGAATACCCGTTTATCATCTGCATTTCTTCTTGGTGTAGCAGTTTTAATGCCCAGTAGTGCAACATGATCGAAAGTGTCAAGACACCAAAACACTATGCAACATTGAAAATTTACATTGAATGAAAATAGCCAATTCGTATCAATTCTAAGGTGCTGATCGTGAGTATCACAAAGACAAAATTAGCTATAGTTTTCATTTTACACTGTTTTATTATGGTGAGATAATTATACACGGATTTTTATGTTAAGTTTAAAATCAAATATTATAATGGTTTGTCAAAGTAATAATAAGTACTAACAATGGATTATATTACTGTCCCTGCTCTTACCTGAGTGCATTATTTTGGATATAAACATTTTGATAGCAATTTTAGTGATCTTTTTGTCTCCCACCTCTACAACTTCAGTGACTCTATTAATGCATGTAAAAATTTATACACACATCTTTCCAGATTAACTACCAGTTGTTCAAGTTGACTGCTGTTGAAGTGAACAAAAATTCCACGAGTTTCTGTTTAAAGTATTGACACATTTTGCTATGTATGTGGAGGAGTGACATTTGCTTCACAAAAACAGCAAATAACTCCATTGATTAAAAAAGCTGTAAGGTGGCTATAATTTTGCACCTTACAACCACACATCTACATACACCACTGGCCATTAAAATTGCAACACCACGAAGATGACGTGCTACAGACGCGAAATTTAACCGACAGGAAGAAGATGCTGTGATATGTAAATGACTAGCTTTTCAAAGCATTCACACATGGGACTTAACATCTGAGGTCATCAGTCCCCTAGAACTTAGAACTACTTAAACCTAACTAACCTAAGGACATCACACACATCCATGCACGAGGCAGGATTCGAACCTGCGACCATAGCGCGCGCGCGGTTCCAGACTGAAGCGCCTAGAACCGCTCGGCCACATCGGCCGGCATTCACACAAGGTTCGCGCCGGTGGTGACACCTACAACATGCTGATATGAGGAAAGTTTCCGACCGATTTCTCATACACAATCAGCAGTTGAACGGCGTTGCCTGGTGAAACGTTGTTGTGATGCCTCGTCTAAGGAGGAGAAATGCGTACCATCACGTTTCCGACTTTGATAAAGGTCGGATTGTAGCCTATCGCGATTGCGGTCTATAGTATCGCGACATTGCTGCTCGCGTTGGTCGAGATCCAATGACTGTTAGCAGAATATGGAATCGGTGGGTTCAGGATGGTAATACGGAACGCCGTGCTGGATCCCAACGGTTACCCCTGACGCTGCTTCACAGACAGGAGCGCCTGCGATGGTGTACTCAACGACGAACCTGGGTGCACGAATGACAAAACGTCATTTTTTCGGATGAATCCAGGTTCTGTTTACAGCATAATGATGGTCGCATCCGTGTTTGGCGACATCGTGGTGAACGCACATCGGAAGCGTGTATTCGTCATCGCCATAATGACGTATCACCCGGCATGATAGTATGGGGTGCCATTGGTTACACGTCTCGGTCGCCTCTTGTTCGCATTGACGGCACTTTCAACAGTGGACGTTTCATTTCAGATTTGTTACGACCCGTGGCTCTACCCTTCATTCGATCCCTGCGAAACCCTACATTTCAGCAGGATAATGCACGACCGCATGTTGCAGGACCTGTACGGGCCTTTCTGGACACAGAAAATGTTCGAGTGCTGCCCTGGCCAGCGCATTCTCCAGATCTCTCACCAACTGAAAACGTCTCGTCAATGGTGGCCGAGCAACTGGCTCGTCACAATACGCCACTCACTACTCTTGATGAACTGTGGTATCGTGTTGAAGCTGCATGGGCAGCTGTACGTGTAGACGCCATCCAAGCTCTGTTTGACTCAATGCCCAGGCGTATCAAGGCCTTTTTTACGGCCATAGGTGGTTGTTCTGGGTACTGATTTGTCAGGATCTATGCATCCAAATTGCGTGAAAATGTAATCACATGTCAGTTCTAGTACAATACATTTGTGCAATGAATCCCCATTTATCATCTGCATTTCTTCTTGGTGCAGCAATTTTAATGGCCAGTAGTGTACTTTCCCGTGAGTTACAACCGGAATTAGGTATCATTTGATAGGTTGTACAGCGTATATATGAGTACTTAAAGAAGACTGACATTGTCACGTACTCTTTGTAAATAGTTGTTAACGCTTATTGCATGAAAAGTGATGGAGTGTCTGTTGTGGATTGGCAAGACAGCCAACCCACTATGAGGAAGCCGAAAGGCACGCGTTTAAGTTCACGCAGGCTGGCGTGAGGTCTGGAACAGGTCAAGGAAAATATACTAGAAAAAAAGTTCGTAGCTGCTGGAATACTTAACTTTAGTCGGCTGTACAACTGGGGCGAGTGCTAGGAAGTCTCTCTAGACCTGCCGTGTGGTGGCGCTCGGTCTGCGGGTCCGACGTATACTAACGGACCGCGGCCGATTTAAAGGCTACCACCTAGCAAGTGTGGTGTCTGGCGGTGACACCACAGTGTCTTTATTATCAAAATGGCGTGATGAATGATTGCCTATACTAGTAGAGATTGGAATGCCAGTGGAAATGAAACGGCAGGCGTAACTAAGGCCCTGGGTGGAAAGGCCGAACAGGTGGGTTGGTCCTGCTTAACAGAGGAAGTAACCCTAGCCGGACGGTCGGGGCACCTGAGCGCTGAAGCACAATAGAGTGGCGGCTGGCCAGTGTTGTAGCTAGGCCGGAAGGATAACAGGAAACTGAAAATCTTGGATGCAGCAGAGAGGAACAAGGAAGTGTTACTTCGGAAATCACGCAGCCTGGGTTATTTCCGAGGATTTTTACTCTGAGAAGCGCACCATTGTATGAATTCCTAATGAGCGGGGATAGGTGTTTCCTCGCAAACTTTCCGCGCTGGACAACAAAAGTCTAAAATGTAATTGGTCGTCGTTCGGAAGAATCTGTAGAGAGGGAGAATATTCCGTGGTTTGGAGAATGTGATTCGCCTTCTTCAGTTACGAGTGAGGGGAGCCAAGCTTTGCCGGGCAGCCAGTGGTGGGGAGAAAGGGTCTTCCGTTTAGAGTACCCGTGTTTGACGGTCGCTCAGTATCAGCTTTTGTTGGCACAGACGGACATGCTGTGTTAGCCTTTTATAGTTAGAACGGTTAGGCACTGTACTGTTGCAAACTTATATGATTCTAGACTTCGCCTCCGGGTAGGGAGTCTTCGCTGAGTATGCAGCGTTCAGTGATTGAGAGCACTTCTTCTGTCTATAAAAAAAAAATGTTCAAAATGTGTGTGAAATCTTATGGGACTTAACTGCTAAGGTCATCAGTCCCTACTTCTGTCTATACTCAAGTAGAGACGTTATCTGAATTCCGTCCTTGTGGCTGGGAGTTCGCATTTCTTGTCTGTAGAACAGAGAGAGGAGAAAACAGTTCATACTAGTCAGAGGACCGCCTTCTGCAGTCCTAGTGTGTGAAAGAGTATTTTGTGGCTGGAGTTCTTCCATCGTCCCAGACGTGTAAAATCGTCACTCCGGCGCACCGGAACCAGTACTTACGGTCATATTGCTAACTGCTTCGGTTTATTAGGGCTATAAGGGTAAACAGCTGTGATCACGTAAGTTTTATTTCCACTGAGGGTGCACACCACTGTAGATAGTCTTTGAAAGTAGTGTCTTCTAGTGTTCGCTACGTAGATGATGTCAGTCATTTCGCGTTATTTATATTAGATCGCGTAGCCATAAAAAGGGGCAGATTTGTTTAATTGATCAGTAATATTAGTTAGGAAATGTAATCATTTGTAATATAAAGGGTTCTTTAATCTACAATAAATGTATAAGCAGAAACAACATTTATTATTTAGTAGTTACTAGTTCCCTTAATCATTCATTTATGTTTAGGTTGTAATTTATATGTTAAACAGCAAGAAGGAGGAAATAATATCACAATTAAGAGATCCTAAGATCTGCTTCAGGGGGTAGTCAGACAGGGCCAAATCTTGATTTTCGCTTTCCGTATTTTCTGTGGTGCACATTCATTTTACACCTGCCTGGAGTAATATCTTGGAAAGCTTACAGTTGTTATTTTGGGTGCAAAATACGTGATCAGGAAACCCTGGGCTCCACAGGTGATCTACAACACTTGTGCCGGCACCCTCAGGAATTGGATGCGTGGGAAAGGACGTTTGCATTGCCCATGATCTGGTTTGAGCCAACTAACCACTGCTACTTTTGTATGGTTCCTCCTTTCAAGAAGGGAATATCTAAGAAGATGAAACAGACAGTGATCTGTCTTAACATTCCATCTGCCATACGTCCAGTTCAACATGGGGAAGGATTGTCAATACCTGAACCACCGACAGAGTACGAGATTACTTCTGATGGGATTCTGAACGTCCTGAACCATGTACATCACAAGATCCAAAGTTTCTTCCAAATATATCATCAACTGATGATCCACAAAAATTGTTTCAAAATGAGTTAAGTGATCTCATTAGCGATTTGGAGCTTTCTAAAGCTAAGGCTGAGATTTTAGCATCAAGATGCACCAGCGCAATTTTCTGGAAAGCAATGTAAAAGAGCGTCATTTGGGACTCGGGAGAACATTCAAAAGAGCGTGAGCCACATGTTAAAGGCTCTACCAGTTGATGCCTTTCATCGCTGCTACCCAGACTAGAATGTCCCCGCCGGTGTGTAGCTGCCGAAGGAAACTACTTTAAAGGAGGATAATTTTGTTGTTTGGAAAAAAATAAAATCTTTGAAAGATCAAATATCAGTTTCATTACTTTTCTCACACACCCCGTATGCTGGACGGAATATCATTTACATACATGAGGAACATTAGTGGACCTAAAAATTGAGCCTTCAGGAAACTCATACACGAATTCTCTCCAGTCAGAATCACATCCGCGAACTATATTGGTTGAATTGCTAAGTACACCTTCCTGCCCTTTTCTGGTTGGCTATACCATTAATCCCATAAAAATTCCATTTATCTAGGAGAATAAAGTGAATCACATTGTCAAATCCCTTAGATAAGTCCCAGAAAATACCCACTGGCATCATTTTACTATTTATTTCTCGTAAAGTTTGATGAGTGAACATGTATAAGAAAAAGAACATGTAAACAGCATAACAGCATTCTCAGTAGAGCAACCCTTCTGAAACGCAAACTGTGAGTTGCTAGTGATACTATTGTTGCTTAGGTGAGATATGATGATGATGATGTTTTTTTTTTGTGGGGCGCTCAACTGTGCAGTCATCAGCGCCCATACAAAGTCCCAATTTGTACACAGTCCAATTTTTTTTACTCAGTCCAATCTAGCCACTTTTACGAATGATGATGATGATGACGAAGAAGAAATGATGAGGACAACACAAGCGCCCAGTCCCCAGGCAGAGAGAATCCTCAACCTGGCCAGGAATCGAACCCGGGACCCGGTGATCCAGAGGCAGCAACGCTAGCCACTAGACCACGAGCAGCGGACTTAGGCGAGATAGTATTCTAGAACACTCGTACGTTGATCTCGATTACTTGGGTCAATGTAAACGCCGGTTACTTCTACTGTCGTTGCCATTAGTCTATCAATCAGTACGGCGGCACAAATTTAAAAGAAAAATCCCCTCGTACTTTGCGTGTCACCGGACGGCGGATGTCGCTTATTCCTAGGAATTTACAAATAGCTTCAGGTACATGAATATGTCACTCGCTTCACCAAAAGAAATAACTTCCATAATAAAATCTTTAAAAACAAAGCATTCTAGTGGTTACGATGAAATATCAACAAAGTTAATTAAGGCATGTTCTTGTGAGTTTAGTACAATTCTAAGTTACTTGTGTAACCAGTCAATTATAACTGGGACATTTCCTGACTGGCTAAAATATACAGATGTTAAGCCTCTGTTCAAGAAAGGGGATAAAGAGATACCATCAAACTACAGACCGATTTCACTTTTGCCAGCATTCTCGAAAATTTTAGAAAAAGTAATTTACAGGCAGCTTCTCAACCATCTGACCACAAATAACATATTATCAAGAACACAGTTCGGATTTCTGAAGGGTTCTGATATCGAGAAGGCTATTTACACCTACAGTGAAAATTTACTTAATTCATTAAATAACAAGTTACAAGCAGCAGGTATTTTCTGTGATTTGTCAAAGGAATTCGATTGTGTTAATGACAATATTCTTTTAAATAAATTAGAATTCTATGGTGTCACGGGCAGTGCTGCAAAATGGTTCAAGTCATACCTCGCTAACAGGAAAAAAAGGGTGTCAGTGCAAGGGACTAGTGAATTAAGTCATCAGTCATCATCAGAATGGGAAAAAAATTACATGTGGTGTCCCACAAGGATCCATCTTAGGGCCATTGCTTTTTCTTGTGTACATTAATGATCTCTCATCAATTACACTGCCAGTAGCAGAGTTCGTTTTGTTTGCAGATGACACAAGTATTGCAATAAATAGTATGTCGAGTTTAGTTCTAGAAAGATCTGCTAATGATATTTTCATGGATGTTAATAAATGGTTTAAAGCCAATTCACTGACATTAAACTTCGAAAAGACTCAGTATATGCAATTCAGAACCTGTAAGAGGTTTCCACCCAGCATATGCATAAAGTATGAAGAAGAGCAGATAAAAGAGGTTGACAGTCTTAAATTCCTGGGATTACAACCTGATAACAAATTCAGTTGGAAGGAGCACATCCCAGAACTGCAGAAACGCCTTAAAAAATCTGTATTTGCAATTCGAGTGTTAGCAGACATAGGCGACATAAAAATGAAAAAGCTTGCATACTTTGCCTACTTTCATTCCATAATGTCATATGGTATAATATTTTGGGGTAACTCTTCAAGTCAAACAAAAGTTTTCAGAGTGCAAAAGCGTGTAATACGTATTATTTGTGGAGTAAATTCACGGACGTCCTGTAGAAACCTCTTCAAAGAACTGGATATACTAACTACTGCCTCTCAGTATATTTACTCCTTAATGAAATTTGTCGTAAATAATATATCTCTTTTTCCAACAAACAGATCAGGTAATACATGCAATACCAGGAACAGAAATGATCTGCACAAGGACTTAAAAGCAATTACTTTAGTTCAAAAAGGGGTCCTCTACTCGGGAACACTCATCTTCAATAATTTGCCAGCAAACATAAAAAAATTTAGTTACAAATAAAGATCAGTTTAAAAGGAGCCTGAAAGACTTACTAGTGGCCAACTCCTTCTACTCCATTGACGAATTTTTTAATAGAAACAAATGATGTATTGTATATATTCATACTATTAGTATTGTTATTTCAGCATTTTTTTTAATGGACATGTTCTACATCCACGAGGATCTCCTCAGCACGGATCTATGGAGCGAAAAACTAATCTAATCTAATAAGAAGAAGGTTTGACGTCCTTGCCCGTGTTTTAACGACCCGCGCGGCGGCTACCGACACACAGGCAGTCCCCCCTGGTGACGCACCCTTTCCCTCGTTCTGTCGGCCCTGACGCAGCAGCTGGACAGCAGCGGATGTCAACCCTGCAGAGCTGTGTTTCGTTACAGATGCGGCGGCTCCCGGGAAAGGGAATGAGCAGACAGCCGCGGTGGGATCGCAGACGTCTACCCTACACTACACTACACTACCCTACCCGCCCAGTCGCAGCGCCAGCACGCCGTGACGGATGCGCGGCTCAAATCACGGGAGCGCCCTCCCCCACGCAGCCGTCAGCAGACGCGATTTATGCTACCACTCCCCGCGGTCACTCCTGCTTCCCCTGCTCAGGACTCAGGGGTGAACGCACTCCGGTTCCTTGTGGTCGCCCTCTGGGCCAGACATGTCAGCGTCAAATCGCCGGTAATTGTGGAAAATGAAAAACAAAAACCGCTACAGACGTTTACGACACACACAGCCACACACACATGACGTGACACTGCCGTCACCAGCCCTGACTCCTGCCGGCGAAGTTAAAATTATGACCTACAGGGGATGGACAAAAATACGGAAATACCAAAGATACAGCACACTACCCAGCCTAATTCAAAACGGTTCCCGGTCGTCTCGGAATGGGTAAATATAGGTCCTGTACGTGAGCAAGATGTATGACACAGGCGAAATACCCTCAGACTTCAAGAAGAATACAATAATTCCAATAACAAAGAAAGCAGGCGTTGACAGATGTGAAAATTACCGAACTGTCAGTTTAATGAGTCACAGCTGCAAAATACTAACGCGAATTCTTTACAGACGAATGGAAAAACTGGTAGAAGCCGACCTCGGGGAAGATCAGTTTGGATTCAGTAGAAATATTGGAACACGTGAGGCAATACTGACCTTACGACTTATCTTAGAAGAAAGATTAAGGAAAGGCAAACCTACGTTTCTAGCATTTGTAGACTTAGAGAAAGCAATTAACGATGTTGACTGGAATACTCTCTTTCAAATTCTAAATGTGGCAGGGGTAAAATACAGAGAGCGAAAGGTTATTTACAATTTGTACAGAAACCAGATGGCAGTTATAAGAGTCGAGGGACACGAAAGGGAAGCAGTGGTTGGGAAGGAAGTCAGACAGGGTTGTAGCCTCTCCCCGATGTTATTCAATCTGTGTATTGAGCAAGCAGTAAAGGAAACAAAAGAAAAATTCGGAGTAGGAATTAAAATCCATGGAGAAGAAATAAAAACTTTGAGGTTCGCCGATGACATTGTAATTCCGTCAGAGACAGCAAAGGACCTGGAACAGCAGCTGAACGGAATGGACAGTGTCTTGAAAGGAGGATATAAGATGAACAACAGCAAAAGCAAAACAAGGATATGGAATATAGTCGAATTAAATCGGGTGGTGCTGCGGGAATTAGATTAGGAAATGAGACGCTTAAAGTAGTAAATGAGTTTTGCTATTTGGGGAGCAAAATAACTGATGATGGTCGAAGTAGAGAGGACATAAAATGTAGACTGGTAATGACAAGGAAAGCGTTTCTGAAGAAGAGAAATCTGTTAACATCGAGTATAGGTTTAAGTGTCAGGAAGTCATTTCTGAAAGTATTTGTATGGAGTGTAGCCATGTATGGAAGTGAAACATGAACGATAAATAGTTTGGACAAGAAGAGAATAGAAGCTTACGAAACGTGGTGCTGCAGAAGAATGCTGAAGATTAGATGGGTAGATCACATAACTAATGAGGAGGTATTGAATAGAATTGGGGAGAGGAGGAGTTTGTGGCACAACTTGACTAGAAGAGGTGATCGGTTGGTACGACATGTTCTGAGGCATCAAGGGATCACAAATTTAGCATTGGGGGGCAGTGTAGACGGTGAAAACCGTAGAGGGATACCAAGAGATGAATACACTGAGCAGATTCAGAAGGATGTAGGTTGCAGTAAGTACTGGGAGATGAAGAAGCTTGCACAGGATAGAGTAGCATGGAGAGCTGCATCAAACCAGTCTCAGGACTGAAGACCACAACAACAACAACAACGGTTTTTAAGGGAATCTTATGCCATTTCTCCTGCAAAATAGTGGCAAGTTCAGGTAGTGATGACAAAAGTATACAGCGATCACCAAAGTAGGCCACAAAGGCCCAACAATATTGAGATGTGGTGACTGTGGTGGTCAGGGACATGCGACAATTCATCCTGATGCTCGCATAACCAATCTCGGACGATGCGGGTGATGTGAACAGGGCTCCTATCGCTTAGTAACAGAGCATCAGCACTGGGGAACACAAATTGTACCATGAGATGGAGCTGATCAGCCAAAATAATCCTTGGCAGTAATATGGCCTAGCAGAGTAACCATGGGGCCCATGGAACACCACGACATTGCTGCCCAGATCATCCCAAACCCATGCTACGTTTGCCTCTTGGGGAATAGAGTCGGTTAGAAGTTGGAAACAGTGTGAAACAAAACTCGTCCGGCTAAAATTACTTTCTTCTATTGCTCCATACGTCAGGATTTATGGCTCCCGGACCACGGTCTCCTGTTAGTAGCATTTGTATCACTAAGGAGTAGCAACGGCATTGTCGCAGTGGTTACACCGGTTCCCGTCATATCACCGAAGTTAAGCGCCGTAGGGCGTGGCCGGCTCTTGGGTGGGTGACCATCCAGGCCGCCATGCGCTGTTGCCGTTTTTCGTTCTGCACTCAGCCTGGTGATGCCAATTGAGGAGCTACTCGACCGAATAGTAGCGACTCCAGTCAAATAAAACCATCATAACGACCGGGAGAGCGGTGTGCTGACCACACGCACCTCCTATCTCCATCCTCAGCTGAGGATGACACGGCGTCGGATGGTCTCGATGGACCACTTGTGGCCTGACGATGGAGTGCTTTTTTATCACTGATAAGTAGTTCTGGAATTGCAACTCGCCCTGCAACTCCCTCCTTATGGAGTTCCCTCCGTTTTGTTTCGTTGTTGACAGGGTTCGCGAGTGCGACATTGAGTTACGCACTTCAGTTATGACTTGCGTAACTGTCGTCGTCTTACTTTTCGTCACAATCCTGCGCAATGACTGTCCGTCACGGTTACTCCGTCGGAGTTCTGACTTAGCTGCTGAAGTTTTGCTGCTTTGAGCAAAATCTTCGATACGGTGCCTCTGGATAGATCAAACACTTTTTACGGAAGCATCAACCATACGAGCATCTACAATTTCGCCACGTTCGAAGCCACTTAGTTCCTACACAATGCTTTCACAACTACTCACAACATCGCTCTGATCACAACTCACACAAGCCGTTCGTGCTCGAATACAACACCGCAACCTGCAGGTTTGGTTAGCATCTGTATTTATGTTCAGGCATGTATTTCTCGCGCTGTTCTCGTATTTTTTCCATCTGCTGTACTTCTTAAAGTGTGACGTTATATTTGCATTCACCTCTCCGCACGGGCAGCGCCAAGTTTCTACAGTCGTATGACTTGTCTGGCATAGTGGTAATTTTGTCTAGGGGCCATTGCATAGAGTTACGATTAAAATTCAAAGAACAATGTTAGGTAATTGAATATTAAGTGAGAATACTAGTATAACTTAATAGATTTAAGTAGAGCAGGCAAAGTAATTCTCAGAAGGTAAGACTTAATGCAAAAACATCGTAGCCCAGCCAATTTGGGAGAATATTTATAAATTATACACACAAACCTTCCTCGCGAATCAATGGTTATATTAGTGAAAACCATATCAAAATCCGTGCAGTAGTTCCTGAGATTATTCCTCACACAGTGAAACAGAGACCAGACGGCGGACTTCAATTTATAATATTTAGTGATAAGCACCCGCTAGTGAACATATAAGAATTTAGAAAAATTACCAGCAACACTAATTATACAGAGTGGTCAAAAGCAGTATGAAACACTTATAAATGTGTTGAGTGGTAGGTTATTCTGAGAAATAGTAAGAAAAAAAATCTATACGTTGCGCGGTTTCCGAGTTAATTTACATTGAAGGCAATCAGGCGAGCAAATACAAACGGCCAGCTAGAGACGGTGTCGCTAAACGGGTTCTTCGTTTGATTTCCTAAAACCGAGCAAGAGGAGGATACAAAAACTGGACATGGGACGATAGTAAGGAGGAGACCCGAGCCAAAGGCTGAGCAATCTATTGTTCTGTCATCTACCCGATGAGCGCAACTGACACTAACTGTATCTGGCGGTGCCTCGGGCATAGATGTTTGTGATGTCCTTAGGTTAGTTAGGTTTAAGTAGTTCTAAGTTATAGGGGGCTGATGACCTCAGATGTTAAGTCCCATAGTGCTCAGAGCCATTTGAACCATTTTGAATTTTGTATCTGGCGGGCCGCTTGAATCCGCGCGCGCAGCTGCGCCAATCCTAAATACCTTGGAAACATAACGTATTTCTTGACTATTATTTCTCAGCACAACCTACCCTTTAACACACTTACAAGTCTACCCATTATATCAACTAACTAAAATAGTGGTTTTACTTCTCATTTTACACTCTTGTTGGTTCAGGAAAACATAGCTTAGATTCCATACCTTCCCTTGTATTCAAAATGAGTGTTTCCATCTTAAAAAAATTTAAATGAATTTATTTCCCTTAAATAAAGGCTTGAAATGATGCACTCTGATAATGGCATGTTTGGATAGAATGAAAAAAGTCTATATTTCTTTTGAGATCGGAATATTTGTCCCTTATTCTTTACCTCTGATGACATTCCCAAGTTATTTCATCAAAACATAGCATAATTTCCATATTTCAGCTTACACCCCAAATACGTCTTTTCATGTTTAAGAAAAATTAGAGTCCGTGAGGGCCTTTAGTACTTAAAAATGTGTTCCACAGTGTCCTTTCTAGGAAAGATTTTCCAACTGTTTCTGAACGAACAACAACAACAGTGTGTCGTAAATGGCGCCCACTGACGTGACAACAGGGGTGAAACGGTTGCTTCTTACAGAGGCTGAAAAGTTTCCCCGGTGGATAATTTCTGCCGAGATGAAACAGCGAAAAGGGACGGAAACGTGTGCAACTGTTCGGAAAATGGAGTAAAAGCGGGACAGGGGCGCGCTTCTTAAGGGTCGAAGCGCCCTCAGCCCTCTGCCCTTCACAACCGACTGGCCTTCCATCTCATCTCCTGTGAAGCCAAGCAATGGGGAGGGTGATCGACGAGCTCTTTCCCTGTTATGGCCGCAGATTGATCGTGAAGAAAAAAAGGAAGTGCATGTCAAAAGCATCGCCACTAAAACAGTACATGAAATATACTACACTCATGCTCATAAATTAAGGATAATGCTGACACATGGTGAAACAAAGCTCTGGTGGGCGGTTTGCGGGTTTGAATCACCTCGGAGTATGACCATGCGGTGCATTTGACCTGCGATCGTCGCACGGTGGCGCTGGCAGCAGTCCACATACGCAGAGATGTGTTGGTGCATGTCAGAGTAAGGTGCAGCGAGTAAGTGTGCAGACGTTTTCAGAAGTGCTAATGGTGACTATGTGTTGAAAATGGCTCAAAGAACACATATTGATGACGTTCTGATGGGTAGAGTACAAGGGCGACTGGAGGCTGGTCAAACATAGCAGGTCGTAGCACGGGCCCGTGTGCCACAAAGTGTGATGTCAAGATTATGGCAACGATTCCATCAGATAAGAAACGTGTCCAGGCGCTACAGTACGGGACGTCCGCAGTGTACAACACCACAAGAAGAAAGATATCTCACCACCAGTGCCCGCAGACGGCCACGGAGTACTGCAGGTAGTCTTGCTCGGGACCTTACTGCCGCCACTGGAACAGTTGTCTCCAGAGACACAGTCTGCAGACGACTGAAAAGATATGATTTATTCGCCCAGAGACGTGCAAGGTGCATTCCACTGACCCCTGGTCACCGGAGAGCACATAAAGCCTGATGTCAAGAAAACAGTACGTGGTCATTGGAACAGTGGTCCCAGGTTATGTTCACGGTCGAGTCGAGGTATAGTCTGAACAGTGATTCTCGCCGTGTTTTCATCTGGCGTGAACCAGGAACCACATACCAACCCCTTAATCTCGTTTAAAGGGACCTGTATGGAGGTCTTGGTTTGATGGTGTGGGGTGGGATTATGATTGGTGCACGAACACCCCTGAATGTCTTTGACAGAGGACCTTAACAGGTCAGGTGTATCGGGATGTCATTTTGTACCAGTGTGTTTGCCTTTTCAGGAATGCAGTGGGTCCACCTTCCTCCTGACGGATGATAACGCGCGGCCCCATCGAACTTCCATCGTGGAGGAGTACCTTCAGACATAAGATATCAGGCGAATGGAGTGGCCTGCCTGTTCGCCAGACCTAAGCTCCATCGAGCACGTCTGGAATGCTCTCAGTCGACGTATCGCTGCACGTCTTCAGAGCCCTAGGACATTTCAGGAGCTCCGACAGGCACTGGTGCAAGAATGGGAGGCTATACCCCAGCAGCTGCTCGACCACCTGATCCAGAGTATGGCAACCCGTTGTGCGGTCTATTTTCGTGTGCATGGTGATCATATCCCATATTGATGTCGGGGTACATGCGCAGGAAACAGTGGCGTGAACTATGGTGACAGTATTGCCAAATGTTTTTGAATAGGACCAACGTGCTGTTACCTTTTCTTGGATGCCGGAGGACAAACACCAGTAAACATCCATCGGAGAATGAAGACTGTGTATGGGACAGCATGTCTGTCGAAAACCACTTCCAGGAAAACTGCGACAATGGGAGCTGCTGCTTTTGTACATCACACGTGCACACATCGCAAATGTTTGTAAAGCAGAAGTCACGCCAACTGAAGTGAGAGACACTCCAGCATCCGCCCCACAGTCCTCCGTGCGATAATCACGTCTTCGCTCCCTTGACGGCCCTGAAGTGTCGACAATTCCAGTCGGACGAAGATGTGTAGCACGCTGTTACGGAATTCTCCACAAAGCATGACACTGTGTTTTACCTAAAGGGTTATGTTCAACCTGCAGCGTCGGTGAAGTAGTTGCCTCAGTCTTCACGGCGATTTTGCCTGATTCGCATACAGATTCCAGACTGTACGGCCTTAGAACGGAAACGTTTTGATCACCTCTTACACAACCATTTTATACACATCCCATAAAAATTCCTCTTAACGAGGAGATTAGGACGTCTCACGAGTAATTCAGTATTCAGGGATACGACAGGAACGATTATTCGAAGCAAAAATTCTAGTAAACATGGTCTGCGAAATACATACATTAAGAGCTATGAGTACCACTTCATCGTCAGTATTGCGAAACAAGTATACCTTAGTGGAAGCTCTTTGCTCAAATGGTTCAAATGGCTCTAACCACTATTGGACTTATCATCTGAGTCATCAGTCCTCTAGACTTAGAACTACTTAAACCTAACTAACCGAAGGACATCACACACATCCATGCCCGAGGCAGGATTCGAACCTGCGACCGTAGCAGCAGCGCGATTCCGGACTGAAGCGCCTAGAACCTTTCGGCCACAGCAGCCGGCAAGAAGCTCTTTGCTTTCCGTATTTTGAGAGGTTGTAGTGTGATACAAAACAACAAAAAAGTCAAGTAAACATGGTTCTAAAGTGCATGCCTTAAGAGCCATCAGCACGTGTTCATCTGCGCTACTGTGAAACACATCTCTTCTACTCAACAAGTGCTCACAGCTTTAGGTGTGCATCTTAGAGCCCATGTTTACTGGAAAACTTTTTAGGGTCAGTCGCTACTATTGGACCATGTAGATATCTTATCTAAATCATTTTGCAATGAGTTTCGTTTTTCTGATGACTTTACTAGACGGTAAGGGATAGCATCATCTGCGAACAATCTAAGAAAGCTGCTCAGATTGCCTCCTAAACCTTTTATACTGGTTAAGAACAGCAGATGACGTATAACACTTCTTTGGTGAATCCAAGACATCACTTGTGCTTCACTAGATAGCTTCCCGTCACTTACGGTAAAGCGACCTTTCTGACATGATATCAGGAATTAGTCGCACTACTGGGACGGTACTCCATAGGCACGCAATTCGATCAGAACTTGCTTGTGAGGAATGATGTTAAAAGCCTTCTGGAAATGTAGAAATATGGAATGAAGTTGACATCCTCTGTCCATAGCACTCATTACTTCGTGTGACTAAAGAGCCAGTTATGTTTCGCCAGAACGATATTTTCTTGTGATGCCCGTTAACATCGCCTCAGAACAGCTTTCTGAAGCTTTAAATCCTACAACGAAAGTAGATACTCACCAGAAGTTCAGGATCGGGAGGGGCTGCACAACCTGAAACGTAAAAGAGAATTACATTAATAAGTCACTGAAGCTACAAAATATAGTTTCGGTCGCTGCTGTGCACCTTCGCAGTTTATTTATTTATTCATTTGTGCTACAGTACAATTATTAGGAAGGAATCAAGGAACATTGGAGTTTAACGTTCTTTTGACGACGATATGATTAGAGACTACCTTTAATACTTTTATTTTACTTTATTCTTTTGTTTATTGCCTTGTGACATCAACCATTTGGCCAGAGAAGTGAATAACTACAAACTTGCTATATGATATACGTACAGCATAGGCATTAGAAATTAAATTAATACCAGTTGAAGTTCGTGGTACACTTTGTACATTCACACATTCAACAGTCCAAATATCACAACTTCTCACGCTGAATCTTTTGTGTCTGCCTCACAAATCGATATCCACTTCTTACAGAAACCGAGTAATACTGACATAGTCCGTTGGGGATAGCTGCTGAAACAGGTCCGTCACTGAGGTATGTTGGGGATTCCTGCTGTGGTCAAGGTTCAAATGGCTCTGAGCAATATGGGACTTGACATCTGTGGTCATCAGTCCCCTAGAACTTAGAACTACATAATCCTAACTAACCTAAGGACATCACACACAGCCGCGCGAGATTAGCCGAGCGGTCTCAGGCGCTGCAGTCATGGACTGTGCGGCTGGTCCTCCCTCGGGCATGGAGGTGTGTGTTTGTCCTTAGGATAATTTAGGTTAAGTAGTGTGTAAGCTTAGGGACTAATGACCTTAGCAGTTAAGTCACATAAGATTTCACAAACATTTGAACACTTTTTGAACATCACACACAGCCATGCCCGAGGCAGGATTCGAACCTGCGACCGTAGCGTCCGCGCGGTTCCAGACTGAAGCGCCTAGAACCACTCGGCCACTCCGGCCGACTCTGGTCAAGGCCTTGAGAATTTTTTTGGCGTCGTCTGTCATAGTGTGAACATCATAGTCTCTCATGGTTGAGATCTGCAGTCTCAGTTGGGTGGACTTCGCAGTACGGAGATGTTTGAACTTTCATCCTATAAGGATGTGTAGGGACGAAGTTATTCGGAAATCATGAGACATACTCGTCTACTAGCATTACATGAATCAGCTTGCTACAGACGTCATTTATGGGTTTACTTATTCTAGTGAAAACTGAGAGTTAAATTCAGTGTGAGGTCGTTCACATGAGTGCTAAAAGGAACTCGTTAAACTTCGGTTACACGATAAATCAGTCTAATCCCAAAGCCGTAAATTCAACTAAATACCTAGGTATTACAATTACGAACAACTTAAATTGGAAGGAACACACAGAAAATGTTGTGGGGAAGACTAATCAAAGACTGCATTTTATTGGCAGGACACTTAGAAAATGTAACAGACTTACTAAGGAGGCTGCCTACACTGCGCTTGTCCGTCCTCTTTTAGAATACTGCTGCGCGGTGTGGGATCCTTACCAGATAGGACTCACAGAGTACATCGAAAAAGTTCAAAGAAAGGCAGCACGTTTTGTATTATCGCGAAATATGGAAGAGAGTGTCACAGCAATGATACAGGATTTGGGCTGGACATCATTAAAAGAAAGGCGTTTTTCGTTGCGAAGGAATCTTCTCACGAAATTCCAATCACCAACTTTCTCCTCCGAATGCGAAAATATTTTTTTGATACCGATCTACAAAAGGAGGAACGATCACCACGATAAAATAAAGGAAATCAGAGCTCGTATGGGAAGATACAGGTGTTCATTCTTTCCGCTATCTATTCGAGATTGGAATAATAGAGAATTGTGAAGGTGGTTCGATGAACCCTCTGCCAGGCACTTAAATGTGATTTGCAGAGTATCCCTGTAGATGTAGAAATGGACCAAAATAGCGCTAAGCAAGACATGTCGACATACACACCGAGTGATAACGAAACTGCGAAAAAATCACTTGTGATGGCAGCGAAATGGGATAAAAATTCTGGGTGAAAAGACACCCAGGTTTTTCTTTCCTCAATGAAAGTGAGGATGAATTACAGGACATGGTGAGTGGGACGAAGAGTCTACTGACCGAAGAATATTGACTGAGAGGAAACCAAAGAGTGATCAAAGTACTGAGGGACAGCAGGGATGAATGAGTGGCAAATGTAGCATCAAAACAGGGGACATTTAGTATAAGAAGTCTAGTGGGCGAAGTGAAGAGATCCTACTATCTTGGAAGCAAAATTACGTGTGACGGAGGAAAGAGTAAGTATACAGGGTTATTACAAATGATTGAAGCGATTTCACAGCTCTACAATAACTTTATTATTTGAGATATTTTCACAATTCTTTGCACACACATACAAAAACTCAAAAAGTTTTTTTAGGCATTCAAAAATGTTCGATATGTGCCCCTTTAGTGATTCGGCAGGCATCAAGCCGATAATCAAGTTCCTCCCACACTCGGCGCAGCATGTCCCCATCAATGAGTTCGAAAGCATCGTTGATGCGAGCTCGCAGTTCTGGCACGTTTCTTGGTAGAGGAGGTTTAAACACTGAATCTTTCACATAACCCCACAGAAAGAAATCGCATGGGGTTACATCGGGAGAGCGTGGAGGCCATGACATGAATTACTGATCATGATCTCCACCACGACCGATCCATCGGTTTTCCAATCTCCTGCTTAAGAAATGCCGAACATCATGATGGAAGTGCGGTGGAGCACCATCCTGTTGAAAGATGAAGTCGGCGTTGTCGGTCTCCAGTTGTGGCATGAGCCAATTTTCCAGCATGTCCAGATACACGTGTCCTGTAACGTTTTTTTCGCAGAATAGAAAGGGGCCGTAAACTTTAAACCGTGAGATTGCACAAAACACGTTAACTTTTGGTGAATTGCGAATTTGCTGCACGAATGCGTGAGGATTCTCTACCGCCCAGATTCGCACATTGTGTCTGTTCATTTCACCATTAAGAAAAAATGTTGCTTCATCATTGAAAACAAGTTTCGCACTGAACGCATCCTCTTCCATGAGCTGTTGCAATCGCGCCGAAAATTCAAAGCGTTTGACTTTGTCATCGGGTGTCAGGGCTTGTAGCAATTGTAAACGGTTAGCCTTTTCCGTAAGATTTTCCAAACCGTCGGCTGTGGTACGTTTAGCTTCCTGCTTGCTTTACTCGTCGACTTCCGCGGGCTACGCGTGAAACTTGCCCGCACGCGTTCAACCGTTTCTTTGCTCACTGCAGGCCGACCCGTTGATTTCCCCTTACAGAGGTATCCAGAAGCTTTAAACTGCGCATACCATCGCCGAATGGAGTTAGCAGTTGGTGGATCTTTGTTGAACTTCATCCTGAAGTGTCGTTGCACTGTCATGACTGACTGATGTGAGTGCATTTCAAGCACGACATACGCTTTCTCGGCTCCTGTCGCCTATTTGTCTCACTGCGCTCTCGAGCGCTCTGGCGGCAGAAACCTGAAGTGCGGCTTCAGCCGAACAAAACTTTATGAGTTTTTCTACGTATCTGTAGTGTGTCGTGACCATATGTCAATGAATGGATCTACAGTGAATTTATGAAATCGCTTCAATCATTTGTAATAGCCCTGTATAAGAAACAGACTAGCACAGACATAGAGGGCACTGTCGCACAAAAAAACATCTGCGAGAATCAAACATTAGCTTTAATTTGATTTACAGTTTTTAAGGGTGCACGCCTGGACTGCAGAACTGTCAGGAATGCAATCATGGACTGTGGGAAAACAAAAAGAGAGTCCAACCGTTCTGAGATGCGGTGTTACATACTGTCATTAATATGGTCCACCAGTCAAAAGCCTGGATAAGCACCTTTTAAACGCGGATCGCTGCGATGCGTGCTGGAAGAGAGCCAGTGAGGTTCTGGAAGGTACCGACAGGCATGTGGAGCCATGCCGACTCCAGTGCCCTGACCAGACGCGCTGGGTTTCTCGACGGAGGGTCCATGGCGCGCACAGACCGAACCAAGTTGTCCCATACATTCTCGATTGGGTTTAAAACCGGGGAGTTCAGTGGTCATGGCAGTACAGTTACTCATCCTGGTGCTCTATCAACCACGCACGTATATTGCGAGTTATGTTACACATTGCACTGACCTGCTGGTAGATGCCACAGTGCCGAGGGGAACATGTAGGGGTGGACACGGTCCCTAAGCATAGATTCATGCTTATGATGATACATTGTGTCTTCCAGAATGACGAGATCATCAAAGGAGTGCCACAAAACCATTCCTCTGACCATAACGATATCTCCTCCGACCTGAAGCATTGCATGGTGTTTGCTTTCAGGCGATTAGCGTCGTACACGCCAATGGCCAATTATCCGATGGAATATACACTACTGGCCATTAAAATTGCGACACCACGAAGATGACGTGCTACAGACGCGAGATTTAACCGACAGGAAGAAGATGCTGTGATATGCAAATGATTAGCTTTTGAGAGCATTCACACAAGATTGGCGCCGGTGGCGACACCTACAACGTGCTGACATGAGGAAAGTTTCCAACCGATTTCTCATACACAAACAGCAGTTGACCGACGTTGCCTGGTGAAACGTTGTTGTGATGCCTCGTGTCCACGTGTAAGGAGGAGAAATGCGTACCATCACGTTTCCGACTTTGATAAAGGTTGGATTGTAGCCTATCGCGAGTGCGGTTTATCGTATCGCGACATTGCTGCTCTCGTTGGTCGAGATCCAATTACTGTTAGCAGAATATGGAATCGGTGGGTTCAGGAGGGTAATATGGAACGCCGTGCTGGATCCCAACGACCTCGTCTCACTAGCAGTCGAGATGACAGGCATCTTATCCGCATGGCTGTAACGGATCGTGCAGCCACGTCTTGATCCCTGAGTCAACAGATGGAGACGTTTGCAAGACAACAACCATCTGCACAAACAGTTCGACGACGTTTGCAGCAGCATGGACTATCAGCTCGGAGACCATGGCTGCGGTTACCCTTGACGCTGCATCACAGACAGGAGCGCTTGCGATGGTGTACTCAACGACGAACCTGGGTGCACGAATGGCAAAACGTCATTTTTTCGGATGAATCCAGGTTCTGTTTACAGCATCATGATGGTCGCATCCGTGTTTGGCGACATCGCGATGAACATACATTGGAAGCGTGTATTCATCATCGCCATACTGGCGTATCACCCGGCGTGATTATATGGGATGCCATTGGTTACACGTCTCGGTCAGCTCTTGTTCGCACTGACGGCACTTTGAACAGTGGACGTTACATTTCAGATGTGTTACGACCCGTCGCTCTACCCTTCATGCCTGCGAAAATCTATATTTCAGCGGGATAATGCAAGACGGCATGTTGCAGTTCCTGTACGGGCCTTTCTGGACACAGAAAATGTTCGAATGCTGCCCTGGCCAGCACATTCTCCAGATTTCTCAGGATCTATGCACCCAAATTGCGTGAAAATATGATCACATGTCAGTTCTAGTATAATGTATTTGTGCAATGAATACCCGTTTATCATTTGCATTTCTTCTTGGTGTAGCAATTGTAATGGCCAGTAGTGTAAAATCATCTGAAAAAGTCACCTGTCGCCACTTAGTGGACGTCCAGTTGCGGTACTGGCGTACAAATTCCAGCCTTCATTGCCGATGAAAAGCAATCAGCATCATTGCATGAATCAAGGGCCTGCAACGGTGGTCCATACGTAGCAACGTTCGCTGACCGATAGTTACGGAGACGCTGTTGGTAGCCTCTTGGTTCATCTGGCGGTCAGTTGCTCAACAGTTACACGTCTACTCGCCCGTTCACATCTCCGAAGCCGTTGTTCACTCCTGTCATCCATGACCCGTGATGGACCAAAGTTGCCTCGGCGCTGGTGTCGGGTGCGACATTTTGACATGCACGGTATACCTTAACCACGGCGGTGAACTGTTTACAAACTTACCCTTTTCGGAAATGCTCCCACCGTTGACCTGAAATCCAACGATAAATAGCTCTGTTTCCGCATTACGACAGCGACTGTACTGTTTTTCCGTATACCTGCAACACACTTCATATACAATGAAATGAATACCCTTAGCTGCATACAGGCGTTAATATATGTCAACGGGGACAGTTGAAAATGTATGCCTCGACCGGGACTCGAGCCCGGGATCTCCTGCTAACATGGCAGTCGCTCTATCCATCTGAGCCACCGAGGACACTGTCCCCGTTGACTTATATCAACGGCTGTATGCAGCTAACGGTATTCATTTCATTGTAATTTCATTCTAACGAGCTGCATGGTCACCATCTTTATATATATAAAGTTAAGGCTCACCGGCCATTTGACCATCTTATTCTGTTCGGATGCACAAACAGTGCCTGAACTCTTACGGTAATCGGCAGTAAAGCCGCGAGTAATCAGTATGATGGGCAGGGGCACTATGAATTTAGTGCGGGACAATAAGTTGCGAATGTGGGTCTCACGGGAGACGTGCCAGAGATAACTCCCTCGGCGGCTCGGTGGCTCAGATGGATAGAGCGTCTGCCATGTAAGTAGGAGATCCCGGGTTCGAGCCCCGGTCGGAGCACACATTTTCAACTGTTCCCGTTGATTTGTATCAACTCGTGTATGCAGCTAACAGTGTTAATTTCATTGTAACGAGCTGCAAGGTCACCGATGGTGTCTGTTCTTTCGGACATGTTCGAAGCCTCCAATGCTAGTGCTGCTATCTGTCGTCTTTGAGTGTATGTTGCACGTTGCTGTAGAACACAGACGATGGCCGCATTAATCTAAGTAGAGCGATAAGATAAGATAAGAAATCAAGAGGTTTTCGACAGAGTCCGTGAGGGTAGCAACACAAAACATTATCGAGAAGAAGGGTACGATGATAGAAAATATGTTAATACGTCGTTGAATATGTTTCACGGTAGAAGAGGGCAAAAATGTGAGGGAAGATAGACAAAAATTGTAGGGTGGGAGCCAGATAGCGAAATATATAACCACAACAAATAATTGGGGACACTTAATGTAGGTGCTACTCTGAGATGATGAGATAATCGGAAAAGACGAAACCCTAGCGGGCCGTATCGAAATCAGAAGATTGACGAAAAAGATAGGAACCCGGAATTACTACAGCGCAGCGCTAAATTAGCAGCCTACAATTTTTACCCCTGCGATACCTCGCTCCGAAGATTACATCTCGAGATCCTCTACTGGGGACAACAATGGAGCCAAGCCACAGAGCGTGTCCGTCACACGGTCGCGCCTCTACTAATGACCCCACGTTCAGAGCGCTCATTAAAATCGTTAATTGCACCATGTGCAGCGCGAAAATTGCTGCTTCAGAAGTAACGTCGTACAAACAAAGCGTGCACCTCCTCAAAGTTATGATTCTATTTCGTTCAAACTGCAACCAAATTGAAATCCAGTGTAGATAAGTCGCGTTTCGGGAGGGTTGTAATTACTGCTTCTGCGAAAGATTACTCGTATCCAGCAAGCTATGGATGCGAAGCCTCAGGCGAATGACTAACGAAGTAGTATCCCCACCCACACTGTAAACTGTCCGATTACCTCCGCCACCGAAGGACTCCATAAAGTATTTTTTTCTAGAATGAACAAAGTAAGAGCATATGGACTATCAGACCAATTGTGTGATTGGATTGAAGAATTCCTAGATAACAGAACGCAGCATGTCGTTCTCAATGGAGAGAAGTCTTCCCAAGTAAGACTGATTTCAGGTGTGCCGCAGGGGAGTGTCGTAGGACCGTTGCTATTCACAATATACATAAATGACCTTGTGGATGACAGCGGAAGTTCACTGAGACTTTTTGCGGATGATGCTGTGGTATATCGAGAGGTTGTAACAATGAAAAATTGTACTGAAATGCGGGAGGATCTGCAGCGAAATGACGCATGGTGCAGGGAATGTCAATTGAATCTCAATGTAGACAAGTGTAATGTGCTGCGAATACATAGAAAGATAGATCTCTTATCATTTAGCTACAAAATAGCAGATCAGCAACTGGAAGCAGTTAATTCCATAAATTATCTGGGAGTAGGCATTAGGAGTGATTTGAAATGGAATGATCATATAAAGTTAATCGTCGGTAAAGCAGATGCTAGACTGAGATTCATTGGAAGAATCCTAAGGAAATGCAATCCGAAAAACAAAGGAAGTAGGTTACAGTACGCTTGTTCGCCCACTGCTTGAATACTGCTCAGCAGTGTCGGATCCGTACCAGATAGGGTTGATAGAAGAGATAGAGAAGATCCAACGGAGAGCAGCGCGCTTCGTTACAGGATCATTTAGTAATCGCGAAAGCGTTACGGAGATGATAGATAAACTCCAGTGGAAGACTCTGCAGGAGAAACGCTCAGTAGCTCGGTGCGGGCTTTTGTTGAAGTTTCGAGAACATACCTTCAGCGAAGAGTCAAGCAGTATATTGCTCCCTCCTACGTACATCTCGCGAAGATAAAATCAGAGAGATTAGAGCCCACACAGAAGCATACCGACAATCCTTCTTTCCACGAACAATACGAGACTGGAATAGAAGGGAGAACCGATAGAGGTACTCAAAGTACCCTCCGCCACACACAGTCAGGTGGCTTGCGGAGTATGGATGTAGATGTAGAACCATACAGTTTCGTACGGAATGTACTCTATCGCCCTAATTGAATACAAACATACAATAAATGGTTTCCAGGATTCGTATGACCTGCGACAGTACAATTAGTGCAGCTAAGAAGCCCACTGGTAGTTACTAGTTTGTGCAACAAACTTGTTAAGCAATCTGTATTCGGGAAATTTTTGATGATTCTAAGCTGCCAACATCTTATATGATTGAGAAATCTGCCTTTGCATGGAGAGACCAAAATCAAAATAAAATCTGCAATCTAATGTAATATTTCAGGCCTTTCCTAAGTGATATGAGTCAGCATCGATATCTAAGTTTCGATAGCCAGGGTATCAGTATTAATATCAGTTTCTTAGCATTGTAAGAATAATAGTAGCGTTTGACTACTAGCGTAATGAGAATTACATTGTATATAGGTAGTATAGAAGAAACACAAATGCAACAGAAAAAATTAAAAATCATATATAGTCTATAATAAATGTATAAGTTTTCAGCAATATACAGGTTGTTAGAGGTATAGGTACCGATATTGTGATAATTGGTACCTTAATATGTACCCATTTCGATACGCTAGTTCTTCTTTCTCTGCATCTACCAGTCTTCCCACGAAAATATCACATAATTTACTTCCTGATGTTTTCTGCCCAGTCGTAACTGTGCCAAAAGTGGACTTCGCCTATCAGGACAGACTGCCAGTTTTGCTCCCACTCACCCAGACTTCTATACCTGACCTGCTACCCAGGAGAGAATAGACATTAATGGCTTGTTTGTGGAACTAGTAATTTGAGGCACTAAGCAACCTAAAAACGTACTATGTGTAATAACTGTAAATATTAGTCTCCAAATGAAGTAAATATTGATATAATGTTTTTCACTACACCGTCCTTGGTCATCAGCAGAAATAATGCACATATGTCTCTAACACCCTGTACATCAGTAATATTAAGTAGTGAGACATAATTTGCAAAAATTGTTCGGGTATTGATTTTATACTCGAGTTGGTTCACTTCAAACATGGCACAATTGTCTTTTAAATTAACTTATTGCAGATGAGTCATTTTGCCTTAAAGAAAAACTCATAATGATGCACGTGTGGGTAGCGTAAAATTTATGTAGAGGCCTCTATTTCGTTCGCCGTTGGAACATGTTCTTCCTCTCCTTATCTTTGGATTGGGTTGTACAGAGTGTTCCGAAACTATTTGCTCAAGTTAATACAGGAGTTAGAGAAGATCAAAACAAATATTTTTAGATAAGGAACATAGTTATGGTCTCTGAAGTCAACTTGTAACGTTAGGGAACATTTTGTTAGTGATACTGACGAAAGCTGCTGCCTCGGTATTGCAGACTGGAAATGTGTACTGAAATTCAAAACCTCTCTGTGCACAGATGGTTGGCTGTTCTGTTTGGATGTACCTCTGAATGTTGGATAAAGAATGTACTTCCAGCACGATGGGGCGCCAGCCCATTTCAGCAATGCTGTGAAGAATTCATCTCAGAGCCCCCCTCAGGAATCGATGGATTGATCGAGGTGGTCCTAGGCGGGCCACTCAGGTAACGTGATCTCACGTCTCTGGATTTCTTCCTCTGGGAGGATATGAAGCAGTTGACGTATGAAATCGTTGTGGGCAGAAGAAGGCCTCGTCGCTATAATTTCCGTTATTGCTGATACCATTGTGGGCACTTCAGGCATGTTCAGACAGACACAACAATAAACGGTGCGACCACAAACGCCAATGGTTATGATTCCCAGCAGTTCCTGTGAATATCACTGCTGTAATTAGTATGCTAAGCCATCTTCTGTGTAAATAGTCCCTCGCATCAGAAATTGGTGTCAGAGATCTTATGTAACTTAACTTATGTACCTAATTGACTTCCCGTACTTTTTTTTTCAACAAATAGTTTCGGAACACCCTGTATATTCACGTTGGTCTATGGCAGCACAGCATCTTTCCCATATATTCTAAGTAAGTCCTTTTGTGTTCAAGAAAGCCTTAAAATAGTAATAAATATCGTGCGATGTTGTACGTATTGATACTTTTGTTCCGATATTATTGAGGTATCGATACAACTTTAGGTATTGGTATCGATAGCAAATAGCTCATGTTGCATTAAGTGGAGCGTTCTGACGTGCGAGACAGAGAGGTGAAGCAGGTACAGGTCGAAACCGTCGGCGGATTAACGACTGCTGGTCTGGTATGCCAGCCAGCCAGACTGTGGTTTTTAGGCACGTTTTGGCAAATGGTGGTCTAGTCCTCAATCTGTGCCTCAGAAAACACAAACAGTTAAGTTATACCATACACAACAAACAGCATACGATTTACAGGCAGATGGTACACATGACTTCCCTCCACTGGTTTAGCTGATGGCTGTGACGACAAGCTAAAAAGTTAACCGTTTCATTACCACTTTTTTCGGAGTGAAAGATATTAATGTCGTAGTCAGAAGTAACAAGATGAAAAAAATATTTCCTACAGTCTCATTTTCCAACGCGTGGAAGAGCTGGACATACAGTGTTATTCACGAGCACCGTCGGGATTTCAGAAGACAACTTCGCAAAAACTACAAGAAATAAGGAAATAGATACCCATCAAAGATCTAGAGAAGCTCTAAAAGTTTGTAACTCACACTTCAGACGCTCTATATGGGCACCGTTTGTGGCGCGGAGGACGAATTGGCCAGGAAGGCGCGATAGCAGCTCGCTTTGCAAACCTCATGGGGTTGCCTACCTGCAGGCACGAACTAATTCGATATGATAACATGGAGCGGAGCAGGCAGTTTCAATGAAACTTGAAGACAGCGCAACCTACAGGTGCAAGCTGTAATTATAAGAGTTCTGCAAACCATTAGCAGTTTTCTTTTTACCAGAGGGACAGCGGTACATAGCAATAATAAGTAGCAAATTCCCTATTATTGCTGATAAACTGCCTACATATACATCATACACCGCAAGGCACCCAACGGTATGTGGCGGAGGGTACTTCTGTTACCACTAAATGATCCATCCCCCCCCTACCCTATTCCACTCCAAATGGTGTGTGGAAGAATGTGTGGTATCACCAACAATCGATACCCCATAAGGGGCAACATTCTGCTATGCGAAGTTGGCAGCACCTGCTAAGCAAGTTACCTAGACAGCCAGCCACGGGCGACAATTTCCCCCAAACACCGTTGCCTGAGGCATATGCCCGCTTGCATCGGCGCCGCCAGCAGTACACGCCAAGCCGATAAGAGGCCGTTTGCCGTTTGCAGCAATGTTCCCTTGACGGTCTGTTTTCGCTTCATTTCTTTGAAATTAGTAAAGCTTTAGAATACATTAGTAGTTACACAGAATATACAATAAGAAATGAAAAATAAAGAAACAATTGCATCAGATGTGCGGAAGAAATATTAGTAATAACAATTAATAACAAACAAAATAATAAGGTCAGTAATAAGAACATGTAGTTAAACTAACGAAGCGAAAGCATACTACGAAAAGACCATTGCTACAAACTCCGCAAAGTCCTGTAACATTTCAGGAATATATTCTCCTATAACAATTTCACGCGTAAACAGCTAAAAAATAATTGTCATCAGTGGGGTTTTTACGCGGGACCTTTGGTACGACGACCTTGTCACCCAAGCGAGAACCGCAGTACCATCATTCACAGACACGCTTTTCCTGTACTCCGTAGCTCTGGTGATACTTTTAATTACAGTTTATGCATGTTAGGTTGGACGACAGCACACAGGACGAACTAAATTGGTGTCTCGGTTGATGCTCTGTCGCCGTACAACGTTTGGTACCGATCTAAGTGTCTGAGATATAGGTTTGGGCGTGAGCGACACTCTCACGCGGGTCAAACAAACCTGCGACCATTGGTGGTGGCCTTCTCCGTATCCCCAGCTAGTCTTATTTGGTACGGGTACCACACACTTCAGCAACATTATAGTATGGGCCACATGAGTGATTTGTAACCAATCTCCTTTGTAGACTACACTCCTGGAAATGGAAAAAAGAACACATTGACACCGGTGTGTCAGACCCACCATACTTGCTCCGGACACTGCGAGAGGGCTGTACAAGCAATCATCACACGCACGGCACAGCGGACACACCAGGAACCGCGGTGTTGGCCGTCGAATGGCGCTAGCTGCGCAGCATTTGTGCACCGCCGCCGTCAGTGTCAGCCAGTTTGCCGTGGCATACGGAGCTCCATCGCAGTCTTTAACACTGGTAGCATGCCGCGACAGCGTGGACGTGAACCGTATGTGCAGTTGACGGACTTTGAGCGAGGGCGTATAGTGGGCATGCGGGAGGCCGGGTGGACGTACCGCCGAATTGCTCAACACGTGGGACGTGAGGTCTCCACAGTACATCGATGTTGTCGCCAGTGGTCGGCGGAAGGTGCACGTGCCCGTCGACCTGGGACCGGACAGCAGCGACGCACGGATGCACGCCAAGACCGTAGGATCCTACGCAGTGCCGTAGGGGACCGCACCGCCACTTCCCAGCAAATTAGGGACACTATTGCTCCTGGGGTATTGGCGAGGACCATTCGCAACCGTCGCCATGAAGCTGGGCTACGGTCCCGCACACCGTTAGGCCGTCTTGCGCTCACGCCCCAACATCGTGCAGCCCGCCTCCAGTGGTGTCGCGACAGGCGTGAATGGAGGGACGAATGGAGACGTGTCGTCTTCAGCGATGAGAGTCGCTTCTGCCTTGGTGCCAATGATGGTCGTATGCGTGTTTGGCGCCGTGCAGGTGAGCGCCACAATCAGGACTGCATACGACCGAGGCACACAGGGCCAACACCCGGCATCATGGTGTGGGGAGCGATCTCCTACACTGGCCGTACACCACTGGTGATCGTCGAGGGGACACTGAATAGTGCACGGTACATCCAAACCGTCATCGAACCCATCGTTCTACCATTCCTAGACCGGCAAGGGAACTTGCTGTTCCAACAGGACAATGCACGTCCGATGTATCCCGTGTCACCCAACGTGCTCTAGAAGGTGTAAGTCAACTACCCTGGCCAGCAAGATCTCCGGATCTGTCCCCCATTGAGCATGTTTGGGACTGGATGAAGCGTCGTCTCTCGCGGTCTGCACGTCCAGCACGAACGCTGGTCCAACTGGGGCGCCAGGTGGAAATGGCATGGCAAGCCGTTCCACAGGATTACATCCAGCATCTCTACGATCGTCTCCATGGGAGAATAGCAGCCTGCATTGCTGCGAAAGGTGGATATACACTGTACTAGTGCCGACATTGTGCATGCTCTGTTGCCTGTGTCTATGTGCCTGTGGTTCTGTCAGTGTGATCATGTCATGTATCTGACCCCAGGAATGTGTCAATAAAGTTTCCCCTTCCTGGGACAATGAATTCACGGTGTTCTTATTTCAATTTCCAGGAGCGTATTTGCATTTCCCTAGCTTACCACCAATAAACTGAAGTCTGCTATCTTCTTTACCCACGACTAAGACTGTGCGATCGTTCTACTTCATGCCCCTACTAAATGTTGCACCCAAGTACTTGTATGAGTTTACAGACTACAACTATGACTCTCTGATATTACAGTCATAGAATACTACGTTTTTTTAGTTTTGTATAGTGCACAATTTTACATTTTCAAACAATTAAATCAAGTTGCCAGTCGTTTCACCAGTCTGAAATCTTGTCAAGGTTTGACAGAAAATTTACACACCTTCGTTCAGACTGTACTTTGTTGTAGGTAACTGCATCATCTGCAAAAATTCTTATGTTACTACTAATATTGCCCGCAAGATCATTAATGTACAACAGCAACAGCAAAGGACCGAACCCTGGGGTGCACCCGAGGTTACTTAAACATCTGTGGATTACTCTCTGTCCAAAACAATATGCTGCATTCTCCCTACCAAGAAATCCTCAGTTCAGTGGCATATTTCGTCCGACGCCCCAAATGTTCGTACTTTTGATAATAAACGCAGATGTGACGTTAAATTAAGTGCTTTTCGGAAAAGAAGAAATACTGCATCTACACGGTTGCCTTGATCGTTTGCTTTCAGGATGCCATGTAAGAAAAGCGCGAGTTGATCGCTACACTTTGGGTCGCTTCGGGTGGTCGCTTCTCCGCATTTCATCGAAGCTGCTGTTTCCAGTGAACTGTCGCCAATATTGGAATCGAAATATTTCAGACGCCATCAGTTTCTCCTATTCCGCTCCTTTCTTGTTAAACATTCGTGCACAAGATAATTAGTGCAATATCTGTTTCTTGCTTCTGATCAGACTTCAAGGATAGCTTTTATCAGTAAGACCAAGAAGAGACTGGATGATCCTGTAACGCGGAGAATCATCAACAAGAAAACATGTACTGTTTCACTGGCTCGACTCGAAGAGAAAGCCGGCGCCGTAATGGCGGCTGTAAATCGTGATACGGACGCACCCTGCCATTGACGTTTAGCCACTAGGGGCACACTCGAAAGTCAGAACGGGTGTGGCGCTACTAAGAACTGCAGCAGACGACCGCCTCTGACGACAGTCCGCACTCCTAACAGACAGTCATCAGAGGCCTCGAGAATCTCTGTTTACAACATCGTTAACTGCCACTCCTTCTGTCTCCGTGAAAGACAGTGTACGTATACGACTGAGATCCGAGCCGGCGTTATTTCTCAAATGGCGACGCAGCTTCTTACAGTCCACAACGAGTCTATTTCGACTGTCATGGCTCTGTGCATTACGATAATGTAAAAGTCGTTCTGGTAGAGCAAAGCTTCGTAGATATGCCAAGCAAGAATTGGAATATTCTGGGGAAGGAGCCTGGAGATAATTTTACAGATTTTCAAATGGTTCAAATGGCTCTGAGCACTATGGGACTTAACATCTATGGTCATCAGTTCCCTAGAACTTATAACTACTTAAAGCTAACTAACCTAAGGACATCACACAACACCCAGTCATCACGAGGCAGAGAAAATCCCAGACCCCGTCGGGAATCGAACCCGGGAACCCGGGCGCGGAAGCGAGAACGCTACCGCACGACCACGAGCTGTGGACAATTACAGATTTTCTTGCTGTTGTTGTTGTTGCATGTAAAATGTTCCAAAGGGTTGTTTCCGACTTGCCTTATACAGAGTTTTTCGGTGTCTTTGCCACGAACGTCCAGAGATAATAGATCACGTCATGGGGAACACCATTCTTTTGAGACAAAGTGTTCGCTGACATTTTCCAGCAACGATAAGCGCTCTTTAATATTCGACAACCCTGGGAGGGCGAGGTTTCACGGAGCTAAAGAGCTCAAGAACCAGGTGTATTGCATACTGCCCACCCCACTAAATTAGCAGAGTGATTTTTGACACTAAAAATGGTTGGCTCTAGGCCGAGAAAGATATCTCAGAGGAGAATGAAGGACTTCAGTTTTGTTCAGCCCACTGCCTTTCACGAGGAAAAGATGACTGTATGATAGGCAACACACGTTGCATACGAGTGCTGCAGGTTGCCTGCTCCGTGCCGCCTCTCAAGGACATAAACAATATAAAAAGGACCCCTAGGGTCGCCTCGAAGCGTCGGCGAACATCAATTTTCTCTCTAACGAAGGTTATTCCCGATTAGGCTCAAACAGTATGAAACAGGTGCATAAAACGTCATAGACAAACCTAGATATTCAGTACAAAGATAAGCACATTAGACAAAAAATAGTTCGTGGCGAACGTCCTCATCTGCATGATTATCACTGAAGTCGCTTTGACGGATTGCCTTCCTACGGGCCCGGGTTCGATTGCCGGCTGAGTCGGGGATTTTCTCCGCTCAAGGACTGGGTGTTGTGCTGTCTTCATCATCATTTCATCACCATCCGGCGCGCAGGACGCCCAATGAGGCGTCGAATGTAATAAGACCTGCACCAAGGCGGTCGGACCTGCCCCACAAGGGGCCTCCCGACCAAAGATTCCAAACGCTCATTTCCATTCACTGAAGTCGCTGACAACAATTGCACGGCAAGGTGTGACAGCAGTTTCCTTAGGAAATCTGCTCGTTTCGTTGCCCATCTGCAGAAACGAACTAATTCGTTGTGACAGTACGGAGTACATGATTAGTCTAAATGTTCGAGTACACCTACTGTATAACGTAAGTACGCCATGGGGAGTATTATGAATCGAAACTTGTAGAGATGCACTTTCCACCTCTTCATCTCTGCGTAACTATTGAAACCTTCACTGCAGCGCCAAAGAAACTAGTACAGGCAGGCGTATTCAAATAGAGAGATATGTAAGCAGGCACAATACGCCGCTGCGGCCGGCAATGCATATAAGACAACAAGAGTCTGTCGCCATTGTTCGATCGGTTACGACTGCTACAATGGCAAGTTAGCAATATTTAAGTGAGTACGAACGTGGTGTTATACTTGGTGCACAGGCGATGGGACACAGCATCTCAGAGGTAGCGATGAAGTGGGGATTTTCCCATACGACCATTTCATGAGTGTACCGTGAATATCAGAAATTTGGTAAACATCAAATCTCCGACATCGCTGCGAGCGGAAAGAGATCCTGCAAGATTGGAACCAACGACGGCTGAAGAGAATCGTTCAACGTGACAGAACTGCAACCCTTCCGCAAATTGCTGCAGATTTCAATCAATAAGTGTCAGTGTGCGAACTATTCAACGAAACATCATCGATATGGGCTTTCGGAGCCGAAGGCCCACTCGTATAGCCTTGATGACTGCACGACACAAAGCTATACGCCTCGCCTGGGCCCTTCAACCCGACATTGAACTGTTGATGACTGGAAAAAAAAGTTGTCTGGTCGGACGAGTCTCGTTTCAAGTTGTATCGAGCAGATGGATGTGCACGGGTATGGACACAACCTCATGAGTCCATGGAACCTGCATGTCAGCAGGGGACTGTTCAAGCTGGTGGAGGCTCTGTAATGCATTTCGACGGACTTGGGCAATTCTAGGAGAACAATGCGATACCCCACACGTCCATAATTGCTACAGAGTGGCTCCAGGAACACTCTTCTGAGTTTAAACACTTCCGCTGGCCACCGAACTCCCCAAACATTAACATTATTGAGCATATCTGGCATGCCTTGCAGGGTGCTGTTCAGAAGAGATCTTCACCCCCTCGTACTCTTACGGATCTATGGACAGCCCAGCAGGATTCATGGCGTCAGTTCCCTGCAGCACTACATCAGACATTAGTCGTGTCCATGCCACGTCGTGTTTCGGTATTTCTGGTTGCTCGCGGGGCCCATACACGATTTATTCAGGTGTACCAATTTCATTGGCTCTTCAGTGTATATTCCTCTGAACCTATTTGCTGTACTATTTTAGCTCTGGACAATCTCTGCAATTTTTAACCTTCACTCTTGCCTCCAGTAGCAAGTTAAATATTGTAGATATTCGTTGATGCCTTCGGATGCGTTCTGTAAGAAGGTGTTTTCTGTTAGTCTGATTGTGCTATTAATTTATTTTTCCCCAACAGATTTCAGTAGCTTCTCAATAGTTATTAGATTTGCCCATCTAATCTTCAGATTCTTTTGTTCATATTCAACGTTAAAAAATTATCCTCTTTCAAAAACACTTTTCTTGCTTCTGTCAATCTACGTTTTGTATCGTCTCTACTTCGCACGGAGTCATTTTTTTTCTGTAAAAATAGCAAGAGTGATCTACTAGTTTTAATGTTCTTTATACTTTTGACAAAATTAGCTGCAAATTGTTTATATCTTGTTGATTACGCAAGTTCACGACAAGCTTGTTTCGGCTATTTGGCATTATCAAGCGTTTTTGTTGGCATTGCTTCTCTACATCATTTTATTCCACATCGGTGATTTTATCTCACGTTATACTTACGTCTAGACGAAGTAACGTAAACAAATTATCTTGGAATGTAATGTTTTTTACGTACCATGTTGTAAACATAGGTTACGTGTTTATTTTCTATAGAAGAATAATAGTGAAGGTTTGTGTTATTTTTTTACAGTTGTAAAATGATAGACAGTTCCAATGATGCTTTATGTTTACAAGTAAATTATATCCTAGACAGTCAGATTCGTCGTTTGATAGAGATATTGTGCATAATGTAGATGTGAGATCTTAACGTTCTCTTTTGTTTTTTTGTGTATCGTGTTGTGTTTATCCCTTTTATTTTTTTGTTATGTCAATAAAGTGTTCAAGAGAAATATATGTTTGAGGTGCGTCTGTTCGTTTAGGATGTCATTGGGATATCTTTTTGTGTGTGCATAAATTTCCAGTTCTTTCAAAATGTTCGTGGTCTGACCTTTCGGTATCTTATGCAGAATTTTCAGAGCGTCTTTTATTATGTCCAATATACGATTTTTATTTTATAACTGTAGGTAAAAACGTATTTGGTAGCTTCAACAATCTCTCGTGTGTTCTTTAAATCTGATACTAAAACCTCGTCCTGTGTGTCCGACGTAAAAACTACTGCAGTCATCGCAGGAAATTTTGTATACACCTGGGTTAGAAAAGACAGAGACATCGCTTTTCTCTAATCGCAACTTCGTAAGTTACTGGCAGTCCCAAATGTTAGCCGTATTTTCATATTTCTTAACAAGTTCTTTATTTTGTGTAATACGTTGCCTATATTCTCAATTTCCTCATCAACGCCTGATTTAATTCGAGCACATTCCATTAACATTGTTTTACTTCTGTTGATGCTTTACGAGGTGCGACAATAAAGTAATGAGACTGATGTGAAAAAAATGTTACTTATAGTTTTAGTCTAGTATAGTGTTGTCTCCTTCAAAGAAGTTCCGTTCTGATTGCACACACTTTTTCCAGCGCTTCTGCCATTGATGGTAACATTTCTGGAACCCCACTTCTGTAATATTCTCAAAGACCCTCGTCACAGCTTTTCGGACATCTTGTGTTGTTTGAAAAAGGTGTCCCTTGACCACCGTTTTGACTCTTGGAAATAGAAAAAAGTCGCACGGAGCGATATCTGGTGAATAAGGAGGCTGTGGTAGTACTGAAATTTGTTTTGAGGTTAAAAATTGCTGTACTGACAGAGCAGTATAGGATGGCGCATTATCGTGATGCAGAATCCAATTATCAGCAATGTTGGCACGGACACGAAGAACTCTTTTACGAAGTCTTTCTAAAATTTCGTTGTAGTAATATTGGTTAACTGTATGTCCAGGAGACACCCACTCTTTATGAACAATTTCCTTGGAATCAAAGAAGCACACAAGCAAGCATTTCACTTTTGACTTTGACATGCGAGCTTTTTATGGTCTGGGTGATCCCTCTGAGCACCATTGCGAACTTTGGCGTTTTGTCTCTGGATCGTACTGAAAAAAAAACAACTTTCGTCACCAGTGGTAACAAGGCTCAACAATTCTGGATTGATTTCCGTTTGCTCTAACAGATCGGCTGCCACATTTTTCCGCGTTTCTCGCTGTTCTGGGGTGAGATTTTTGGGGACCATTTTTGCACAAATCTTTCTCATACCAAGATCTTCAGTTATTATTAGACGAACTGTTTCTCGATTGATGTTCAGTTCTTCTGCAATCATTTTCACGGATAATCTTCGATCAGATCCTACGAGTTCACGCACCCTGGCCAAGTTGACATCCGTCTGTGAGGTTGTGGTCGTCCACTGCGGTTTTAATCAAATGGTTCAAATGGCTCTGAGCACTATGGGACTCAACATCTTAGGTCATAAATCCCCTAGAACGTAGAACTACTTAAACCTAACTAACCTAAGGACATCACACACACCCATGCCCGAGGCAGGATTCGAACCTGCGACCGTAGCAGTCCCACGGTTCCGGACTGCAGCGCCAGAACCGCTAGACCACCGCGGCCGGCGCGGTTTTAATCTTCAACATTAGTTCTGCCTTCACTAAACATTTTATCCTAACGAAAAACTTGAGCTCTTGTCATAACGTCCTCTCCAAAAGCCTTCTGAAGCTTACCGTAAGTTGTCGTCGCGTTTTCACCCAATTAAACGCAAAAAGAAATGGCATACCGTTGCGCAATATTATGCGGTTCCATTTCCGTGACGAGAAACAGAAACACGTGTTAACTTATTACAGCACAACTCACGACAGAGCAGTTGCATCGATGTGCCGCTTGGACTAGAATCAGCTTATAGACCAAGGTCAAAGATATTTTGCCTACGCAAGCCTGCAGGGTTGCCGTATCTTGCAAAGAAAATCAGTCATCATCATCATCATTTATCATCATCATTTAAGACTGATTATGCCTTTTAGCGTTCAGTCTGGAGCATAGCCCCCTTATAAAATTCCTCCTTGATCCCCTATTCAGTGCTAACATTGGTGCCTCTTCTGATGTTAAACCTATTACTTCAAAATCATTCTTAACCGAATCCAGGTACCTTCTCCTTGGTCTGCCCCGACTCCTCCTACCCTCTACTGCTGAACCCATGAGTCTCTTGGGTAACCTTGCTTCTCCCAAGCGTGTAACATGACCCCACCATCTAAGCCTGTTCGCCCTGACTGCTACATCTATAGAGTTCATTCCCAGTTTTTCTTTGATTTCCTTATTGTGGACACCCTCCTGCCATTGTTCCCATCTACTAGTACCTGCAATCATCCTAGCTACTTTCATATCCGTAACCTCTACCTTGTTGATAAGGTAACCTGAATCCACCCAGCTTTCGCTCCCATACAACAAAGTTGGTCGAAAGATTGAACGGTGCACAGATAACTTGGTCTTGGTACTGACGTCCTTCTTGCAGAAGAGAGTAGATCGTAGCTGAGCGCTCACTGCATTAGCTTTGCTACACCTCGCTTCCAGTTCTTTCACTATGTTGCCATCCTGTGAGAATATGCATCCTAAGTACTTGAAACCGTCCACCTGTTCTAACGTTGTTCCTCCTATTTGGCACTCAATCCGTTTATATTTCTTTCCCACTGACATTACTTTCGTTTTGGAGATGCAAATCTTCATACCATAGTCCTTACATTTCTGATCTAGCTCTGAAATATTACTTTGCAAACTTTCAATCGAATCTGCCATCACAACTAAGTCATCCGCATATGCAAGACTGCTTATTTTGTGTTCACATATCTTAATCTCACCCAGCCAGTCTATTGTTTTCAACATATGATCCATAAATAATATGAACAACAGTGGAGACAGGTTGCAGCCTTGTCTTACCCCTGAAACTACTCTGAACCATGAACTCAATTTACCGTCAACTCTAACTGCTGCCTGACTATCCATGTAAAGACCTTTAATTGCTTGCACAAGCTTGCCTCCTATTCCATAATCCCATAGAACAGACAATAACTTCCTCCTAGGTACCCGGTCATATGCCTTTTCTAGATCTATAAAGCATAGATACAATTCCCTGTTCCACTCATAACACTTCTCCATTATTTGCCGTAAGCTAAAGATCTGGTCCTGACAACCTCTAAGAGGCCTAAACCCACACTGATTTTCATCCAATTGGTCCTCAACTAATACTCGCACTTTCCTTTCAACAATACCTGAGAAGATTTTACCCACAACGCTGATTAAAGAGATACCTCTGTAGTTGTTACAATCTTTTCTGTTTCCATGTTTAAAGATTGGTGTGATTACTGCTTTTGTCCAGTCTGATGGAACCTGTCCCGACTCCCAGGCCATTTCAATTATCCTGTGTAGCCATTTAAGACCTGACATTCCACTGTATTTGATGAGTTCCGACTTAATTTCATCCACCCCAGCTGCTTTATTGCACTGCAATCTGTTCACCATTTCCCCCACTTCCTCAAATGCTATCCTACTTCCATCGTCATTCCTATCCCATTCTACCTCGAAATCTGAAACATTACTGATCGTATTTTCACCTACATTGAGCAACTCTTCAGAATATTCCCTCCATCTGCCCAAGGCATCGACAGGATTCACCAGCAGTTTTCCTGACCTGTCCAAAATACTTGTCATTTCCTTCTTACCTCCCTTTCGAAGACTGCTAATTACACTCCAGAATGGTTTTCCAGCAGCTTGACCCATAGTCTCCAACCTGTTTCCAAACTCTTCCCAAGATTTCTTCTTGGATGCTGCAATTATCTGTTTGGCTTTGTTTCTTTCTTCAACATAACTTTCTCTGTCCACCTGAGTTCTAGTATGTAGAAATTTTTGATACGCCTTCTTTTTCCTTTTACAGGCTGCCTTGACTGTGTCATTCCACCAAGCTGTTTGCTTCATTCTACTTTTACACACTACTGTTCCAAGACATTCTTTAGCCACTTCTAGTACTGTGTCCCTGTACCTTGTCCATTCCTTTTCCAATGATTGTAATTGACTACATTCAACTAACTGGTATCTTTCTGAGATCAGTGTTATGTACTTTCGCCTGATTTCCTTATCCTGAAGTTTCTCCACTCTTATCCTCCTACATATGGACCTGATCTCCTGCACTTTCGGCCTCACAATCCCAATTTCACTGCAGATTAAATAATGATCAGTGTCATCAAAGAATTCCCTGAATACACGTGTGTCCCTCACAGCCTTCCTGAATTCCTGATCTGTTATTATATAGTCAATGACAGATCTGGTTCCCCTGCCTTCGCAAGTATACCGGTGAATGTTCTTATGTTTAAAAAGGGAGTTTGTGATTTCTAAGCCCATACTGGCACAGCAATCCAAGAGTTGTTTCCCGTTGCTGTTGGCCTCCATATCCTCTCCAAATTTACCCATAACCTTTTCATACCCTTCTGTTCGATTTCCAATCCTGGCATTAAAATCACCCATGAGCAGAACACTGTCCTTGTCCTTTACTCTAACAACTACATCACTGAGTGCCTCATAAAAACTATCCATCTTATCTTGATCTGTCCCTTTACAATGCGAATATACTGACACAATTCTAATTTTCTTGCTAGACACTGTCAAATCTACCCACATCAGTCGTTCGTTTACATACCTAATTGCAACTACGCTGGGTTCCATTTCTATCCTGATGTAAAGCCCTACACCCCATTGTGCTATTCCTGCTTTGACTCCTGACAGGTAGACCTTGTATTCTCCCACTTCCTCTTCTTTCTCACCCCTTACCCCTAGAAAATCAGTCTCATTACTTTATTGTTGCACCTCGTATTACAACAAGTTTCGAAGACACTATGCTTTCTGTTCAACTGCACTTCCAAGTCCTTTGCCGACTTGATATCCTACACTGCTTGCTGAATATATAGACAGAGTAACATCAAAGCACAGTCTTTCTCTCTTCCCGACTACTACTGCCCTTTCGTGTCCTTCGAATCTTACAGCCGCAGCTTGGTTCCTGTACAAGTTGTAGATAACCTTTTGCTGACGGAGGAAACTCTCCGTGGGTGTCTCCCTGTAGAGCTGGTCTTTTACTCTCAGCCAGGACGGCTCCTCGTTATTGCCCCGGCAGACTATAAAGAGAGCTCTCGGCTTGGTGGAGGGTTGCTTTCCGAAGTGAGGTGGGCGGTCGCGGGAAACCGTCCCCCCGTCTCCTCGCCGACACTTTTACTGTCCCAGCGTCCCCGAGTGTAAAGGAGCCGCAATGGCGCGATAAAGCGGCGCACCGTCTGGCGAGCAGTGGGTGGCGCCCTGGGAGACCTTCGCTATCTGATGGCTGCCCTCCGCCAGGGAGAGGTGGCTTCGCTTTGCATGCAGCCATGCCGCACCACCTGCCACTTGCTACCTGTGCTCCGGCGTCTGAAAAGGCAGACCGACGCAGACAGAGCTGAGCAATGGCACGCTGTCAGAGACAGGCTGTGGACATTGCACAACCAAAGGCGGCGACAGATTTCTCCGCAATCAGCGTATCGTTAGAGGGCCTGTACCTGTATACAGGCTGTTACAGAATGACACTGTAAAAATTTGGGAGACTAGATCAGGGATCGCGTACAATTCTGCACGCGTGTTGTGGTCTCGCGCGCGTGCGGACCTCTCTCGCATGCCTACGTACTTCCCCCACTGCCACGCCACGCTGCCGAGTGGGAGGTGGAGGAAGAGGGAAACTGCAAAAGCGCCGGATTTAAATGGCAATGCACTCGTGCTAGGAACGATCAATGGCCTGCATGAGGCTTGGGTTATACACTCCTGGAAATGGAAAAAAGAACACATTGACACCGGTGTGTCAGACCCACCATACTTGCTCCGGACACTGCGAGAGGGCTGTACAAGCAATGATCACACGCACGGCACAGCGGACACACCAGGAACCGCGGTGTTGGCCGTCGAATGGGGCTAGCGCAGGATTTGTGCACCGCCGCCGTCAGTGTCAACCAGTTTGCCGTGGCATACGGAGCTCCATCGCAGTCTTTAACACTGGTAGCATGCCGCGACAGCGTGGACGTGAACCGTATGTGCAGTTGACGGACTTTGAGCGAGGGCGTATAGTGGGCATGCGGGAGGCCGGGTGGACGTACCGCCGAATTGCTCAACACGTGGGGCGTGAGGCCTCCACAGTACATCGATGTTGTCACCAGTGGTCGGCGGAAGGTGCACGTGCCCGTCGACCTGGGACCGGACCGCAGCGACGCACGGATGCACGCCAAGACCGTAGGATCCTACGCAGTGCCGTAGGGGACCGCACCGCCACTTCCCAGCAAATTAGGGACACTGTTGCTCCTGGGGTATCGGCGAGGACCATTCGCAACCGTCTCCATGAAGCTGGGCTACGGTCCCGCACACCGTTAGGCCGTCTTCCGCTCACGCCCCAACATCGTGCAGCCCGCCTCCAGTGGTGTCGCGACAGGCGTGAATGGAGGGACGAATGGAGACGTGTCGTCTTCAGCGATGAGAGTCGCTTCTGCCTTGGTGCCAATGATGGTCGTATGCGTGTTTGGCGCCGTGCAGGTGAGCGCCACAATCAGGACTGCATACGACCGAGGCACACAGGGCCAACACCCGGCATCATGGTGTGGGGAGCGATCTCCTACACTGGCCGTACACCACTGGTGATCGTCGAGGGGACACTGAATAGTGCACGGTACATCCAAACCGTCATCGAACCCATCGTTCTACCATTCCTAGACCGGCAAGGGAACTTGCTGTTCCAACAGGACAATGCACGTCCGCATGTATCCCGTGCCACCCAACGTGCACTAGAAGGTGTAAGTCAACTACCCTGGCCAGCAAGATCTCCGGATCTGTCCCCCATTGAGCATGTTTGGGACTGGATGAAGCGTCGTCTCACGCGGTCTGCACGTCCAGCACGAACGCTGGTCCAACTGAGCCGCCAGGTGGAAATGGCATGGCAAGCCGTTCCACAGGACTACATCCAGCATCTCTACGATCGTCTCCATGGGAGAATAGCAGCCTGCATTGCTGCGAAAGGTGGATATACACTGTACTAGTGCCGACATTGTGCATGCTCTGTTGCCTGTGTCTATGTGCCTGTGGTTCTGTCAATGTGATCATGTGATGTATCTGACCCCAGGAATGTGTCAATAAAGTTTCCCCTTCCTGGGACAATGAATTCACGGTGTTCTTATTTCAATTTCCAGGAGTGTATTTCATACTAGCGGAGAAACCCACCCTCACCCAGGTACGTACGAGGGTGAGTCAAATGAAAACCTTAAATTTGTAATAACAAATCGAAATTTCGCGCCGTTATCCTGTTAGTTGGTAAGCGTGCTACAAACAGCGTGCAGAATGGCCTGTAGGTGGCAGCTTAGTGCAGATGCACACATACCGTGGCAGTATCAGTAAAAAGATGACCGCCCCACTTGCGACTTGCTCCAGCGTTCTGTTATTAGGTTTTTGCGTAGCGAAGGTGTGAAACATATTGAAATTCATCGACGAATGAAGGTTCAGTACGGTGATGCATGTTTTGTCACAACAGCAAGTCTACGAATGAAGTAGGAAGTTCGCAAATGGTGTGACTTCAGTGGAAGATGCTCCTCGTCCAAGTCAGGCAAAACGAGTTGTGACTCCACAGAACATTGCAGCAGTAGAAGCCATAGTGAAGAAAAACCTCAGAGTGACACTGAATGACATTACAGCATGTTTACAGATTAGTCATGGGTCAGCACACCACACTGTGCATGATGTTCTCCATTTTCACAAAGTGTCTGCAAGATGGGTGCCACGGCAGCTGACTCCTGAAATGAGAGAACGACGTGTTGATGCTTGTGAAGAACTTCTTCGGCGCTTTGAACGAGAAGGTAATGGCTTCCTTTCAAGAATCGTTACTGGGGACGAAACCTGGGTTCACTTCCACCAACCGGAAACGAAGAGAAGATTCGAACAGAACCATCAGCAGGGAAGGTTATGCTGACTCTCTTTTGGGACGAAAAAGGCGTCATTTTGGAGCATTACAAACCTAGAGGGACAACTGTCACCACTGCATCATACACAGATCTCCTAAAAAATCATATGCAGCCTGCAATCAAATCAAAGCGACGTGGATTGCTGTCAGCAGGTGTCCTTTTGCAACAAGACAATGGAAAAGCCCCACACTCCCCGTACAACAGTTGCAACAATCACTGACCTGCATTTTGAGTGTCTTCCTCATCCACCATACTCACCAGACCTTGCCCCAAGTGATTTCCATATGTCTGGACCACTCAAAGACGCAGTGGGAGGAAAGAAGTTCCGTTCTGATGAAGAGGTACGCCACGCGGTGCTTGAGTGGTTGCGCGGACTGCCAAAAGGATTTTCTTCAAAAGAAATGTATGCACTTTGTAAGCGCTGGAGGACTTTCATCGAGCGTGGGGGAGAATATGTTGAAAAGTGATACAACTTTGTACCACTTCTGCACAAGAAATAATATTTTACAACCTCGTATATATTGCTGTGCGTTAAGACCAGCACCATGCAGCGTCTGGCCTTGTGGTAAGTGTTTATGATGTCATGTCTCCTGAACTATATGTCGTACATTGATACAATTTTGCAGTTAATGCAGTGATATATCAACATAGTGCCCGCAAAATGTGTAGCAAATATAGTTAACGGTACGAAGTAATGAACTAATATGTCATTGTCTCATGTGGTACATTTGTGCAAGAACAGCAGGAAAGTGGTAAGCCATACGCTTTCCCTGTTTCAGCATTTTGTTGAGGTTACCAGCGAGAAAAAATTTCGCGAAGATTTGAAATTAATTGTAAAATTTGTAGAAAGTCTCTAAAAAGCTCTCCTTCTCAAACACCGGATGAATAAAATCTGGGAATTCACGTGTCGTAAGCTATGCATCTTTTTCACCCACACGCCTTTGGTACATGTGGAGCAAGTTTGGTTGAAATCGCTCCAATTGAATACGAAGAGAAGCGGAAAATCCACAAACACACACACACACACACACACACACACACACATACACACACACACACACACCCGCGCGCGCATATATATTATATATATATAGGGTGGTCCATTGATCGTGACCAGGCCAAGTATCTCACGAAATACGCGTCAAACGAAAAATGTGAATGTTTTAGTTGGACCACTTTTTTCCCTTTGTGATAGATGGCGCTGTAATAGTCACAAACATATGGCTCACAATTTTAGAAGAACAGTTGGTAACAGGTAGTTTTTTCAAATTAAAATACAGAACGTAGGTACGTTTGAACATTTTATTTCGGTTGTTCCAGTGTGATACATGTACAGTCGTGGACAAAACGAACGAGACCCCTCGCCTTTTCGTTATGCTGATCCGCACAGCTTTAAAGTCTGCTACACAGCATAACAGGCAAGGCGACGAAGTGCTACCAACTATGCGCAGGCGTGAAATTGAGAAACTATTCGAACTTTGTCACACTGCTTTCAGTCATGTGTAATACTATATTAATGCTGATTAGTGTGTTAAACATAACACGTAAATATAAGATATAAGTGAAAGAAGAAACGCTAATTAGTATGAACTGTACCAATAAAAATGAATTTCAGCTTATCCAGGTAACAAAACTATTTTAGTAAGACGAAGTACCCCAGATCGTTACGAATTAGCAAAATATTATGCGCATTCGGCCGCGAAACGGTCTGTGTCAACGTTCAGACGAGTCGTACTGGATTACCGTTGCTGACCTACCATGAAAGTGTGCAAATTTAGCAATGCGTGAAGATTCATAACGAAATTCAGTTAAAAATCATTCAGTGCCACACTTAGGTCAGTTCAGTTAATTGACAGAAGCGGAAAAAGTAGGCAATAACGAGTATGAAATTCTACAAGATTTTCATATTTACAACCACAGGGCACAGGTACAGAATAAAGGTAGCAATAAAACGTATTAGGGCGCGAGAATTTCTTAAATTTGCTTTACTGATAGTCTATCTGCCTCCATCAAGATTAGAACCGAAAACAAACCATACCTCCCTTGCAGTAGCAAACACCTTTCACTGTGCTAGCAGACAACACAGGAAAACAGCCCTATATTATTACCCCAGACATGAATAAGCCGGCAATTTCGCAATGAAAATGGCAAAATGACCTGCAGTTTCTGTTGCATAGACCTTCCTGGATTCAAAACATGAATTTTCTATGTTTATGTCACCGCTTATGTGACAGTCATTCGGGATGTTTATCGAAATAACAAAATACAGTAAAGCATATTTTAAGAAATTCTCACGCCCCCAAATACGTTTTATTGCTACCTTTATTCTGTACCGGCGCCCTGTGGATGTAAATATGAAAATCTTGTAGAATTTCATACTTGTTGCTGTCTACTTTTTCCGCTTCTGTCAATAATTGAATTGAGTTAAGTGTTGCACTGAATGATTTTTAGCTGAATTTCGTTATAAATCTTCACGCATTGATGAATTTGCACACTTTCATGGTAGGTCAGCACGGTAATCCAGTATGACTCGTCTGAACGTTGACAAAGACCGTTTCGCAACCGAATGCGCATAATTTTTGCTAATTCGTAACGATCTGTGGTACTTCGTCTTACTAAAATAGTTATGTTACCTGGATAAGCTGAAATTCATTTTTATTGGTACAGTTCATACTAATTAGCGTTTCTTCTTTCACTCATATCTTATATTTACGTGTTGTGTTTAACACACTAATCAGCATTAATATAGTACACATGATTGAAAGCAGTGTGACAAAGTTCGGATAGTTTCTCAATTTCACGCCTGCGCATAGTATGTTGGTAGCACTTCCTCGCCTTGCCTGTTATGCTGTGTAGCAGACATTAAAGTTGTGCGGATCAGCATAACGAAAAGGCGTGGGGTCTCGCTCGTTTTGTCCACGACTGTACTTTGTGAAATTATCATTTCTTAGAACGCATGCTGTTACAGCGTGATTTCCTGTAAATACCACATTAATGTAATAAATGCTCAAAATGAAGTCCGTCAACCCCAATGCATTTGGCAATACGTGTAAGGACATTCCTCTCAACAGCGAGTAGTTCGCCTTCCGTAATGTTCGCACATGCATTGACAATGCGCTGACGCATGTTGTCAGGCGTTGTCGGTGGATCACGATAGCAAATATCCTTCAACTTCCCCCATAGAAAGAAATCCGGGGACGTTAGATCTGGTGAACGTGCTTCGACGACCAATCCACCTGTCATGAAATATGCTATTCAATACCGCTTCAACCGCACGCAAGCTATGTGCCGGACATCCATCATGTTGGAAGTACATCGCCATTCTGTCATGCAGCGAAACATCTTGTAGTAACATCGGTAGAACATTACGTAGGAAATCAGCATACATTGCACCATTTCGATTGCCATCGATAAAATGGGGGCCAATTATCCTTCCTCCCATAATACCGCACCATACATTATCCCGCCAAGGTCGCTGATGTTCCACTTGTCGCAGACATCGTGGATTTTCCGTCGCCCAATAGTGCATATTATGCCGGTTTACATTAGCGCTGTTGGTGAATGTCGCTAAATAGAACGCGTGCAAAAAATCTGTCATCGTCCCGTAATTTCTCTTGTGCCCAGTGGCAGAACTATACACGACGTTCAGAGTCGTCGCCATGCAATTCGTGGTGCATAGAAATTGGTACGGATGCAATCGATCTTGATGTAGCATTCTCTCAACACCGACGTTTTTGAGATACCCGATTCTCGCGCAATTTGTCTGCTACTGATGTGCGGATTAGCCGCGACACTTCCTGTTCCCTTAAATAACGTAACTATCTAGTGAACGGTCCGGACACTTGGATGATGTCGTCCAGGATACCTAGCAGCATACATAGCACACGCCCGTTGGCCATTTTGATCACAATAGCCATACATCAACAAGATATCGACCTTTTCCGCAATTGGTAAACGGTCCATTTTAACACGGGTAATGTACCATGAACCAAATACCGTCCGCACTGGCGGAATGTTACGTGATACCACGTACTTACACATTTGTGACTATCACAGCGCAATCTATCACAAAGCGAAAAAAGTGGTTCAACTAAAACATTCACATTTCTTTACGTACTACACGAATATGTAATAAAAAATGGGGGTTCCTATTTAAAAAAACGCAGTTGATATCCGTTTGACCTATGAGAGCGCCATCTAGTTGGCCAACAATAGCGCCATCTGACTTACCCCTTCAAGCTAGACGAGTTTCGTTCTTCGTAGTTTTTTCGTTTGATACTTATTTCGTGAGATATTTGTCCCGGTCACGATCAATGGACCACCCTGTATGTATATATATATATATATATATATATATATATATATATATATATATATATATATATACGTACATTTTTATATCCCATCCATACTGGACGGTAGTTTTGTGGATAAATTCCACTAGTCTTCTTGTAATCTGGTGTGACCTTTTCTTCCAATTACTGTTCACAGCTGTTCGACGGATCTACGATAGATTATAGTTAAAAGAGGGAGTCCCAAATTCAGTCTACAATCTCATAGTGATTCCATCAGGTCCTGGGACTTTGTTTAATTTCATGGATTTCAGCTGTCCCTCAAAGCCACTAACACTATCAGTTATGCATCTCATGTTCTCAGCGGTACGAGAATTAAATTGCAGAAAGTCTTATGGGTTTTCCTTTGTAAAGGAACATTAATTTTGAAAACGGAGTTACGTATATCTGCTACTCTCAATTTCCGTTTCCGTGTCGTGCACGAGTAAGTGCACGATAACTTTGGTGCCACAAACAATCTCTACATATGACAAGAATTTCTTTGGGACTTCGTTTCACAGCTCGCTCCTTTGGTGACATCCGCGGCATCCTTACAGCACAGCGGTACACTGATGAAATTCTACGCCCTTCCTAAAAAGCCATCCTGTGCTTACATTTCAGCAAGGTAACTCCTGTCCACACACCGCAGGAGTTTCTACTGCTTGTCTACGCCTTTACCAAACCCTACCCCGGGCAGCGAGGTCGCCGGCTCTCTCCCCAGTTGAGAACGTTTGGAGCATTATGAGCAGGGCTCTCCAGTCATCTACGGATTTTGACGATCTAACGCGCCAATTGGACAGTATTTGCATGATATTCCACTGCAGAACATCCAACATCTGAATGCCGAGTAACTGGTTGCATAAGGATCACAGGTTAACTAACCCCTTATTGATTGCTCAATTTGTTAAGTTCTTGCTCTTGAGTGAATCATCCGTTTTTCTGAAATTGTAATCATTTATTCGTCGGTACATCCCATTCGGATAATTCCTTCGTGGTACCTCTTTTTTTGTCCTAGAGTGTACTTCAGATAATAGAAAGTATTAAGACGCAAACTGTCGTGGCACAAGGCAAAGCAAAGCTGAGGCTTTTGTGTAGGGATATTTCATTTACGCTGTAAGGTGAAATCTGGGATTAAGTAATAAAAGTATGAATACCTTCAACCTTTAACTCACGTAATAAACTTCATCGTAACCAAACAAGTACCGTAATTACACTACTGTACATTAAAATTGCTACACAAAGAATAAATGCAGATAAACGAGTATTCATTGGACAAATACATTATACTAGAACTGAGATGTGATTACATTTTCACGCCATTAGGGTGCATAGATCCTGAAAATCAGTACCCAGAACAACCACATCTGGCCGTAATAATGGCCTTGATACGCCTGGGCATTGAGTCAAACAGAACTTGGATGGCGTGTACAGGCACAGCTGCCAATGCAGCTTTAACAAGACTCCACAGTTCATCAAGAGTAGTGACTGGCGTAGTTTGACGAGCCAGTTGCTCGGCCACCATTGACTAGACGTTTTCAGTTGCTGAGAGATCTGGAGAATGTGCTGGCCAGGGCAGCAGTCGAACATTTTCTGTATCCAGAAAGGCCCCTACACGACCTCCATCGTGCGGTCGGGCATTATCGTGCTGAAATCTAGGGTTTCGCAGAGATTGAATGAAGGGTAGAGCCACAGGTCGTAACGCATCTGAAATGTAACGTCCACTGTTCAAAGTGCCATCAATGCGAACAAGAGGTGACCGAGACGTGTAACCAAATGCACCCCATACCATCACGCCGGGTGATACGCCAGTATGGCGATGACAAATACACGCTTCCAATGTGCGTTCACCGCGATGTCGCCAAACACGGATGCGACCATCATGATGCTGTAAACAGAACCTGGATTCATCCGAAAAAATGACGTTTTGCCATTCGTCCACCCAGGTTCGTCATTGAGTACTCCATCGCAGTCGCTCCTGTGTGTGATGCAGCGTCAAGGGTAACTGCAGCCACGGTCTCCGAACTGATAATCCATGCTGCTGCGAACGTCGTCGAACTGTTCGTGCAGATGGTTGTTGTCTTGCAAACGTCCCCATCTGTTGACTCAGGGATCGAGACGTGGCTGCACGATCCGTTACAGCCATGCGGATAAGATGCCCGTCATCTCGACTTCTAGTGATAGAAGGCCATTGGGATCCAGCACGGCGATCCGTATTACCCTCCTGAACCCACCGATTCCATATTCTCCTCACTGGATCTCGACCAACGCGATGAGCAATGTCGCGATACGATAAACCGCAATCACGATAGGCTAAAATCCGACCTTTATCAAAGTCGGGAACGTGATGGTACGCATTTCTCCTCCTTACACGTGGCATCACAACAACGTTTCACCAAGCAACGCCGGTCAACTGCTGTTTGCGTATGAGAAATCGATTGGAAACGTTCTTCATATCAGCGTGTTGTAGGTGTCGCCACCGGCGCCAACCGGCGCCAACCTTGTGTTAATGCTCTGAAAAGGTAATCATTTGCATAGCACATCATCTTCTTCCCGTTGGTTAAATTACGCGTCTGTAGCACGTCATCTTCGTGGTGTAGCAATTTTAATGGCCAGTAGTGTAATAAAATAATGAGCGCTAAAACAGCACGGAAACTGCTGGCTGAAAAGGTGTCCGGCCAACCGCAGCCCGGCATCTCCTTCAGAGATCGATTGTAAAAATAAAATGAGAGAGGCCAACGCCCTACACGAACGGCAGTGCCTTTTGTGTCTTCGGACAGTGGGAACTGCCACGGTTCCTGCTGATAACGCTATCGACGACGGCTGAGTCCCCAGCTGTCTCCTCGCTGACACAGCAGTGCATCCGGACAGAGATAGAGGCCTCCGGCCGATATCACGCGCCTCCACATCCAGTGAGAACGGCTCTCTTCCCGTCTCCAACGCAATCTGCATCTACGTTTATAGTCCGCAAACAACTGTCCTGTGAAAGAGGAGTATATTTAGTGGCATTGCTAGCGTTTGTCTTCTGTGCTCCATTCGCAAATGGAACAGGGAAGAAATGATTGCTTGCACGTAGTGTTGCGTCTACTATAACTACAATCGTTTTGGTACAGTACATAAATGACGTACTAAATCGTAGGATTAGCGGCACTATGGTAGCATTGGCAGGGAAATAAACATAAGTGAATGTATAAGAGAAAAGACGACGTATATTTGTTTGTTTTGCATATAATTAGAACCACAGATTATTCAATATTAGTCCATTGTGTATTTTATATCCTTACGGAATATGCATTGCATTTTATGAGCAATAAAACTTAATTGGTCCCGTAACTTCTGCGCCTTTACATAACCAAGGTAATTCCTTTTGATGCAAGTACAGTTTACATGCACAAAAATAAAAAATCTGCACGATTATTGTTATTATTTTCTACTCAGTAGAACGTACTTCTTCATGATCAAAGACAAGAATTTTCTGTTCTTACTGATGAATGAGGAAGTTGTTCCTGAGTAACAGAAACATGTTTTACATAAAATCGACGAAGTATTGAAGCGATGTTTGGGGTATACTTCCTGTGTTTTTTTCTCTCAATTTGTCTCTTTTTCCAGAAAACTGCGTTTTCTAGCGCTACAAGACAAATATGTGTTGTTGTTTTTAGTTTTATTATAAAATCAGCAACAACAGAAACATGTTGTGCATAAACTCGACGAAGTATTGACGCGATGTTTGAGGTATACTTTCTGCGTTATTTTTTCCCAATTTGACCCTTTTTCCAAAAAATTGCGTTTTCTAGCGATACAAGACAAATCTGTGTTGTTGTTGTTATTTTCATTATAAAATCAGCAATTTTCTAATAAATCCTGAATCAAACATTGACAATTTCAATTTTGCTATAAACACTCTTCATTTTTAAGTAAAAGACGTAAAAGACAGGAGAATAACTATACAGAACAAAAATATTCCATACGTTACACAGCCATTTGTGTATCCTAACTCAGTTTCTACACAAATCACCGCTTCCGATTTCTTGGGGAATCTGGTAAGACATTGATGGCATATGTAAAGAAAATTAGCGATTTGATGTAACGCCCCAAAGTTATGCGACACACCTATCGTACAGGTAACACAGGTACGATCTTAAGTGACCAACGCTACAGGGAAAACTACCGTATACTTATTTATGATAGTCTAGGTCGACTACGGTAGTATTACAACTCTATCTGCATAGCTCTGCACGTGCCCCAGCTCCATTATTTTATTCTTACGGCGGTTACACGTTGGAGGCAGTGGATGCGTTCTGCAGTCTGTTGCAAAGACCGTTCTCTAAACTAGCTAAATAGCGTTTATCAAATAGGTCGTATTTTTCTTTCCAAGAATTGCCACTTCTGCTAGCGGAGCATAGATTGAACTTGCTGACTTGTGCATTGCCTATATAACTAACGCTGCTATTACCTATGAGCTAGGTTTTCTGGCGGTTGTGCCTGTTTGCTAAAACTGTTGGCAATAGGTAATTGAATTCTTTTCTTTCTTTCAAGCGTCGGATCTCGTTCCAGCATATGATCGTGGCTGGAAAATTGCTCGGCTGTAAGTAAGGGAGCACCAGGATAGCAGGTTCTACAAAATACCATAATAATAATAATTCAGAAATGTAAAAACCAGCATGATTCCATCATCCAATAACGATGAGATTGATACAGGAAGGATATGACTGAAAAATTACAGTACTAATCACTGCACAGAACAGGTACTGTCTCTTAATGATTTATGGGAACCGTTACGACAAATTTATACCAGCAATTTAAGATACAATCTCTTCCCATTGCAGGCAAGCTAATGAGCATAACAAAACGTTGCTTGCGACCCTAGTTTGCTAATATCCTGAACACACTTTAATGCATCCAAGGTCGAAGTATTGATAAACGGTTGGAAAAAGCAAGAAAGGAAAGCAAGAATGAGTACTGCGGAGAACTGAACTAGCGACATACAGGGTCCTAGACAAGGACCTGGAAAGAAATGCACGCTTGAGCATAAATGCACATGCTAGTCAAGGCTGCAGGTATTTGGCAACAAACGCGACCTGTGCAATGTTCTCAATACGTCGTAAGTGTCACTCGTGGCCAGAACAGTGTTTCGTGTTCTGAGCAAATTCAGTCGGAGCTCAGTTCATTCGAACGTGGGTAAATTGTTGGTTGTCGTATGGTGGGTACTTCCGTGATCAAGGTAGCCGAAGTGATTGGTCTTCCAAGAGAAAATTGGAAATTTGTGGAAAGGACTATGGGACCAAACTCTGAGGTCATCGATCCTTAGCCGGCAGGAGTGGCCTAGCGGTTCAATGCGCTACAGTCTGGAACCGCGAGACCGCTACGGTCTGCCTCGGGCACGGATGTGTGTGATGTCCACAGGTTAGTTAGGTTTAAGTAGTTCTAAGTTCTAGGGGATGTTGATCTTAGCAGTTAAGTCCCATAATGCTCAGAGCCATTTGAACCATCGGTCCTTAGGCTTGCGCACTACTTAATCTAACTTAAACTAACTTACGCCTAGGACAACACACCCACCCATGCCCGAGGGAGAACTCGAATCTCCGACGGGGGGGGGGGGGGGGGCGCGAACCGTGACAAGACGACCGAGACCGCACGGGTACACCGGGTACATCCTCTAAGGTACAACGAGAACGAAAGTGTATGCTGAGCGACGTTGACAGACGGTCACTGAAGAGAATTGAGACAGAAAACAAGAGGACGATAGCTGCGAAAGTCACGGCAAAACTGAATGTCGCACTCACAAAACCTGGGAGTACCATAGCAACACGAAGGGAATCTTATAAATTTCTGGGCGAGCTGTAACTACAATATTACACATCAGTGACGCAAATGCCCGTAACAGGAAAACGTTCTGCCGAAGCTATAAAATCTGAACTATGGAGCAATGGAAGAACGTCGCTTCGTGGGGTGAGTCTTGATTTACACTGTTTCCAACTTCTCGCCAAGTATACATACAAAATCTGAAACATGTGGGGGTGCTGTGAGATATGAGCAGCCATGTTGTGATAGCCTATGCTTACATTGTAAGGACCCAATACTGCCAAGGATTATGTGACGCCGGCCGTTGTGGCCGAGCCGTTCTAGGCGCTTCAGTCCGGAACCGCAATGCTGCTACGGTCGCAGGTTCAAATCCTGCCTCGGGCATGGATGTGTGTGATATCCTTAGGTTAGTTAGGTGTAAGTAGTTCTAAGTCTAGGCGAGTCCCATAGTCCTCAGAGCCATTTGAACCATTTGATTATGTGACCATATTGGCTGATCAGATCCAACCCAAGATACAATTTGCGTTTCGCAATGGTGATACTGTGTTCGAAGACGATAGGACCTGTGTTGACACAGCTCGCACCACCACGGTCTGGATCTATGTGCACAAGAATGAATTGCCGCATCTGTCATGGCCATCACAGTCACCAGATCTCAGTATTATTGAGCCTTTGTGGTCTGCTTTGGTGTGACGGGTGCGTGGTCGTTATCCATCTCTGTCACTGTCACCAGAAGCTGGTACTGCTTTGCAGGAACAATGGTATAAGAGTCCCTTTACAACCATACGTGATCTTTATTTACACATTTTGAGACGACTGGTAGCTGTTTTGCATGTCAACAGTTTTCCTACATCTCGTTAGGCATGATAATATGTTCGCTTTTTTCCCCTTGTTTTTGTGCACACCTTGGAAATTCTTTGCCTGGCCTCACAGCAAGGTCTAGAGAGGATTTTTTTTTTTTAGACAACACAGCTGTATGGAGATAAACAGCGATTAATTTACTTATAATCAATTATTCAAAATGACAGAATAGCATTATTTATTTTGCCGCCAACCGTTTCAACCCGCGATGGGGTCATCTTCAGGACAATTTACACGATTTGGTCGCTCGCTGGAGTCGTCACCCTGCCTGTACACGGTTGGTAGCTATCACAAATATTGTTACCAACCGTGCACACGCAGGGTGACGACTCCAGCGAGCGACCAAATCGTGTAAATTGTCCTGAAGATGACCCCATCGCGGGTTGAAACCGGTTGGCAGCAAAATAAATAATGCTATTTTTGACTGTCATTTTGAATAATTGGTCTAGAGAGGAAATGTCAGTATCTAGCGTTGCTGCAGTGTCGGCGGCCGTGAGTTATGAACAACACTACGATGCTAAATATTCTGTAAAACATGGCTTAATTCGCAGAGGAATTCTTGACTTCCTCAGTTCTCTAAACCTCGTTAACCATGTCTGTATTGGAACTCAAAGATGGACACCCTACGCTAATGACTGTCAGTCTGACAGTCCATCTTCATGGTCTTATACTGGACCACTCATCTCCACCTCAATCTGATGCAGATGGAACGCTGGCACAGAGTGAGAGTGAGATGAGATGCGCTCGCAGTTTCACCACCGCGGTTTCGGAAAAACAGGAGACTACCCAAGGCTGGGCGTTAAAAACTCTAGCGACACTGGCGCCAGCTCCTGCAGTCATCGCCTGGACGTGGGAAGGACTTTTGTAAAAGCATTCAGTTGGCACAAACTGCGCATGGTGGAGTGGAGCTTCTAACGAAGTAGCCCCATTCAAACTTTGCAACGGCTGCTTTTCATTAGCCGTCATATTGTGGATTTGAAATTAATAATTAACAGCTAATAGAAATTACGTAATATTGTGGCGTATAACATATATACTTCTGTACCATTTGCGTATAAACTGGATTATTTAATTATTTTAATTGTAGCCAACGCTACTACACTGTACATTGAATGCAATGAAATATCTACATATTGTAAATTTTGTGCTGTCACGTCACTGTACATATAGTACACTACTGGCCATTAAAATTGCTACAACTCGAAGATGACGTGCTACAGACGCGAAATTTAACCAACAGGAAGAAAATACTGTGATATGCAAATGATTAACTTTTCAGAGCATTCACACAAGGTTGGCGCCGGTGGCGACACCTACAACACGCTGACATGAGGAAAGTTCCTATCCGATTTCTCATACACAAACAGCAGTTGAGCGGCGTTGCTTGGTGAAACGTTGTTGTGATGCCTCGTGTAAGGAGGAGAAATGCGCACCATCACGTTTCTGACTTTGATAAAGGTCGTATTATAGCCTATCGCGATTGCGGTTTATCGTATCGCGACATTGCTCATCGCGTCGGTCGAGATCCAATGACTGTTAGCAGAATATGGAATCGGTGGGTTCAGGAGAGTAACACGGAACGCCGTGCTGGATCCCAACGGCCTCGTATCACTAGCAGTCGAGATGACAGGCATCTTATCCGCATAGCTGTAATGGATCGTACAACCACGTCTCGATCGCTGAGTCAACAGATGAGGACGTTTGCAAGACAACAACCATCTGCACGAACAGTTCGACGACATTTGCAGCAGCACGGACTATCAGCTCGGAGAGCATGGCTGCGGTTAACCGTGACGCTGCATCACAGACAGGAGCGACTGCGATGGTGTACTCAACGACGGATCTGGGTGGGCGAATGTCAAAACGTCATTTTTTGGGATGAATCGAGGTTCTGTTTACAGCATCATGATGGTCGCATCCGTGTTTGGCGACATCGCGGTGAACGCACATTGGGAGCGTGGATTCGTCATCGCCATACTGGCGTATCACCCGGCGTGATGGTATGGGGTGCCGTTGGTTACACGTCTCGGTCACCTCCTGTTCGCATTGACGGAACTTTGAACAGTGGACGTTACATTTCAGATGTATTGCGACCCGTGGCTCTACCCTTCATTCGATCCCTGCGAAACCCTACATTTCAGCAGAATAAGGCCCGACCTCATGTTGCAGGTCCTGTGCGGGCCTTTCTGGATACAGAAAATGTTCAACTGGTGCCCTGGCCAGCACATTCTCCAGATCTGTCACCAATTGAAAACATCTGGTAAATGGTGGCCGAGCAACCGGCTCGTCACAATACGCCAGTCACTACTCTTGATGAACTGTGGTGTCGTGTTGAAGCTGCATGGGCAGCTGTACCTGTACACGCCATCCAAGTTGTGTTTGACTCAATGCCCAGGCGCATCAAGGCCGTTATTACGGCCAGAGGTGGTTGCTCTGGGTGATGATTTCTCAGGATCTATGCACCCAAATTGCGTGAAAATGTAATCAAAAAAATGGTTCAAATGGCTCTGAGCACTATGGGACTCAACTGCTGAGGTCATTAGTCCCCTAGAACTTAGAACTAATTAAACCTAACTAACCTAAGGACATCACGAACATCCATGCCCGAGGCAGGATTCGAACCTGCGACCGCAGCGGTCTTGCGGTTCCAGACTGCAGCGCCTTTAACCGCACGGCCACTTCGGCCGGCAAAATGTAATCACATGTCAGTTCTAGTATAATATATTTGTCCAACGAATACCCGTTTATCATCTGCATTTCTTCCTTGGTGTAGCAATTTTAATGGCCAGTAGTTTAATATCTCTGGGTGAAAAATTCATTGGCCATATTTTATCTTTAAAGAGCACTATTTGTGTAAGTAAGTAGTATTATTAGCAGTGGCTGGTCGCTGTTTTCTTCTTTTCAAGAATCAACTTGTAAAGCAAGCCTGCTACCGTGGCAGGGGGCGACCCGGCAGGCTGTTAATAACACGCGCGTCCCTCGGTCTCCAGTGCTTTCGTTAGCTGATACCGCCGGAGCGCCTGGGTTGTTACTAGCGGCCCAGAGGACCTGGGCCGGCACGCTGGAGCTCCTCCACAGGGGGCCCACAAGGTCGCTCCCAGCGTAGCAGCGGCGTCTTTGAGCGCCGCCGGGCCAGACCAGGGCGCGGAATGCGGCCAGCCTAATGCCGCGGGATGACTTGCAGCCTGCCGCGGATTAAACGAGGGCGTAAGCCACGGCTTCCTGGCCTCCAGAGGCTGCACCCAGCCGAGGCACCGTCCGCGTCCAGCACTCACTGACTCACTGCCAGCGGGGCCAAATTCGCTGCTCGCAACGGATGCACTGCAGCCCGGAATTTAATGGAAGTACCACAATACAGGGCTATTACAAATGAATGAAGCGATTTCATAAATTCACTGTAGCTCCATTCAATGACATATGGTCACGACACACAGATACGTAGAAAAACTCATAAAGTTTTGTTCGGCTGAAGCCGCACTTGAGGTTTCTGCTGCCAGAGCGCTCGAAAGCGCAGTGAGACAAAATGACGACAGGAGCAGAGAAAGCGTATGTCGTGTTTGAAATGCACTCACATCAGTCAGTCATAACAGTGCAACGACACTTCAGGACGAAGTTCAACAAAGATCCACCAACTGATAACTCCATTCGGCGATGGTATGCGCAGTTTAAACCTTCTGGATGCCTCTGTAAGGGGAAATCAACGCGTCGGCCTGCAGTGAGCGAAGAAACGGTTGAACGCGTGCGGGCAAGTTTCACGCGTAGCCCGCGGAAGTCGACGAATAAAGCAAGCAGGGAGCTAAACGTACCACAGCCGACGGTTTGGAAAATCTTACGGAAAAGGCTAAAGCAGAAGCCATACCGTTTACAATTGCTACAAGCCCTGACACCCGATGACAAAGTCAAACGCTTTGAATTTTCGGCGCGGTTGCAACAGCTCATGGAAGAGGATGCGTTCAGTGCGAAACTTGTTTTCAGTGATGAAGCAACATTTTTTCTTAATGGTGAAGTGAACAGACACAATTTGCGAATCTGGGCGGTAGAGAATCCTCACGCATTCGTGCAGCAAATTCGCAATTCACCAAAAGTTAACGTGTTTTGTGCAATCTCACGGTTTAAAGTTTACGGCCCCTTTTTCTTCTGCGAAAAAAACGTTACAGGACACGTGTATCTGGACATGCTGGAAAATTGGCTCATGCCACAACTGGACAACGACAGCGCCGACTTCATCTTTCAACAGGATGGTGCTCCACTGCACTTCCATCATGATGTTCGGCATTTCTTAAACAGGAGATTGGAAAACCGATGGATCGGTCGTGGTGGAGATCACGATCAGCAATTCATGTCATGGCCTCCACGCTCTCCCGACTTAACCCCATGCGATTTCTTTCTGTGGGGTTATGTGAAAGATTCAGTGTTTAAACCTCCTCTACCAAGAAACGTGCCAGAACTGCGAGCTCGCATCAACGATGCTTTCGAACTCATTGATGGGGACATGCTGCGCCGAGTGTGGGAGGAACTTGATTATCGGCTTGATGTCTGCCGAATCACTAAAGGGGCACATATCGAACATTTGTGAATGCCTAAAAAAACTTTTTGAGTTTTTCTATGTGTGTGCAAAGCATTGTGAAAATATCTCAAATAATAAAGTTATTGTAGAGCTGTGAAATCGCTTCAATCATTTGTAACAACCCTGTATTTGACCCTTCCCCATACGGAAAGTGTTTCTTATCGCCGAACGAGTTTTCTGTCGTGGCTGCTGCGCGCTCTGACTCGATTTGTCACGTCTGAAGGAACGTGCTCCTCATCGTGATATCCGACCGCACAGCTCGCCATCGGCAGTTGTCGGCTGCATCTGGAGGCAAATTACACAGTTTATTAAATGAGAGCGCGCATAGCCCCTTTTTACATGTTCGACTTAGCCTAGTTGTCTCAACTGACTATTCGAGACAAACGAGTCTACTACAGCTGTTTTACTCCTGCACTGAGTCTCCTGTGTTTCTAGTGGTGATACCTGGCGTTCCGCGAGGTAGTGTCATAGGCTCACTGCTGTTCCTGATTCATGTAATTGATCTAGTCGATAATCTGAGCAGCCCCCTTAGATTGTTTGCAGATGACGCTGTAATTTACCGTCTAGTAAAATCATCAGATGATCAATTGCTATTACAAAATGATCTAGCTAGAATTTCTGTATGGTGCGAAAAGTAGCAATTGGCACTAAATGAAGAAAACATGGGTACTAAAAGAAATCCGATAAATTTTGGGTACACGATAAATCTCACAAAGCTAAGGGCTGTCAATTCGACTAAATACCTACGAATTACAATTACGAGCAACTTAAATTCGAAATACCACATAGATAATATTGTGGGGAAGGCGAAACAAAGACTGCGATTTGTTGGCAGAACACTTAGAAGATGCGACAAACCCACTAAAGAGACAGCCTACATTACACCTGTCCGTCCTCTGCTGGAATGTTGCTGCGCGGTATGGGATCCTTACCAGGTAGGATTGACGGACGACACCGAAAAAGTGCAAAGAAGCGCAGCTCGTTTAGTGTTATCGCGCAGTAGGGGTGAGAGTGTCACTGACATGATACGCGAGTTGGCGTAGCAGTCACTGAAACAACGGCGGTTTTCTTTGCGGCGGGATCCATTTACGAAATTTCGGTGACCAACTTTCTCTTCCGAATGCGAAAATAGTTTGTTGACACCCTCCTACGTAGGGAGAAATGATAATAAAATAAGAGAAATTGGAGCCCGAACGGAAATATTTAGGTGTTCCTTTTTCCCACGCGCCATTCAAGAGTGGAATGGTAGAGAAGTAGTATGAAAATGGTTCGATGAACCCTCTGCAAGACACTTAAGTATGAATTGCGGAGTAAGCATGTAGATGTAGATGTGGTCATTTTTGTTTACACGTCAGAAGCGGAAAAATTCCTTGTGCCGTGAGAGCTGTCTGCTGTGGAGTTCTGCATCTGAATGCTAAAAGTGAGGTTATGACGGACTATTCTTTTCACGAAAGAAATCGAAATATATAGTAACAAAATACAGGAACGAGCAATGATAGTGGAGTTTATTGACGACCAAAGCAGAGTTCATAGTGGAAGTTGTTGCCAAAGCCCTATGGTAAATTCTTTACACTACTGAGAACTGAAGTAAAAGAAAAAGTGTAATCCAGACACGTCAGCGCATTAATTTGCCCGGGAATATATTAATGCAGGACTGAACTCAATAGCCTACAAAGATAGAATCTCTGGATTACAAGAAGCATATAAGCTCACTTGGAGTCACTATAATAAGAAATCTATTTCTGTCAATGCGAAACTAAGGCATTACAACACAGAGTTCATAGTGGAAGTTGTTGCCAAAGCCCTATGGTCAATTCTTTACACTTCTGATAACTGAAGGAAAAGCACTGTATGCTGCAGAAACTACAGTGATTCATGGTCATACGAAGATCAGAGAGACTGAAAAGCAGGAAAGAAAAACTCTGAGGAAAATATATGGACCTGTGTTTCAGGAAAGAATCTGGATGAAGAGGACAACTAGAGAGATTTACAAAGACATAGAAACAATAAAAAACACCATTAGAAAGAAAAGGATGAAATTTTATGGACATATCAGCAGGATGAACAAAAGCAGGCTCACAAGACAAATCTTTGAGATAGTAAACAAGAGCAAAAACAAAACAAAGTGGATCACTGAAGCAGAATAAGACATTAAAGAACTGGGTATCACACAAGACAACATAAACAATAGAGAACAGTTAGAAACATCATAAAGAAACACACACTTAAACAAGAACATACGGAGAACAGAATGGGAAAAAGATGGTCGGAAGACCCCAAGAGATCACAGTGAACGCATGAAGATAAGTTGTGAAGAACGAAGAAAGAAGAAGAAATCATGACTACTCAGGTTCAATCGCTCGCTCAAAAGGGAATAATCTAAAATAATAATAATAATATGCAATCAAATTAAACAATATCTAGAACATAGTACACAGCGCCCTTTCTTTACACTTTGTATATTGTTCTATTTTTGTAAGGGCGAAATAACATCGAAAATTATTTTTGTCGTCGCATAATTCTGATTTTTCCGCTATTGAAATATATTTCGTTAAAAAAATTTTATGCATAGCGTAGACTTTTTCTCTGTAAAACGTAAATACCCCTTTTTATCTCTGATATTTCTAGTAAAAAACATCAGGATTCTGAGTAACTTTTCAGCGTGTCACGAAAATAAAGTAAACAACACAGTAAAGATTATGAAGACACGAAAGTATAAAATCCATTTCTGTAATAGGAGTCAGCTCGGCCAGAGTAGGTTAACTTCCGATCTTAGCAGACGGTGCCATAATTTCTTTTTTCTGCGCATGCGTAGTGTGCGGCATACTCGGAAATTCAGAACTCCACTCTCGGCACAAAATGCAGATCACTGACGTCATTCACACACTCGCGTCGTGGGCGCTTGCTGATTTACACACAGGCACGAAAGGCGCGAGCATCACGAGCGATCGATTCCGACGACAAAGTCGCTCGTGTAAAACGAGGTTAAAAAAGCTGCGTTAACTTTGTCAGCGTTCGTCGAAGCAGAGCAGACAAAATCCTGAGTAATATTCTGCACTCGTCGATGGCTGGAACAGCGAATTTCTGGTAGTGGAATGCTACATACGCTGCAATTGACAATATCGAAGAAAATGTACTACATATTAGTTTTGGCAAAAATTATATTATAAAATACGCATTAATGGTAAAATACTTACATCGCTGCCCCAGCTGTACTTCTGTTCCTCTCTCTTATTTTTTCTACTTTTTACGTTGTCGACGTTCCGCGTATTTCACAATTTTGTCTGGCGTTGCTTTGAAATTAGTAAGTTTGGCATAACGCTCTTCACTCTGTCAGACATGTGGCATAGCGCCTCGGCTCGGCAATGTTCGTTATGATAATTCCTTCTATTAACGATATGCAGGGTGTAACAAAAAGATACGACCGAACTTTATTGAAACATTCTTCACACAAAGAGGAAGAAAATACGTTATGTGGACATACAAGAACCGTTTGAAAAGTCTGCAAAAATAAAAACTACTTACGTGTTTGGGGTAAACCTTATTTATTTTTCGACATAGTCTCCTTTTAGACTTATTCACTTCGTCCAACGCTGTTCTAATTTGTTGATCCCTTCCGAATAGTAGGAATTGTCCAAGTCTGCAAAATAGCTATTAGTTGCTGCAACCACCTCCTCGTTTGAATAAAATCTTTGTCCCGCCAGCTATTTCTTCAAATTGGGGAACAAATAGTAGTCCGAGTGAGCCAAGTCTGGAGAATAGGGGGGATTTGAAACGAGTTGGAATCCTATTTCCATTAATTTTGCAGTCACAACTGCTGAGGTGTGTGCTGGTGCATTGTCGTGATGGAAAAGGACTTTTTTGCGGTCTAATTTCCGGCGTTTTTCTTGCAGCTCGGTTTTCAAACGGTCCAATAACGATGAATAATATGCACCTGTGATAGTTTTACCCTTTTCCAGATAGTCGATGAGGATTATCCCTTGCGAATCCCAAAAGACAGTCACCAGAAGGAATGGTCTTCGCCTTTTTCTGGTGCTGATTCTCCCTTGGGAACCCATTGTTTAGATTGTTATTTGGTCTCAGGAGTATAGTAATGTATCCATGTTTCATTCACAGTGACGAAACGACGCTTTAAGTCCTGCGAATTCTTCATGAACAGATGAAAACCATCCTTGCGATACTTCACACGATTTCGTTTTTGGTCAAGCGTGAGCAATCGCGGAACCCATCTTGCAGATGGCTTTCTCATGTCCAAATTTTTATGCAAAATATCATGTTCCCGTTCATTCGAGATGGCCACAGCACTATCAATCTCACGCACCTTAACTCTTCTGTCATCCATCACCATATCATGGATTTTATCAACGATTTCTGGAGTCGTAACCTCAACAGGGCGTCCAGAACGTTCAGCATCACTTGTGCCCATATGTACACTCCGAAAATTTTGAAACCTCTCATAAACTGTTCTAATCGAAGGTGCAGAGTCACCGTAATGTTTATCAAGCTTCTCTTTAGTCTCCTGAGACGTTTTGCGTTTCATAAAGTAATGTTTAATCACCACAAGAAATTCTTCTTCGTCCACTTTTTGACAATCACTCGACTTCCTTGATCACGCAAATGCCAAACACAAGCAAACAGACCAATATGGCTGAAACTTGGTGTGTGTTCTTTCCAAAGATGCTACTAACTAAACATGACCTCGATTCGCGCCAGTGGTGCCATCTCTCGCACTTTGCACGGAATTGTTAAACGCCCCTCGTAGGTCCGGAAATGCTTTCTTTCCATGTTAGAGCTCAGTTTCTACAATTCTTCAACACATTAATCAACGGAAACACACAGGAAAAGAACGTATCAGCAAGTTGTGACATACTTTCCTAAATGAAATGTTCAAAACGCTTTCCATTAGCAAGGATACATGCATCAAGCTGTAGTCAGTTTGAGTCCTTCATCCTCTGACATATCCCTGGAGAATTGCTTCAAACTTCCTCCAGTCTAGGCACCGTCGTTCTGTTAATCTCTCCCGACACAAACGTTGAACGTCACCGCGATTACCGTCTGCTGAACCTTACGACAAATGGGCATCTGCCAACTCTGCATTTGAGTACTCTGTCATTGCAATGTACCGCAAACCACGAAGTCCGTGACGAGTACTACAGAGCAGTTCAAATGGTTGTGGCTCTGAGCACTATGGGACTTAACATCTATGGTCATCAGTCCCCTAGAACTTAGAACTACTTAAACCTAACTAACCTAAGGACATCACACAACACCCAGTCATCACGAGGCAGAGAAAATCCCTGACCCCGCCGGGAATCGAACCCGGGAACCCGAGCGTGGGAAGCGAGAACGCTACCGCACGACCACGAGCACAGAGCAGTTGCCATATGCTTGCACTGTCCCTAATGGACGTTAAGCATTTGATGGTACGTACCTGATGATAGTACAACAACGAGGTTAGTTGTATGTGAACACAAGCACTGAAGACAGTCACGTGTAAATGTTACTTTCGTTCTATTGGAACAGGAAACACTGATGGCGAACCTAAGATTTACTACTTACTGCGCATTATATCCAAACGAGAACAAAAAGGTATTTTGAACATTTTACGCAAGAAAACATTTCATGTATTACTGAAACGTCTTCTTTCTGCATGTTTCCAATGAATGTAGGAAACAGGGAAATAAAGCGTTTTCGGATCCATGTCCATACAGCACATTTTATTCCTCTACACATAAGAAACGTTTTCTGAAAGTTTGGCCACATAGTTTTGTTTCACAGCGTATAAGCACTGCTCCTCCTTGAGTGAATCTATTAAGACCACTTGCTAGCCTTCTTGTCATCTTTGTACTACAAACTGAAGTGAACTGCAAGGAAATCAGCCAGCGACGTAGACGGCAATCTTGCAGCTGATTGGTCCGTGTTCCTTGGCTCATTCACAAACTCGAGCAACTTCTGTCTTAGGGGGGAGAGAGCTATTATTTACAATACGTAACATCGTGTACGGTGGGGGCCGTTACTGAATGGGTTTAATAGTATAAAAATTTGATTTTTTTTTCACTTGATGTTCGTCAGTGCATTTTGCCTGGCGGTAAGTTGCAGCGTCTCAATCACGTTGCCCAAAACTGGATAGAACCACACTGAAACTCACGTGTTGAACCATCAGCTGATAAACTCACGCGTTGTTGACGAGGTAACGCTACCGAAATGAGCGTCTTACGATGTGACCGACCAATAGGGAGGCTTGGAGGTGGGCAAGTGGGGGTGGAACCGCGGCCAGCTGCCGGGAGCGGACACGCCGTTAGTTCTCTTTGCTGGCAGCTTCCTAAACCGACCAGACGCCCTCTCCTGCTCTCTTGGGCGGTAGTCCATTCAGTACCGGCGGCTTCTCTAGGCCCGTCTGTTTAGGGCATTAAACTTTCATGCCTATAAAAATATGTTTTCTTTGCGGGTGCCTATAGCTTTCCCCTCCTCACCAATCCTGATGCATTAACAACTGGTGTCAGAAGTTTCTTTCCACATCCCCAAACCACGTACTCTTTCACATTTGGCAAACATGAACCAAAGTAAACGGCCACCCTGTGGATCGAACGGTAGGAACGAATCCCACTTCGAACACCAAATGTAAAAGAGTGCGTGGTTTGGGGATGGGGAGAGAAACTTCTGACACCAATGTTAACGTATAAAATGGCAGGGAAGGGGTAAGAAGGTTGTTAAATATGCCTCGTGGCGGCAGTGTGCAGGAGGTCGAGCGGTCAGGATTTCATAGTGGCCATCCAGGGCTGCCGTTAAAAGACAAAACAGAGAATTAAGTACAATAAAGAGGATGTATTTCGATATACGGAGTACAAAAGACGCGCCTAGAGTCGGAAGTTACCAGGTTTAGGCCAGTCTAGGAGGCTCTGCCTTCCATAAAGACGTCTGTCCTGCTCGAAGTCTGGAGATTACAAGAGGGAGAAGCAACTGTGTTCTGCACCGCAGAACACTCCAGCGTCCACACACGTGATCGGAATCCCGCGCACCCTATTGGCTAAAACCAATGGCGTGAATTCGCTAGCAGTTTCAGCAGAGGGCTCAAGGCGTCTCTTGTCAGCAGCTGTAGCTGGACACAGCTGCCTCGGTTTTGAAAGACAAGACGTAGACACGGCGAAAGTTACTCGGGGAGAACACCTGTAAAGATTTGACTGGGCCTTTGAAATAAATTTTTTAAACCAATTCCCTAAAATTTTCCTTGACTGGCAGCCACCATGTTCAACCGAGTATTGCAGATCATACTTCTCTTACATTAATAAGAAACTCTCAGAATCTGTTAGAAAACATAAAAAATGTTATGGACGTAGCCGGACATGAACCTGAAGTCCTAGCGCTCGTAGCTTTTGACTATCAACTACTCTGCGGTTTAAACACGTGAGTGGTTATACATCGTTTAGCAACAGTAATGTGACCACCTGTCAAAAGCCTTTTGCATCGCGGACCGCTGTGACACGCGCAGGAAAAGAGTCAATGAAGTTCTGAAGGTGCTGGCAGGGATGTGAAGCCACGCCGAGCTCAATGCCGTGACCAGCGGCGCCAGGTTTCTCTGTTCAGGATCCACGGCGCGAGAACAGCCAGATCGAGGTGGTCCCACAGATTCTCGACTGAGTTTAAATCCGGAGAGTGCGGTGGCCAGGAGAATGTGATAAACTCCCACGGTGTTCTTCGAACCTCGCACGTACAGTGTGAGCCGTGTGACATGTTCACTGTCCTGCTGGTACATGTCATCCTGTCGGCGAAAAACAAATGGCATGTGGGGATGGAAGTTGTCCCCAAGGATAGATGCATGCTTGTATTGATACACCGTGCCTTCCAGAATGACGAGGTAACCCAGCGAACGCCACGAAAACATTCTCCAGATCATAATGCTCCCTTCTCCGGTCCAGAAACTTCCGACGATTGTTGCAGAGAGTTTGATTTCATACGTTTGACGTCGTACACGCCAATGGCCCTCAGTCCAATGGAGCATAAAAAAAAAATGGTTCAAATGGCTCTGAGCACCATGGGACTTAACAGCTGTGGTCATCAGTCCCCTAGAACTTAGAACTACTTAAACCTAACTAACCTAAGGACATCACACACATCCAATACGAGGCAGGATTCGAACCTGCGACCGTAGCAGTCGCACGGTGAGCATAAAACATGAGTCGTCTGAAAAGGCCACCTGTCTCCATTCAATGAACGTCCAGTCACCGTACTGGGTGCAAATTCCAGCGTTTGTCGCCCATGAACAGGAGTCAGCATGGATGCCTTAACCAAGCGTCTGCAGCGGAGTCCTATATGCAGCAACGGCAGCAACGTTCGCCGAACGGCCGTTGAGGAGGCACTGGTGGTAGCTCATTGCTTCATCTGAGAGCTCAGTTGCTCAACTGCTGCACGTCTTTCGCACGTACACATCTCCGCAACCGTCATTCACTCTTGTCATATATGATCCGTGGTTCACCACATTTGCCTCGGCGCGAGGTTTGGATAGCATCATTTTGCCATGCACGGTATTCTTTAACCACTGCGACACGTGAACTGTTTACGAACTTAGCCAATTCAGAAATGTTTCCATTTTTGTCCAAGAGCCCCTTTTGGACGCCACATAAATCGCTCCGGTTCCGCATTACAACGACTGCACTGTTTCCCGCATCTGCACAAAATGCCGTATATATCTTCCACTGCTAGTGCTCCAACTTCCTTGCGAGAATTGTTATTGCACGTTGATATTCAACATGGACGGTGGTCATGTTGATCTGACTAGACAGTGTGGTATATAATTTACACAAATGTCTAAAGACTGTAACCTCAGATGCCGTTATTTGATATTTAACTAGAACAAGTCGTAGCAAAAACTTTCGTTGATAAGCCTTAAACCACCGATATGTTATTTATCGCCATTCTATTATAAGGAATCCCATCAGAAACGACAAATTTTCGAGAGATTCTCATTGTGCCGGCAGCTGGCCGCTGTGGCCGAGTGGTTTTAGGCGCTTCAGTCCGAAACCGCGCTGCTGCTACGGTCGCAGATTCGAATCCTGCCTCATGCATGGATGTATGTGATGTCGTTAGGTTAGTTACGTTTAAGTAGTTCTAAGGCTAGGGGACTGATGACCTCAGATGTTAAGTCCCATAGTGCTTAGAGCCATTTGAACCATCATGCTGTCGGTAGGTTATATTCATAACACGTTCGCTATAACATAAATACCACCAAATACGAATTTCAACTCATCATGACTTAATCCAATATGGCATATACTAAGTTCTGCTTGTACCAGAAAACCGTTGCTGCGTCTCAATGACCACGATCCTCGCCACGAGGCAAAAATCTGATTTGGCAGATTCTTCGTCTCAGGCTGCGCAACGTAGCGGAACGCGAAATTCCACACTGCGACCTCACAAAACTCGAGCAGTCCCTCGTCCACGAACGCTTTCACGACACGTGGCGACATTCCTACTCATTTTTGTCACTCGATGCAACAGCAGCGCATCAATTGGACAGTTAGCTACACAGCTGAATCCGAACAGCATTGTTGATACTGATTTTAAAGTACTTTTTAGTACTTTTTATAAAAGGAAATGTACTTAGAGCAATACAATGCCGCAATAATAAAAAGAAGACACTGTAACACCATATTTGTCATACTTCAGGTTTGCTAAGGGTCTTGAGAAGAATGGGACATTGCGTTACAGGTCTGCGTATTTACATCTACATTACATCTATACTCCACTAGCCGCCTTACGATACGTGGTGGGGTGTACATTGCAGCAGTGTCACTTACCCCTTGTTTTATTCCCATCGCTAAAGAGTAGGAGGAAGCACTATATTAGTTGAAACTTCCTGACAGATTAAAACTGTGTGCCGGACCGAGACTCGAACTCGGCACCTTTGCCTTTAGCGGGCAAGTGCTCTACCATTTGAGCTACCCAAGCACGACTCACTCTCCGTCCTCACATCTCTACTTCTGCAAGTATCTCGTCTAATACCTTCCAAACTTCACAGAAGCTCTCCTGCGAACCTTCCACGAGTGCTAGTTCTGCAAGGTTCGCAGGAGAGCTTCTGTGAAGTTTGGAACGTAGGAGACGAGGTACTGGCAGAAGAAGAGCTATGAGGACGGGGCGTGAGTCGTGCTTGGGTAGCTCAGATGGTAGAGCACTTGCCCGCGAAAGGCAAAGGTCCCGAGTTCGAGTTTCGGGCAGGCCCACAGTTTTAATCTGCCAGGAAGTTTCATATCAGCGCACACTCCGCTGCAGAGTGAAAATCTCATTCTGTAGACTATATTAGTTGACCCTTCTAGCAACGTATGCTCACGAAATTTTAACACTTAACCACACCATGATGCTCATCGCCTCTCCTGTAGCGTCTGCCACTAGAGTTGCGTCGTTCTCTTGAAACTTACAGACCCTTACTGAAGATTAACGTTACTATTTATGAACAGGGAACGGGGAGTAAATAGCAGGATGCATCGTGTTTTGCAAAAAGGCTTTGTGTACCTGCACACGAACTTGTAATTTAGTTCGATGCATTTTGAGAGAAAACAGTATATATACGTGGAAAACTCATGAGTAATACAGTTAGTGCATCAGTTAACATACAAAATTCACTGCTGTCGGCGAAGAGAACTGTCATTCATGTGTGATAATGAAAACGACACGGAAGAAACGCGTTCAGTAATTACAGCTTCTAAAGTTCGCACAAGCACTTGACAGAGGGTTCATTGAAACATTTTCAGGCTATTTATTGATCTTTATTGATCCCTGCATCTTCAATAGCAGTTGGGTCACATGGACGCCTAAAACTTTCCCTGTGATCTTTGACTTCTCTTCCCTTATTACGACGGTAATTTCTTCGTGAGTAGCTGGGAGTCAACAACATATTTTGGCGATCGATGTGGTGATTGAAATTTCGTGAAAAGCTTAGGTTGTAACGAAAAAGGCCTTTGTTTTAATAATTGCCACACCAAATCGCGTTATCACATCCGTGACACACTCTCCCTAATGTCGCAATAATACAAAACGAGCTGCTATTCTTTGAAATTTTTCGATGTCCTCCTTCAATTTTATCTGGTAAGGATACCATACCGCGCAGTTATAATCCAGAAGAGGGCGAACATGCGTAGTGTAGAGAGTCTCTTTAACAGATTTATTCCATGTTCTAAGTGTTGTGTCAATAAAACGCAGTCTTTGATTCGCCTTCCTCACGATTTCTATGTGATAGTTCCAGTTTAAGAACTTTCTAATAGTGATTCATTCATACTTTCTTGAACCTATACTCTGTTAGTTACTGCGAACTGTGAAGTTCGTGTCAGGTAATCACGAATTCAGTCGCACAACTGAGACGATGACTCACAGCCACACAACTTCATTATAAGCCGCATGTAAGAAACGATCTCAAAAGCGTTCTAGAAATCTGTAAATATGGAATCAGTTTGAGGTCCCCTGCTGATAGCATCACTAATTCATGAGCATAAAGAGTCAATTGTGTTTCACAAAGGCATTTTGGAAATCCGTGCTGGTTATGTGTCAAGAGAACGTTTTCTTCGAGGTATTCCATAGCGTTGAAACACAGTACAGGATCCAAAATCCTGCTGCAAGTAGATGTCAGTGATGAAGGTCTACAATTAAGCGCATTACTTCACTTTCCTTTATAGTGCATTGGTTTGACCTCTGATAGCTTCCAGTCTTTAGGTATCGAGTTTTTGTAAAGCGAGCGGTTTATATTATTGCATAAATTGGGGTATTTCCTCAGCATACAACGAAAGGAAAGTAACTGGTATACAGTCTGGGCCGGAAAACGTACCTTTATTAAGTGACCCAATTTGCTGCACTACGCCGAGAGTACCTAAATTCAAATTACTCGCGTTGGCGGCTGTTCTCAGTTCGAATTCTGGATTGCTTACTGCGTTTTCTTTTACTAAGGAATTTCGGAAAACTGTTTACTAACAGCGCTTTAATGCCGCTGTCGTCGGTAACAGTACTGGTAACATTGCCATCACGCAGTGAAAATACTGATTGTGTCTTTGCGCTGGCTTACTTTACGACCAGAATCTTTTTGGATTTTGTGTCAGATTCCCTGACAGAATTTCGTTGTGGAAAATATTAAAAGCGCCTCGCATTAAAGTTCAAATGGTGAAATGGCGCAGACAAGGGAACCTCCCCATCGCACCCCCCTCAGATTTAGTTATAAGTTGGCACAGTGGATAGACCTTGAAAAACTGAACACAGATCAATCAAGAAAGCAGGAAGAAGTTTTGTGGAACTACGAAAAAATAAGCAAAATATACTAACTGAGCAGTCCATGCGCAAGATAGGCAACATCAAGGCTGATGTGAGCTCAGGAGCGCCGTGGTCCCGTGGTTAGCGTGAGTGGTGCGGAACGAGAGGGCCTTAGTTCAAGTCTTCCCTCCAGTGAAAAGTTTAATTTTTTATTTTCAGTTTATGTGTCAAACTCTTATGTTTTCATCACTATTTTTGGAGTGATTATCACATCCACAAGAAAACCGAAATCGAGTAAGGTAGAAGAATCTTTTTACCCATTCGCCAAGTGTACAAGTTAAGTGGGTCGACAACATATTCCTGTCATGTGACGCACATTCCGTCACCAGTGTCGTATAGAATATATCAGACGTGCTTTCCTGTGGAGGAATCGGTTGACCTAAGACCTTGCGATCAAATGTTTTCGGCTCCCATTAGAGAGGCACGTCCTTTCGTCTACTAATTGCACGGTTTACCGGTGCGCTCGCAAAACACAGACACTAAACTTATTACAGTGTACAGAGACGTCAATGAACGAACAACCAGATCATAGCTTTGCGAAAATAAAGAAATTAAACGTTTCACTGAAGGGAAGACTTGAAGCAAGGACCTCTCGTTCCGCAGCTGCTCACGCTAACCACGGGACCACGGCGCTCCTTAGCTCACGATAGACTTGATGTTGCCTATCTTACGCATGGACTACTCAGTTTGCATATTTTGCTTATTTTTTCATAGTTCCACACAACTTCTTCCTGTTTTCTCGATTGATCTGTGTTCAGTTTTTCAGGGCCTATCCAGTGTGCCAACTCGTATCTAAATCTGAGGGGGGTGCGATGGGGAGGTTCCCTTGTGAGCACTATGGGACTTAACTTCTGAGGTCGACAGTCCCCTAGAACTTAGAACTACTTAAACATAACTAACCTAAGCATATCACACACATCCATGCCTGAGGCAGGATGCGAACCTGCGACCGTAGCGGTCGCGCGGTTCCAGATTGTAGCGCCTAGAACCGCTCGGTCACCCCGGCTGGCTGCATTGAAGTTCGTGCGAAGTTTCGAACATTTGAAAGCCGTTGCCAGCCTTGGAAATTTTCCGTTCTTTTTTTAAATACGGCATGCTCATTTCGTTGCTTCTGTAGCATAGGAGATTTTTTTTCCGTCCATGTTTACTGGCCATTTTTTTCGTTTGGTCCACACTAACACCTGTCAAAATTTGGGATACTTTAACACCTTGTACATGTATAAATAGCACTCAACGCTATTTACAACAGGAAGCGAGCGCCCCGCCCCAGTAAGTTTCGCCGACCGCCCTCTGCGGGAGGACGGCATTGGCTTGGCGCCATGATAGTTTAATTAATTTGTCCTATCGGAAGAGCAATCGCAGAACGCGGCACATAAATCACAGGGGAGGCGCGCGTTATGACGGCTATTAATCACCGCAGCATCCCCCGGTCCCGTCTCCACCAGCTTCCCAGCGTCTAGAGAAAACCGCAGGGCCCAGGAGAAGCCTCCGCCTGTGCAAGTTCTTCAGGACAGCAGAAGAAGAAAAAGAGAAGACGAGAGGACAGCAGTAGCAGCGCTTAGTCATCCGCGCTTCCCGGCTTTCGCCAAACGCTTTAGGAGCTGGCAAAGGAGTTGTTATTTTTCCGTCAGGCTGCTCAATACGACAAATATGATTACCTACATTACGCGCACGCGTGACAAATTCGTGCGAAACGCTTATGGTAGCCCTCCAAATCCGTGTGCTACGCATATAGCTTTTCTCCATTCCCTACTCATGGCGGATAGCGGAAGAACTTCATGATCTTTTTGCCGGCCGCTGTGGCCGAGCGGTTCTAGGCGCCTCAATCCGGAACCGCGCTGCTGCTACGGTCGCAGGTTCGAATCCGCCTCGGGCATGGATGTGTGTGATGTCCTTAGGTTAGTTAGTTTTAAGTAGTTCTAAATCTAGGGGACTGATGACCTCAGATGTTAAGTCCCATAGTGCTCAGAGCCATTTGAATCATTTTTGATTATCTTTTTAGCCGATTCGCAGAAAGACGTATAGTTCAGAAAATGTACAACGTAATGACGAATCATGAAGGGTTGCCAGAAAAAAAAAGAAAAATCATCTTAGGTAGAGGCGTACAGTGCAAGACGCTTTCGTCAGTCCATTATGAGGTCTCATACATTGAGATACCGCTAATTTCATGGTCACTGTTTGCGAATTGGAGGTAAAAAGGGACGTAGTCACACACCATCTGTAAGCAAACAGCCTCAAATGCCATATGTAGAGGCTCTCAAAGATCAAGCAGCGCTGAATTCCAGCAAACAGAGGAGTTCCAGAGCGAGAAGAGTTCCAGCGCGCAGAAGAGTTCCAGATAGAGCAGCCTCGGATGAACAACAGCCTACAGTAGTTACTATGTGTGTGAGCATTATACTCAGTTAAGCTTTTATATTAAGAAGTACTTGCAAATCTTGTTGGTATGTACCTCTGGACTAGGGTTACTGGTTTCCATTGTACATTTCTCTACATGTACCTATATCTGTATGGCACTTTCATTCTGCCGAGTACTTTATCCTTAGAGTTCGATTACAGCAACGGAATCTGGAGCTTACATGTTTCGTGGCCTATAGTACGATACGCTTCTGTGTATACCCGAATCTGTAGTAGTCCGGAGTGCCTTTTTGGTCAGGTAACTGATTGGAGAATCTAATAAGCTTCATCTATGTTTTACATTTACTGATGTTATGGACAAGTGTCTGTGCCTTTCTGCGTGTTCATTGCAAACACGTCAAGAAGCAATAAAAAGCAGATCACTAGGGCAAACCCAGAACCTCATTTCCTTACCATCACCGTATCTATCTCCTTAGCCTAACATCTGAGTCATCCTGCACTGTCTTCAGTCACAGAGATGTGGAAAATCTAGACCCCGTCCCCATCTCAGTCCTGTACGTAGCCGATCGTGTACCAAGAAACGATTTACATAAATGATCTGATTGATAGTATTGACAGCGGCATTAGATTGCCGATGATGCTGTGGTCTACAGGAACGTAGTACGACACGAAAGTTTTGAACAAATCAATGAGAATTTGCAGAAAATAAATGTGTGGTCTAATGACTGGCAGTTATCTCTCAATATTAGTAAGTGTAACCTACTGCGTATAACAAAGCGAAAATCCCAATAACGTACGAGTACAAAATAAATGCCCAGTCTTTGGAAGCGGTAACATCGGTCAAGTATCTGGGTGTGACTATTCGAAATGATCTCAAATGGAATGATCAGATTTCACAAGTAACGGGCAAGGCGAACTCTAGATTGCGGTTTATTGGTGGAATCCTGAAGCGATGCAGTCCTTCAACAAAGGAAATTGCTTACAATACGTTAGTTCGTCCAATCTTAGAGTATTGTTCCTCTGTTTGGGACCCTTACCAGTTGGGTCTGATTCAAGAGATTGAGAAGGTCCAAAGAAGAGCGGCAAGATTCGTGACTGATACATTTAGTCATCGCGACAGCGTTGTAAATCTCATAGAAAGTTTGAAGTGGGACACACTTGCAGGTAGACGGCGCGCTAAGCGGAAGGGGCTGCTCACTTAATTCCGAAATCCGATCTTCGCTGAGGATGTAGAGCATATATTATTACCAACAACTTTCAAATCGCGCAATGATCACAATTCAAAGATAAGGGAAATTATAGCTTGTACTGAGGCGTTCAGACAGTGGTTTTTCCCCCGCGCGATCCGCGAGTGGAACAGCCGGGGGGAAATATGACTTTGGCGCGAATTATGCCCTCCGTCACACACCGCTTGGTGGCTAGCGGAGTATATATGTAGATGTAGAAACTGGTGACCAATAATCCCTCGTCGCCTCTGATAGGAGCGTGACCGTCTGAGTAAGTATGTTGCAAACCACGCTGGGTTACCACAACTGCAGTCAATCGCAAATTATTATTATTTTCATTGTATGTTTGCTGCGGACCTACCCACATGTTCAGAAAAACAGAACGCCTTGAACGACTAGAGATAGCACGTCCATATTCAAAGGACATTTACATTAGTGCGTTCTGCAGAAATTATTAGCATTTCGATCGCCTCAGTTCAGCATATGTCCTGTCGTCCAGTAGGCACAGGGTCCGCTATGGGCCCTGATAACTTGTTCCATGCGTGATGGCATCGACGCGTAAAAGGCGCCAATGGCGTCCTGTGATATAGCCATCCATGCAGCATTCACCTGGTTCCATGCAGTATTCTGGTTCCAAAGTTCATCTGTGGAGGTAGGCATTGGGTGACAGCGCTGCACCAGTCGTTTCACCATGTCCCACACATGTTCGACTCTCGAGAGACTGACATCCTGAGGCACCAAGAAGGCACGTGTTCGTGCAGCAACATGTGGTCGTGCATTGTGTTGCTGAAAAATGGCGTCTGGGCTGTTGTGCAGAAAGGGTGCAGCTACGGGTCGCAGGATGTCATTCACGTAGGTCACACTGGTCTCAGTGTGGTTGTACCCTATAACACCGCAAGCCGTAAGACCTTGAGTTGGCGCTGTATGCCTTGTGCGAATGCAGTCACTGTGTGATGCCGCTCCCCCTTCTGCGGCGAACCAAAATGCGGCCATCATTTTCAAACAAACAGAACCTGGATTCGTCCGAAAATACCATCTGATACCATTCCTGTCGCTAGTTCAGTTGTTCCATACACTGTTGCTCTCTAGCACGTTTCTGCACTTTCGTCAAAGGTAGGCGGAGAACTGGACGACGCGCACGTAACGCATGCCGTAACAAACGGCTACAGACTGTCACCCATGATAAGGGTACACAGTGTCATACTGTTCCACTGTTGCGTCAGAGCCGACGAGTACGCAGATGTGTCCTGCAATGCCATTCGGTTGAGGTGTCGATTTCCTCGGTGGGTGATCTGCTTGGTACAACCTGACCCATCTCGTCGTCTTCTACGGCCTTCCGTGAACCATTCTGCTCATACCCGTTGCGCTACCGAGACACTTCGTCCCACACGAGCAGCAATTTTTCGAATGGATGTATCACACTCTTTCATGCCAATAATGCGCTCTCTTTCAAACTCACCGATTTGACGGTATGGTTCATGCATACGTCTGCGAGGTATCCTGCATGTCTGCTCAAGTCACACTTACCCATTACCTTAATTTATAATGACAATGAGAGCCTCAGGCAAATTTTACCGGTAGGCGCTGCGATGACGAAGTTGACCTCGAACCCGCGGGTCGATATGGTTCAACCGCTAATCATTTCTGCAGAACATACTGATGCACGTGTCCAGTGAATATGGACGTCATATCTCTAGTCGTTCAAGGTGTCCTGTTTTTTCCTATGAACATGAGTTAGATTTTAACCAGTGCGTGGCTGCCATCACTGTGATAAGGCTCTGAGCACTATGGGACTCAACATCTTAGGTCATAAGTCCCCTAGAACTTAGAACTACTGAAACCTAACTAACCTACGGACATCACACACGCACATGCCCGAGGCAGGATTCGAACCTGCGACCGTAGCAGTCCCGCGGTTCCGGACTGCAGCGCCAGAACCGCACGGCCACCGCGGCCGGCTCACTGTGATAAGATGCAAGTCAAATCACCATTATCGAATGCATTTGAAAATAGCCGCTACCAGTCTATCCATGTCAGTATTTCAGATCACACTTTAAATAAACACAGTCGCTGAGCACATGTGTTCCACATGGAATACAAACTGACCTACAAAGACGTGATGCGTAGCATGCTGTATACACGAGCAAGCTTGTGGCACTTCACAACTAATTATTGTATCGAAAAAATATTTTGATTTTTTGCAGCAACATACCTTCGGCCCTGGTACGTATTAAAATCCGCACGCCGCTAGACAATCCAAAACAAAATTATGTAGTCGATTTCTAAAGCTTAGCATCGTGTGGTACTTCGTTTTCTTATTTGGAAGGGGAACAACGATTCAACAATCAACGGTGAGTTGGTGGAAGACTACTGCAACAGTGCACCGTCAAACGAAGATTAGAAATGGAAAATCTTCAAAGTGCCTAATCTGAGAAGAATGAAAAAAAAGTGTATTTTTCAACAGTCCACTGTTGAAAGCAGCGACACACCAACAATACGCTGTGCACAACGTAACGCAGGTATCCATCGATATTCCCATCCAGGTTCCTGCGGGCCCACAATGCGGCCGCGTTCAGATGGGTGAAGCTACCCAATGTGAGAGCGTACTCACTGGTTGGCCATAGTTACGCCCTAGAATGAATGTCACATACACTGTTCACTTCTAAGCTAAGCACATTATTGCCTACGGATTCAAAACAGAGAGTACACAGACAGGTCTAATCGCCGATACCCGTGACGGTTTAATCATGATCACTACAACAGCTTAACATGCACGTATTATATCCTTGTGCAAGCGAACACAGTCCTTGAGGATGTTGAATTTGTTTCTATTTTTTTCTTTTTTGTTTTTCTGCAGTGTACTCGAGGCAGTGTTCAAATGCGTGTGAATTTCTAAGGGACCAAACTGCTGAGGTCATCGGTCCCTAGAGTTACACACTACTTAAACTAACTTACGCTAATAACAACACACACACACATGCCCAAGGGAGGACTCAAACCTCCGGCGGGAGGGGCCGCGCAGTCTGTGAGATGGCGCCTCAAACCGCGCGGCTACTCCGCGCGGCACTCGAGGCAGTGCTCGGCGGTATCTGACTTGCTTGATTCTTTTTTTTTTCTTATTTTTTTTGTCAGGTGTGTCGATGATGTTCTTTGCACTTCTGCTCGATTCTTCTAATAGCACTCAACGTAAATGGAACGAAGACCTGAAACCATATTTTTAATCACTTAAGCATAGAGAACCTGAGATATCACTCCATTCACTTCGAAACAACAATAAGCATTTTGGTGCGGTTTTCCCCGGTTTTTGTCACATTACTGATATGTTTTCTACATTGCCGCTCACTGAATAATAACTGATTATACACTTCACTGTGTACTACTGAGCATAAAAACAGGATCGCTTTGAAATCATGAAGAGCAATTAAATATTCACACAAAGTGCCCCTTCATTTACGCGCTTTGTACAAACACATTTGAAACGAAATTAATTTCAGTTTTATTACTCCCAATCAATTATGTAATTACACTTATTATGTGATCAAAGTAGTCGTAACTCTGAATAATTTGTCAGATAGCGATAAGAGATATTGTTTCTGTAAATTACTTCCCACAGAATAGCCAACTTTGGCTTCCAATGTATTCAATTAACATGGACAATTGTCAATCATATACTACATATACTGAACAGCTTTTATCGTTTTAGATTCTTGTCACTCTTTAATATTCGTACACTTCTATTTACACATGGTGATTCCGCGATGATGTTACAAATTTTCACGGATGATGGAGAAGGGTAAGTGTATCAATTTCATATCAGAAATCCTGGTCCGAAAACGACCAAGTCGAAAGTTATAAGCGAAAATCGTTCCGATACACCTGACAGTGGACATCTTCTAATGTAATCTCTTTGCCTTCCACAGTTTGGCAGGTGGTAGTATGGACCATGACAAGAGAAAAATGTCCACCAAACGTGGGCTCTAGAACGCATACCTGAAGAGCTATGACCACTTATTCATTGGAGGAGATGTTTTTCACAACAGCAAAGACGAACAAGTGCTCATAGCTCTTAACGTATGCGTTTTAGAGCCCATGTTTGCTGCACTTTTTTTTTCCTGTTTGGTCCCTACTACTGCTCCCAAAATATGTTAAGCAAAGAGCTTGCAGAAGAAGAGGTCCCCTGTCAGAAGTACCAGAACGATTTGCGCTTACAACTTTCGACTCGGTCGTTTTCGGACCAGGATTTCTTGCATGAAATTGACGCATTTACCCTTCTGCATCATCCGTGGACGTTTCTAACATTATCACAGAATCACCCTGTATGTATATATAAAGCAAACGAGGGCGTGCGGGCTTGTGTGTGTGTGTGTGTGTGTGTGTGTGTGTGTGTGTGTCAGAGAGAGAGGGGGGAGGGAGGGAGGGAGAGACGGAGACAGAAAGGGAGAGAGAGGGAGTGAGGGATGGAGGGAGGGAGGGAGGCAGCATAATTGCAGATCACCTGGAACAGCTTCCACTTAGAAGACATCTGGTTTATTATCTGGTAGATGAAAATAGGGCGAAAATCGATAGATCGGAATTCATTTTGAAGTGGAAGGCTTCACCGAAGACGGTTCTGCTCCAGTCAATGTAAGTCCAGGCCCAAGACGTGTCTGGAGACGCCTCGGACAGAAGATGTGCTTCAGAATAGGAAAGATGACTGTCGTCCACTACACGGTCCGACAACCAAGAGTGATGGTCTGGGGTGCTATTTATTTTCATGGCAGGACCCATTTGGCTGTCATCCACCGCATCCTTACAGCACAGCAGTACGTTGACGGTATTCTACACCCCCTTTTTTCCCTCCTTTATTTACATTTCAGTAAGATAATGCCTGCCCGCTAACGGCGAGAGTTTCTAGTGCTTCCGTCGAGCTTGCCAAACCCTATCTCGGTCAGCAAGGTAGCCGGATCTCTCCCAAATTGAGGACCTTTGGATCATTATGAGCATGGCCCTCCAATCATGAAGATTTAAGATGCCAGTTGGACAGAAGTTGGCACGATACCCCCAGGAGGACATCAAACAGCTCTGTGAACCAATGCCAAGCCGAATAACTGCTTGCTTAAGGGTCAGAGGTGGATCGATGTATTATTGACTTGCCCAATTAGTGAAGCTCTTTCTCTTGAATATACCATTCAATTGTAATCATTTGTTTGCCTCTACATGTACATCAAATCTACCGATTTCCGTCCCATTCGGATAATTCTTTCGTGGTGCGTCGTTTCTTTTTGTGTATGTGTTAGTGTATAAATGTAATCCTCAAGAGAGCATACTTGTCGCTTTGGAGTCCTGTAGGCGTCGTAGAACTGGTACCATGCGGTGACGTGACCCACCGCTAATGTAAGCCACAGCATTGTAGTGGTTGTTACGTGCCAATCGGTTGTACGAAATCAGTGCAATTACAGGTATCGACATGGAGACGTCACAGGATGTCGGAGAGGAGTTATCGTGTTTACACGGGCCTATGACCACTCCGAGAATGAAGATCCCCGATTCGTTTTTGTATGAACGAAGAATGTACAACGTGTTTACAAAGAATGATGTACCATCTCAGCCGTGAACATAGTGTCTGTAGAAATATCCTGTACGTCAGCGACCGAAGAAGAACGATGGGCTTTACCAATGATAATCGATTTTAAAGACGGCAGAAGTATCTGCAGTCAATGAATGCAGATCTAGCTCAACTACACTCATGCTCATAAATAAAGGATAATTGTAGAATCTGGTGCCACACAACGTGGCACTACACAAAACTGGCGCTAATAGCATAGGCATATAGGGAACAGACACGACCCAGATCTGTAAGTCCACGGTATTGGCGATAAGTTGAGAAAACCGTCCCGAAACACATGTGCTACAAAACGCCACTGTTTCCTGCGCATGTACCCCGACATCAATATGGGATATGATCACCATGCACACGTACACATTCCTCACAACGGGTTGGCATACTCTGGATTAGGTGGTCGAGCAGCTGATGGGGTAAAGCCTCCCATTCTTGCGCCAATGCCTCTCGGAGCTCCTGAAGTGTCGTAGGAGTTTGAAGACCTGCAGCGATACGTCGGCCGAAATCATCCCAGACGTGCTCGATGAGGTTTAGGTCTGGAGAACAGGCAGGCCACTCCATTCGGCTATATTCTGTTTCAAGGTACTCCTCCACGATTGCAGCTCGGTGGGGCCGTGCGTTGGCATCCATCAGGAGGAAGGTGGGAACCACTACACCCCTGAAAAGGCAAAATGACATCCCGATACACCTGACCTGCTACAGTTTCTTTGTCAAAGACAAAGACATGCAGGGGTGTACGTGCACCAATCATAATCCCACCCCACACCATCAAACCACGACCTCCATACAGGTCCATTTCCAAGACGTTAAGGGGTTCGTATCTGGTTCCTGGTTCACGCCAGATGAAAACCCGGCGAGAATCGCTGTTCATACTATAGCTGGACTCGTCTGTGAACATAAACTGGGACCACTGTTCCAATGACCGTGTACTGTGTTTTTGACACCATGCTTTACGGGCTCTCCTGTGACCACGAGTCAGTGGAATCCACCTTGCAGGTCTGCAGGCGGTTAAACCATGTCTGTTCAGTCGTCTGTAGACTGTGTGTCTGAAGACAACTGTTCCAGTGGCTATGGTAAGGTCCCTAGCAAGGCTACCTGCAGTACTCCGTAGCCGCCTGCGGGCACTGATGGAGAGATACTGGTCTTCTTGTTGTGTTTTACACTGTGGATGTCCCGTGCTGTAGAGCCTGGACACTTTCCCTGTCTGCTGGAATCGTTGCCATAATCTTGAGATCACACCTTGTGGCACACGGAGGGCCCATGCCATTAGTTGCTGTGTTTGACGAGCCTCCAATCGCCCTAATATTCTACCCCTCATAACGTCATCAATATGTGTTGTCTGAGCCATTTTCAACGCATAGTCACCATTAGCACGTCTGAAAACGTCTGTACACTTACTCGCTGCACCGTACTCTGAAATGCACCAATATACCTCTGCATATGTGGACTGGTGCCAGCGCCACCGTGCGACGACCGCAGGTCAAATGCACCGCATGGTCATACCCCAAGGTCATTTAAACCCGCAAACCGCCCACCAAAGCGTTGTTTCACCATGTATCAGCATTATCCTTAATTTATGAGAATGAGTGTAGTTTCCGAGCGAATACTACAAAGGAAACAACAAACAATTGACATTTGGTGTCAGGTGCCTCGCAAGAGGTCGTTCCTCACAGCTGTACATATAGATGCACGTCTTCAGTGGGCCAAACAACGCAGAAACTGCATGGCAGCTGACTGCATACTCGCAGTGCAGTGTGGCGAGTCGCGGCTTTGGCTGTTTTCGAATGATGCACGGAGCGGAATGCACCGTGCGTCCCGTGATGCGTTTAACCTTCAGTACGTGGAGGGTTAGATCGCGCTGGATGTGGTTCTAAGACGTTTTGGGGGTGTTTCTCGTACTACGACTTGGGTCCACTCGTTCAGGTTACCACGAACATGACCCAGGACCTTCATTTCAACATTCTCGGTGACCACATGTAACCCTATTTTCTACATATTCACGATGAGTGTACTGTGGACGCTCCAGTGTTCACACAGCTGCGAGACTACCGCTCATCGTCTACCCCGCTATATTTGCCAGTCTTAAGGTTACAGTGTCCGCCCCGATAGCTCAGTGGTCAGCGTGGCGGATTGCCGTCCTACGGGCCCGGGTTCGATTCCCGGCTGGGTCGGAGATTTTCTCCGCTCAGGCACTGGGTGTTGTCTTCATCATCATTTCATCCCCATCCGGCGCGCAGGTCGCCCAATTTGGCGTCGAATGTAATAAGACCTGCACCAAGGCGGGCGGACCTGCCCCGCAAGGGACCTCCCGGTCAATGACGCGAAACGCTCGTTTCCATTTCCAAAGTTACAGAAAATGTCTCAGTTTCGAACAGCGGGTGAACACCTCCGCAGTTTGGTAGCTGAACAGTGTACAGGGTCTATTTGTCATTGAATGGCTTCAGCTGGACCTGTCATCCCTACAGAAACCTGTCCTCCCTCCCTCTCTCTCTCTCTCCAGTAGAACGGACTGCCTAAGGAGACTGAGGCGACTATCGAGATATTTTCTTTGCAAAGCACATGGCTGATTACATTCCTCGTCCTTATCTAATCTGATTTTGTAATCTGTCCCAGATCATCTCGTAGTCAGTGGGAGGTTAAACCCAAATCTTGCCCATCCCATTCTTTCCAGTGGTCGGTGGTATCAGTGCTCGTAAATTAGGAGATCTGTGGGCACGCCGCTTTATTAGGCGCCCGGCAGCGGGGAAAGAGGTATCTTCGGGAGAGGGATGTCCCGCGATATGAGAGAGTAAGAAGGAGCGCTGCAGCGGCGGCATTAGCATTTAGAGTAGGCCGCAGCAGCCGGCCGTGTAGAGACAGCCGGCCCCGCCTCCATATGGATGAGATGAGAGGCTGCAGATACCGCGGTGTGCATCGCGGCAGTGCGCGCAGCCGGGCTTGTGGACGGAGCACGTGACCCTCACGACTCCGCACAGGTTGCCCAGGGCACAGTCCGTCCGCTTGCAAAGCTGGTGGCAGGGCACAGACAGCTGGCCGTCACCTGAGCTCACTGGGCCATCTCTCTCACAAAGCCGCTGGTAACTGGCCTCCTATCCAGCTCCTCTCAATCTGAGACAACTGTGTGAAGTGACACTTGTGGTTACTAGCATTGAGTTGATATTTCTGCGGAGCCCAAGGCTCTACAGGTAGTTCCACAAAATTTCGGGCGAACTGGCGGATGTTTGCAACGTCCTGCCACAATATTTCAGCGCAGACACTGAGAGGTGGCATGAGCCCCCTCTCATATTTCTATCTTACTCTGAGTAATTCGATTTTCCTCTCTAATTGCATGTGGTGAAAAGTTGCTAGTCCTCACACGCGGACATCCCACGCAGCGTCTCTCGTCACCCGGGTGGTCCGGTGACAGGTGGGTTCTGCTGATCTTGAAAGGGTTAAGCCAACGGGTGTGAGGGAGTCGAGTGGATGTTTCCAGATGCCGACATTGTCATAAGAGCGGGGGCGACACGCCCACAGGGGCCTGACGGAGCGGCTGGGCTAGAGATTCCGTTACTTCGCAGAAACAGTAAAAACACTTTCTGGCGGGCTACCAGCGAGGCGTGGGAATGACTTGTGTTCCTAGGCAGTCTTGGCGGGAAAATTCCCGCGTTTTCTGCAAAATCATAACTGTGATTGGCTGGCTCAGGGGCTCTGTGACGAGGCAATATCGGCGCAGAAATTGGCGCCAAGTATCTCCATTGGTGGAATAGTAGTGCGTCGGCAATACAGTGAAATTTTCCGCCGGTTTTCGAGTTGCTGATTAGAACGTTTAACCACGGCCACTGTCGGGGGGCGGAAATGTTCTGCATTCGGCTTGTACGGGTGCTCTTGAGAGAGTCGGCTCTCGCCTTTCGGTCGGAGTAGGTTACAAGACAGAACTATCGCTGCCCTGGACAGCTTGCCTTCCGTTGGCTGTATAATATACTTTTATTTAATTGTAACTGTTTGACGAAGTTGCTGAAGTTTCGACTTCAATGTAACTTCCCGAGTACAGTTGGCAATTGAGCGTCCTGCGTACAAGCAGCCTATGTTGTCCGTCTTGAGCAGTTTTGGCTAAAGTTGACTGTATCGGAGTTACTGTGTGACTTCCCTTGTTAAAATCACTCACTGTACCGTCAGTGATTGTGTCGCGAGCCTTCTTCGTCTCCCTCAGAGACGCATTTGTGTTGCTAGGAAGTCTTTAGTCTGGAACAACCAGACCAGGATAATTTGTTTCGGGCTATACTCGTGACATTATCATCACCACGACGGGACATCGAAACAACCAGCCATCGCCTCCAGTATGCCAGACTGTGTCCTTTAAGTTAAGAAGACAGCTTGGTAATGTATGTCCGCAGCACCGGCAGATTAGGGAATTTTGCTAGGTGATAATCAGAGCTCAGCAGAGCGCGCTGTTCGTCTTTTCTAACTTTGTTCTGCCTTGGGTGTTCATTGTCTGAGTTCTCCCTACTGTAGCAGCAATTAATGTTGGGTTGGCTGGGTGTTTCTCTTAAGATTTGAGTTGCAAGCAATTGGCTCCACATACCACTTGGTCATAAATGTCACAAGCTAGTTTATGGACAACTTCACCTTCACAATATTTATTTGAGTATTCAATTTGACGTATTATAAATGTTTCATGTGTTTTGTTTATTATTTTGAGTTTAGTCATAATAAATCAAATTGTTATTTTGGACAGAACTTTCATTGTGTAGATCAATAGAACAGCCCTTTCATTTCTCACCACGTTAATGAAACTTCCCTTTATCAAATTAATTTCTGTCAAATTAAATTATTGCAGGTGCCAAACTCTGCGCTGCAGAGTGAAAATCTCATTCTGGAAACATCCCCCAGGCTGTGGCTAAGCCATGTCTCCGCAGTATCCTTTCTTTCAGTTGTGCTAGTCCTGCAAGGTTCGCAGGAGAGCTTCTGTAAAGTTTGAAAGGTAGGAGACGAGGTACTGGCAGAAGTAGAGCTGTGAGGAGGGGGCGTGAGTCGTGCTTGGGTAGCTCAGCTGGCTGCCGGCACGGTAGCTCAGCGTGTTCGGTCAGAGGGTTACCTGCCCTCTGTAATAAAAAAGAAAAATTAAAAAAAAGCTCAGTTGGTAGAGTACTTGCCCGCGAAAGGCAAAGGTCCCGAGTTCGAGTCTCGGTCCAACACACAGTTTTAATGTGCCAGGAAGTTTCATATCAGCGCACACTCCGCTGCAGAATGAAAATCTCATTCTGGAAACATCTTCAGGTGATACTGACGAAAGCTCTCTGAGCTCTAGTATTTAACGCCCTCCGGCACATGCGTCGTGGATTCACTCGGCGTTGTGTGTGCGCTACTTGAGCGCGTTCGATTCTGCTGCGCCGCGCGCCCACCGTGGTGAAAACTCGCCGCATCGATATCAATTCGATTGTCTTCCCGCAGTTCTATCACAGAACTTCCCCGGCTGACCTCTACAGGTAGTTTTCTATTTTCACTGGTGGGTACCGACCGTGCGCGGAAAAAATGGTTTGCTATTTTCCCAACTGCATGCGATCAGTTGCAGCATTACTTCCGCAATACAGATCGACTGCGAGAGAGTGTTTTATTTCCCACTTGGAAATGTTTGCACTGAACTATCGGTAGCACTGCTACCATTAGTCGCTTTCTCCGTGCCCTGCGCTGTGCTCTGGGTCCCAGTTCCGACTCCTGGTATGAGACAACTTAAGTCAGAAATGGGTTGTATCGCTCCTGTGGAGCATCTGACAGTAAAAGAAGCCATAAGTTCCTGGAGTAGATTCGAGAAGATAGAGAAACACGCCGCTAAATACCGTGGAGGTGTACAGTAAAAGCAGCTAAAGTTGCACATTTATAAGTAATTAAGTAAAGTTATAAGCAAACGATTTTTCAACCCACATTTTGTTTTCTAATGAAGTCATAGACAATCATGAAACCACTGACTACTTAAACAGACAAATAGCTTACAATATTGTAAAACGGAAGGCTACTGCTGAGTTATATGAGCGACCTTCAAAATTAATTTGTAAAGAAGTTTCCTCCAACGGACTCGGTATTGCCAGTTAAGATGTTACTAACATTATAAGTATGTTTATCGGCCCAGAAGGTCTGTTACGGCCCCATTAGCGAAAACGTTAAATGAACTTCACAGAATTTTGCAGGCGCGATAAAAGAGAATCTGATTTTCATCAACGACTCTTAACTTTAATGTCCTGTGCTTTTTCACTGAAAGTAATTTACGACAGCTTTGTGATTGTGACAAAATCTGTGTTCACGGTACCTCCGACCACTGCTGCAAATTTTTATGAGTTATTTAAAGTTCATGTTTCAAATAACGGTCAGTACATCCCCTTAGCATTTTGTTTGTTGCCTAAAATCAGCAGTTACACACGGAGATCTATGAACTTAAATCGTAAATTCTTGTGACGATATGATATGAACATTAAGTTCCAGTCGTCAATCACTGTGTCTGATTTCTAGGTACGAGTAGCTATACACAAAGCAGTTAGTCCGGTGTGACGATTTTCATCAACCATTTCATCAAGCGTTTTAACCACACCTATGACTGGTCTAGCTTAGCAGTCACAGATAATCCCGAGTCTCTTAAAATGGGAAGGAAAATGCAGTAGTGCCAACTTAAGCTGTGTTTTCCTCCGTGCGCAGTTTACTTGAATCAAACATTAAGCAACACGGGCCGCTGACCTGTTTCGAAAAGTGGCGCACGCTGTTGACCACTCCAACAGCAGGTAAACTTCGGATCTGCGCGCAGTGGAGATAACCCGCCTTTCATATTCTTTGCGTTCATCGACTCATATTCCAGTCCAACCTACATCTTGCGTAGAAAAGTTCACGATATACTTGCCGCATCAGGTTCGGATAAAATCCAAAGTCTTCGATGGCTGCCTCCGCCGTCGTCGTTAGGGTGCTAAGCCTGACTGACTTGAAACTGTCGAGGCTCCTACCCTTATACCTAGAAGTATTTGAACACGCCACAGTTCGCGAAATATCGGGTGCTGTTCGATCTTTTGATCGGCCTGAAATTTAGTGACTTTTTTCTTTTTTGTACCATCACAAAGACCTGTCATAGCATTTTTAATGCACTATTAATTTTAATAACAAAAATAACTGTGAAAGACGGACTGAAATGTCTTCTAGGGTGTGGGTCACGCGTAACAACGGCAAGTAATAAATAAATAGAAGATTGGAATCATGATTCTGTCTAAATCTCGAGGTTTCGTTCGTCCCCCACTCTAGTGACGTCTGATGATACTATCTCCAACACTGCTCTTGCCGCTGTAATCCATTCTCGCGATAAACATTACGGTCACTTTATTACGACACATTTCGTTTGTTCAGTATTTAGTTCTTCAAAAATGGTTCAAATGGCTCTGAGCACTATGGGACTTAACATCTATGGTCATCAGCCCCCTAGAACTTAGAACTACTTAAACCTAACGACAGCACACAACACCCAGCCATCACGAGGCAGAGAAAATCCCTGACCCCGCCGGGAATCGAACCCGGGAACCCAGGCGTGGGAAGCGAGAACGCTACCGCACGACCACGAGATGCGGGCATTTTAGTTCTTCGTTAATTGCCTTGATTTTTTCATTTGAATGTTGCCGTCTTGTTTTCAGACTGATTAAAATCTTCAAATGTTTTTATCTGTTATTCTAATATGTGAACAGAGACTGAATTGCTCATTTGCAACCGATTTCGCAAATCATTACCATCTCTCATAAACAAGTAAAATATTATACTGGGTTCAATCAGTTAGTAGTTTTTGAACGACACCACTCCTATCTTTGCCTGCTGCATTTACTTAAAAATGAGAATAAATGTTTATGTGTCCATACGTGCCGTGAGTGTATGAGAACTCCTATTGTAAATTTGTTCAAACACTAGTTTGTGCACTAGTAGGATTTAATGCTATTTCCTGCAGTGTTTCCATTAATTGTCAAATTTTGAGCAGTGCCCTAGCTCACAGTTGTTCTCGCATAGTCTGATTTTAATTGCTGATCACTGAGTCCCAATAGTTCAATGCGTGAACAAATTTGAAGAAACGAGGGTACCTCTAACCCCACCCCCCCATCCCCCCTCTCGGGCTCCTATGATCATCACCACATACTACTCGTCGTGCATCTAAACACCAACTAACTCCAAACATTTCATACGACGTGAGATTTCACATCACTCAGCAATAATTTCATGTTTTACAACCGTTAGTTTTCATACAAAGTTCTTACGACAACAAATGGTAAGTACGCTTGTTTTGACTTGGATGGCCTTAGCAAGAACATATAAAGAGAAATATTTTTACTATAAAAATTTAATTATTTTGTTTAGAACTAGAAACAGTCGTAACAGCTTCCTCTATGTAAAATGCAACAGCTGTAGTGTTATTTCACATTTATTTTTAATAACAGCTTTTTTCGAAGTGTAGTAGAAACTGATGGTAGAAGCTAATTTTTTAATCCGAAAAAAGCTTATATACAAAATATTGGGCAAATGCGATTACGACATAAGACGATAATTAACTTATTTAGATTGAAATGGCCTCACCACTTGCAGAAAATATTAACTATCTTGAAAAAAGTTATGATCGATGATTTATGAGAACATTGTTTGCACGGAATAATTATTACATAAATCAAAGGGAATCGTCTTTTTGGAATAATTTTAGCATTAAATGAACAGTCTACAGGAGTTGGACAAGAATATGAAAACTCTAAAATCTCAACTCATTACGACGCCCAATACCATGTAGGGAAATCGTTAGCGTTCAAAATACCTTCCAGCCGTCTCAGATTGGACAAATACATGTCCTGTAGGATTTTATGGTTTTTCAGGAAAATCTTGCGCCATTCTTCCTGCAAACTAGTGTTACGTTCAGCTAACAGTGATCGAGGTGGATCGCGATCAGGCACCCTTCTCTCCAAAGCAGATCACAGATACTCTATAATATCAAGTCTGGTGAGTGTGGTGACCACGGGAGACGTGACAATCCATCCTCGTGCTCACAGAGCCAGTTCCAGGCGATGAAAGCTTTGTGGGCAGTTTCACTCTTGGGACGTAAACTATACCAGAATTTGGAAATGGTATGGAGCAACATTCATCTCACCTCCTTCCGTTGCTCCATAATCTAGGTTTTACAGCTTGGGCAGTTGCATCTCTGATGTGTGGTTTTCGAATTCCACCTCGGCCTCAAATTTCCTGCTTCTGGAGCCCCCTCCGTTTCGTTTCGTTCTTGACAGGGTTCGCGAGTCGCGACATTCAGTTATGCATTGACTTTTGTAGCTGTCGTCGTCTTACTTTTCGTCACAATCCTCTTCAATGACCGTCGGTCGTGGTCACTCAACCAATACTTTCGTCGTCGTACGCAGTATAAATCTTCGATACGGTGCTGCCGGCCGAAGTGGCCGTGCGGTTCTAGGCGCTGCAGTCTGGAACCGCGAGACTGCTACGGTCGCAGGTTCGAATCCTGCCTCGGGCATGGATGTGTGTGATGTCCTTAGGTTAGTTAGCTTTAACTAGTTCTAAGTTCTAGGGGACTAATGACATCAGAAGTTGAGTCCCATAGTGCTCAGAGCCATTTGAACCATTTTGATACAGTGCTTCTTGATATACCAAACACAATGTCTACCTTGTTCACTGAAGCACCCATCATATGAGCACTAGCGGTTTTCCCATGCTCCGATATAGGGCACTCACAAATACACGAAATACTTGCTGCAGCCGGCCTTTGTGGCCGAGCGGTTCTAGGCGCTTCAGTCCGGAATTGCGGTGCTGCTACGGTCGGATTTTCGAATCCTGCCTCGGGCATGGATGTGTGTGATGTCGTTAGGTTAGTTAGGTTTAAGTAGTTCTAAGTCTAGGGGACTGATGACCTCAGATGTTAAGTCCCACAGTGCGTAGACCCATTTAAACCATTTTGAACACTGTCCTGACCATGACAGGCACTCACAGTGTGTGGAAGACAACGCACGTGCACCATTCGTGGTCAAATACAATAGAGCAACCTGCGAGTTTGGCTAATACGTGCATCTACAGGGTGTTCGGAAATTCCCATTACAGACTTCAAGATTTCGGAGAGTGGAGTAAGCACATAATATCTTCTATAGCAACCTTTGTCCGCAGATGAGTAATGCGCACTCGTCTGCTGAGGGAAAGAGAAAACTACAATGAAATGAATACTCCTAGCTGCATACAGGCGTTGATGTAAGTCAACGGGAACAGTTGAAAATGTGTGCCCCGACCGGGACTCGAACCCGGGATCTCCTGCTTACATGGCAGACGCTCTATCCATCTTTTTTTCGTAATCTCATTTTGTTCGTTTTCGCTCGTATCTGCTCGGGGCGGACGTCGCAAGACACCCGTTTCAGTTCGTCGTTGATCCATTAACTCAGTTTTTTTATTACAGAGGGCAGCTAACCCTCTGGCCGAACACACTGAGTTACCGTGCCGGCACCATCTGAGCCACCGACGACACAGAGGATAGTGCGACTGCAGGGACTCATATCTGGCACGCCTCCCGTGAGACCCACATTCCCAACTTATTGTCCCGCACTATACTCATAGTGCTTCTGCCCATTATACTCATTACTCGCGGCATTTTGCCGATTCCCGTAAGAGTTCGGGCACTGTTTGTGCATCCGCACAGAAGAAGAAGATGGTCAAGTAGCCGGTGAGCCTTAACTAAATATATAAAGATACCATGTTCATACATATATATAAAGAGAAAGCTCTCAGAGATGATTGTCCTGGTATGCAATAGGATGACGTGTACTACGTCAGTCACCTAATGCCAATGACTACTGTCTTGCTGCAAGACTTATTCAAAAATGGCTCTGAGCACTATGGGACTCAACTGCTGTGGTCATAAGTCCCCTAGAACTTAGAACTACTTAAACCTAACTAACCTAAGGACATCACACACATCCATGCCCGAGGCAGGATTCGAACCTGCGACCGTAGCGGTCGTGCGGTTCCAGACTATAGCGCCTTTAACCGCTCGGCCAAAGACTTATTCATTTTACTGTAAGTACAGAATGCTGGATTCTTTATTTGTTTCGTAATAATGTAAACACGTAATGTTTGAGTGTTAATACAAACAAATGTGTTTAGGTGATAAATGGATGTTTCATTAAGTTCCCTTCCGAACGGTTACCCAATAATTGTACTTCGTCACGCCTACTTAAATTCCTCAAGGACAAGTGGTTGAGTTAAACATCTGAGTCGAAACCGTCGTGTAACGGAAACGATACCTCACCGGATACGAATCCTGTTCAAAATATTACGTACTCACTCCCCTCTACAAGTTCTAGAAGTCTGTTAAGGGAATTTCCGAACACACTGTTTGTTGAAGCAACAATTTCTCGCGGCACTTCCATATTTGTGTGCAACTCCTGTACGTTTGAATAAATGACAGAAGTGAAACAACGTACCTACGTAGAAGGTATTACAGTAATCAAAAATTGCAGACAGGGGAACCAAAAATGACGAAGTGAATCGTGTTCTTTATTAAAGTGGTGGGCCACATTATTCATTAGAACAAGAGTAACACGATGTCCAGTTTCATTACAGCCATTAATAAAGATTGTTCGGGAGGACGACGGTTCAATCCCGCGTCCGGCCATCCTGATTTAGGTTTTCCGTGATTTCCCTAAATCACTCCAGTCAAATGCCGGGATGGTTCCTTTCAAAGGGCACGGCCGACTTCCTTCCCCATCCGCCCCTAATCCGATGAGACCGATGACCTCGCTGTCTGGTCTCCTCCCCCAAAAACCAACCAACCAACCAACCAATAAAGATGGGCGGGTAAAGGGACGTCTTCTCACAGTAGGAGCGGAGAAGTGAAATGTTGCCCATGTGTGGTGTCGCACAGCTGGAAAACAGACAAGGTGCAATCTCCAGAGAGAAGCGTGCGTGTCAAGGACTGGGGCACGCGCCACTTGAGCCCATCTCGCTGCGTACCGAGGTCGCCCCTGCTCAATCGAGCGCTCCGGTAACCCTAGCGTAACTCAAGTCACAGCACAGCGTCACATCGATTGCCGAGTTGTCGCACTAGATTCCGTGTCAACGAGGCCAGCTACGCTTCACAAGCCTACTGTTTGATTTTGATCTGTGAGCACTGACGCAACCGACTGTTATGCAGCTCTGGATGTAACGAGGGCATGAGTGTCTTGTTTGCTGGTCTAATGTGGAGAACAATACGATACTGCATTCCGTATTAGGTGAAACATTTACGCGGGGTTGTCCCCGAATAGACCTCTGCAATAACGTTTGCGGACGAACTAACGCTTATGGTGTTTACACAGAATCGTAATCACAATACCTAACACATCTATACGGACAGAATACACTGAGGTGGTAAAAGGCAGGGGAGAGTGATATGCACATATACAGACGGCGGTCGTGTCGCATACACAAGGTACAAAAGGGTAGTGCGTTGGCGGACCTGTCATTTGTACTCCGGTAGTACATATGAAAAGGTTTCCCACGTGATTATGGCCGCACGATGGGAATTAACAGACTTTGAACGTGGAATGGTAGTTGGAGCTAGATGCATCGGACGCTCAGTTTCGGAAACTGTCAGGGAACTAAGTATTCCGAGATCCACAGTGTAAATTCTGTGCCGAGAATACCAAATTTCAGACATTACGAGGTGCATTCAAGTTCTAAGGCCTCCGATTTTTTTTTCTCCGGGCTGGAAAGAGATAGAAACATGCACATTGTTTTAAAATGAGGCCGCGTTCATTGTCAATACGTCCCACAGATGGCAGCACCATACGGCAGATGGAATTTTACCACCAGCGGCGAGAATGAGAACTGTTTTAAATACTTAAAATGGCGACGTTTTCCTTAATTGAACAGCGTGCAATCATTCGTTTTCTGAATTTGCGTGGTGTGAAACCAATTGAAATTCATCGACAGTTGAAGGAGACATGTGGTGATGGAGTTATGGATGTGTCGAAAGTGCGTTCGTGGGTGCGACAATTTAATAAAGGCAGAACATCGTGTGAAAACAAAGCGAAACAACCTCGGGCTCGCACAAGCCGGTTGACGACATGATCGAGAAAGTGGAGAGAATTGTTTTGGGGGATCGCCGAATGACTGTTGAACAGATCTCCTCCAGAGTTGGCATTTCTGCGGGTTCTGTGCACACAATCCTGCATGACGACCTGAAAATGCGAAAAGTGTCATCCAGGTGGGTGCCACGAATGCTGACGGACGACCACACGGCTGCCCGTGTGGCATGTTGCCGAGCAATGTTGACGCGCAACGACAGCATGAATGGGACTTTCTTTTCGTCGGTTGTGACAATGGATGAGACGTGGATGCCATTTTTCAATCCAGAAACAAAGCGCCAGTCAGCTCTATGGAAGCACACAGATTCACCGCCACCAAAAAAATTTCGGGTAACCGCCAGTGCTGAAAAAATGATGGTGTCCATGTTCTGGGACAGCGAGGGCGTAATCCTTATCCATTGCGTTCCAAAGGGCACTACGGTAACAGGTGCATCCTACGAAAATGTTTTGAAGGACAAATTCCTTCCTGCACTGCAACAAAAACGTCCGGGAAGGGCTGCGCGTGTGCTGTTTCACCAAGACAACGCACCCGCACATCGAGCTAACGTTACGCAACAGTTTCTTCGTGATAACAACTTTGAAGTGATTCCTCATGCTCCCTACTCACCTGACCTGGCTCCTAGTGACTTTTGGCTTTTTCCAACAATGAAAGACACTATCCGTGGCCGCACATTCACCAGCCGTGCTGCTATTGCCTCAGCGATTTTCCAGTCGTCAAAACAGACTCCTAAAGAAGCCGCTGCCATGGAATCATGACGTCAGCGTTGTGAAAAATGTGTACGTCTGCAGGGCGATTACGTCGAGAAGTAACTCCAGTTTCATCGATTTCGGGTGAGTAGTTAATTAGAAAAAAAATCGGAGGTCTTAGAACTTGAATGCACCTCGTATTTCTCACCGTGGACAACGCAGTGGCCGACAGCCTTCACTTAACGACCGAGAGCAGCGGCGTTTGCGTTGAGTTTTCAGCGCCAACAGGCAAGCAACACTGCGTGAAACAACGGCCGAAATCAATGTGGGACGTACGACGGATGTATCCATTAGGACAGTGCGGCGAGATCTGACGTTAGACGACCAACGCAATGCCTTTGCTAAAAGCATGAAACCGCCTGCAGCCACTCTTCTGGGCTCAAGTCCATGTCTGTTGGACCCTAGAGGAGTGAAAGACAGTGGCCTGGTCAGATGAGTCCAGATTTCAGTTGGTAAGAGCTTATGGTACGGTTCGAGAGTGTGGCGCAGACGCTACGATGCCACGGATCCAAGTTGTCAACAAGGCACTGTGCAAGCTAGTCGTGGCTCCGTAACGGTATGCTCTGTCATGACGTGGATCATCGACTGGAAATGGTTACGTTCGGCTACCTGGAGACCAATCAACGACTCCATCGTCCCAAACAGTGGTGCACCATGTTACCGGGCCACAATCACTCCCGATTGGTTTGAAGAAGATTATGGACAGTTCGAGCGAATGATCTCGCCACCCAGTTCGCACGATGGTGAATCGCATCGAACACTCGTTGGGCATAATGGAGAGGTCATGTCGTACACAAAAGCATGCAGCGGCAACACTTTCTCAATTACGTACGGCTACAGAGGCAGTACGGCTCAATATGTCTGCAGGAGTCTTCCAAAGACCTGATTGAGTCCACGGCGCGTCGAGTTGTTGCACTATGCTAGGCAAAAGAAGGTCCGACACCTCAGTGCAGTGCGTCCAGATTCTTTCACGTCATATTTGTTCCATAAATATATACACTTCTGGCCATTAAAATTGCTACACCACGAAGATGACGTGCTACAGACGCGAAATTTAACAGGCTGGAAGAAGATGCTGTGATATGCAAATGATTAGCTTTTCAGAGCATTCACACAAGGTTGGCGCCGGTGGTGACACCTACAACGTGCTGACATGAGAAAAGATTCCAACCGATTTCTCATACCCAAACAGCAGTTGACCGGCGTTGCCTGGTGAAACGTTGTTGTGATGCCTCGGGTAAGGAGGAGAAATGCGTACCATCACGTTTCCGACTTTGATAAAAGTCGGATTGTAGCATATCCCGATTGCGGCTTATCGTATCGCGACAGTGCTCCTCGCGTTGGTCGAGATCCAATGACTGTTAGCAGAATATGGAATCGGTGGGTTCAGGAGGGTAATACGGAACGCCGTGCTGGATACCAACGGCCTCGTATCACTGGCAGTCGAGATGACAGGCATCTTATCCGCATAGCTGTAACGGATCGTACAGCCACGTCTCGATCCCTCAGTCAACAGATGGGGACGTTTGCAAGACAACAACCATCTGCACGAACAGTTCGATGAAGTTTGCAGGAGCATGGACTATCAGCTCTGAGACCATGGCTGCGGTTACCCTTGACGCTGCATCACAGACAGGTACTCAACGACGAACCTGGGTGCACGAATGGCAAAATGTCATTTTTTTCGGATGAATCCAGGTTCTGTTTACAGCATCATGATGGTCGCATCCGTGTTTGGCGACATCGCGGTGAACGCACATTAGAAGCGTGTATTCGTCATCGCCATACTGGCATATCACCCGGCTTGATGGTATGGGGTGCCATTGGTTACACGGTCACCTCTTGTTCGCATTGACGGCACGTTGAACAGTGGACGTTACATTTCAGATGTGTTACGACCCGTGGCTCTACCCTTCATTCGATCCCTGCGAAACCGTACATTTCAGCAGGATAATGCACGACCGCATGTTGCAGGTTCTGTACGGGCCTTTCTGGATACAGAAAATGTTCGACTGCTGCCCTGGCCAGCACATTCTCCAGATTTCTCACCAATTGAAAACGTCTGGTCAATTGTGGCCGAGCAACTGGCTCGTCACAATACGTCAGTCACTACTCTTGATGAACTGTGATATCGTGTTGAAGCTGCATGGGCAGCTGTACCTGTACACGCCATCCAAGCTCTGTTTGCCTCAATGCCCAGGCGTATCAAGGCCGTTATTACGGACAGAGGTGGTTGTTCTGGGTACTGATTTCTCAGGATCTATGGACCCAAATTGCGTGAAAATGTAATCACATGTCAGTTCTAGTATAATATATCTGTGCAATGATTACTCGTTTATCATCTGCATTTCTTCTTGGTGTAGCAATTTTAATGGCCAGTAGTGTAGATTTTATGTCGGTTAGGATATTTGTACACATATTTCATCTGCACCTGTAGTGCATTTCGCCTCCAGTAAAATCTGAATCCTGAGGAAACTTGAACTCTGGCTATGTAAGAAGTACGCGAAAATCCCTGCTGGAGGTGTTGAGCCGTTTCCTTCCTCCGACCTCTGAATTGAACTGACTTGATCAACCAATTATAGGCGGTCCTACAGATTAACGTACATTAAGAATCACGGTGAAACTAGGCATTTTTCACATCAACAAAGACTGCCAGACCTGAAAGAAGTGGTAAGCGACATATAAAAGTGGTGGTACTGACCGGGTATCGAATCTGAGGCAATTTAATTTGGAATTTCACCACTGAGCCACTTAAACCATACAACCTTTTGGAACTAAAAAGTAACATATTCGACCACAAAACAATAATTAAAAACGATAATGAACTTTTTCTATTAATGTTAATCACATGACGACTTTACTGGATTTTGTTTAGTTGGAGTACATGAAACGCCTGAAATAGTAATAATTTGCACTCTAAGAAAAAAAAAAAGAAACGACCCACCACGAAGAAATTATGCAAATGGGACGGAAATCGGTAGACCTGATGTATATGTAAAGACAAAGAGATGATACAGTTTCAGAAAAATTGAATGAAGGGCAAGAGCTTCAGATATAGAGCAAATCAATAATGTGTTGGTCCCCCTCTAGGTCTTATACAAGCAGTCATTCGACGCTGATTGACACAGTTGTTGAATGTTCTCCTGAGGGGTATTGGACCAAATTCTGTTCAAAAACGGTTCAGATGGCTCTGAATACTATGGGACTTAACATCTGAAGTCATCAGTCCCCTAGAACTTTGAACTACTTACCCCTAACTAACCAAGGACATCACACACATCCATGCCCGAGGCAGGTTTCGAACTTGCGACCGTAGCAGTCGCGCGGTTCCGGACTGAAGCGCCTAGAACCGCTTAGCCTCAGCGGCCGGCCAAATTCTGTACAACTGGCGTGTTAGATCGGCAAAATCCCAAGCTTTTCACAGCAGGACCCTTTGGTTGTCATCCGCCGCACCCTTACAGCGCAGCAGAACGTCGAAGATATTCTACGCCTCGTTTTGTTACCCATCATGGCAAGCCATCTTGGGCTTCACTTCAGCAAGATAACGCCAGCCCGCACACAGCGAGAGCTTCTACTGTTTCTGTTCGTGCCTGCCAAACCATACCTTGCCCAGCAAGATTGCCAGATCTCTCCCCAGCGGAGTACGTCTGGAGCATTATGAGCAGGAGCCTCCAACCAGCTCGACATTTTGAGCCTGAAAGTTGTAAATGAGGTTTTCTATATGGGGAGCAAATTATAAGACAATAGCAGAAATAAACAGGACATAAAATACAGGCTGACAACTGCAAGGAAAATTTTTTATGGGAAAGACAAATATGTCATCACAGCATATGAATTTAACTGTTAGGAAGTATTTACTGTAAGACTTCTCTGCATTGTAGGTTTATATGGACGCGAAAAGTGGGAGATAAACAGTACACAGAATAATACGAGCTTTCGAAATGGGGAACGACAGAAAACTGCTTAGGATTATAAGGGAAAATGCTACAAGTAATGAAGAGGTACTGAATAAAAACGGAAAGAAAAGACGTTTATGTGTCATTGATTGGCGACTCCATGTTGTCTTGTGCACTACGACCAGATAACAGGTATACTTGGAAAAAGAGACAGTATTGGTCGTATATTTTTTACTATCGCAAAATCGATTTTCTGTCACTGAGTGACCATCTTCAGTGCTATATTGTATAACTTAAATTAGGATGCACTGTTGTGTCTATGTGATTGCCGTAAGCTTAGTGACAACAGTGCATCCTAATTTAAGTTATACAATATAGCACTGAAGATGGTCACTCAGTGACAGAAAATCGATTTTGCGATAGTAAAAAATATACGACCAATGCTGTCTCTTTTTTCAAGTTTATGTGTCAATCTGACCAAAAGACGGGACCGATTGGTAAAACACCTCTTGGGGCATCAAGGAATAGTTAATTTGCTAATGGAGGGAAGTGGGTGGAGTACAAATTATAAGAGTGTGAACAAGGATTGACTACTACTGTAACCAAGTTCAAATGGATGTAGATCGCAGTGGTCACACATACATTAAGAGATTTGCACAGAATGGAAGCAGCAAGGGTACGAAACTAATAACTCAACCACAACCCAATTGTGACTAAAACTGATTCCGGAAGCTGCTCTACGAAAGCCAATTCACACTTCCAGAATAAACTGCCTGACAAGAAAACTGAAGCATCCAGAATACGTGGTCGGATGTCAAGCCAACTTGGTACACATGCACACAATCTGCGGATATTTAATAATTAGACTTACAACTCTGTGACGGGTACTACGGCCACCAGATTTCCTTGGTTTCCCTCAGATATAGTGCTGTTACCACGCCTTGCAGGATATACAGGGTGAGTCACCTAACATTACCGCTGGATATATTTCGTAAACCACATCAAATACTGACGAATCGATTCCACAGACCGAACGTGAGGAGAGGGGCTAGTATAATTGGTTAATACAAACCATAAAAAATGCACGGAAGTATGTTTTTTAACACAAAGCTACGTTTTTTTAAATGGAACCCCGTTAGTTTTGTTAGCACATCTGAACATATAAACAAATACGTAATCAGTGCGGTTTGTTGCATTGTAAAATGTTAATTACATCCGGAGATATTGTAACCTAAAGTTGACGCTTGAGTGCCACTCCTACGCTGTTCGATCGTGTGCACCGAATTACGTAGGGATCCAAAGGGAACGGCGATGGACCTTAGGTACAGAAGAGACTGGAACAGCACATATACGTCCACATGTTAACACATTTTTATTGGTCTTTTTCACTGACGCACATGTACATTACCATGAGGGGTGAGGTACACGTTCGACGGGCGTTCCACAGGACGTGGAGGACCAGCCCGTTTTCCTGATCTTACACCTCTGGACTTCTTTCTCTGGGGTACGTTAAAGGAGAATGTGTACCGTGATATGCCTACAACCCCAGAAGATATGAAACAACGTATTGTGGCAGCCTGCGGCGACATTACACCAAATGTACTGCGGCGTGTACGACATTCATTACGCCAGAGAGTGCAATTGTGTGCAGCAAATGATGGCCACAACATTGAACATCTATTGACCTGACATGTCGGGACACACTCTATTCCACTCCGTAATTGAAAACGGAAACCACGTGTGTACGTGTACCTCACCCCTCGTGGTAATGCACATGAGCGTCAGTGAAAAAGACCAATAAAAAGGTGTTAGCATGTGGACGTAATGTGCTGTTCAAGTCTCTTCTGTACCTAAGGTCCATCACCGTTCCCTCTGAATCCCTACGTAATTCGGTGCTCTCCGGTACACACGATCGAACAGCGGAGGAGTGGTACTCAAGCGTCAACTTTAGGTTACAATATCTCCGGATGTAATTAACATTTTACATTGCAACAAACGGCACTGATTACGTATTTGTTTATATGTTCAGATGTGCTAACAAAACTAACGGGGTTCCATTTAAAAAAACGTAGGTTTGTGTTAAAAAACACACTTCCGTGCATTTTTTTATGGTTTGTATTAACCAATTACACTAGCCCCCCTCCTCACGTTCGGTCTGTAGAATCGACTCGTCAGTATTTGATGTGGTTTACGAAATATATCCAGCGGTAATGTTAGGTGACTCACCCTGTATAACGGGTGTGAAGAGGGTGAGATTTTGAAGCGCGACCGTGAAGGACACGAAAATGCGGAGACAGCGTTATCAGCATCTGACAGAGTCTGAAAGCGGCCCCACTGTGCGACTTCATGTGGCCGGTTGGTCGAATCGTGCAATATCCAGGTTTGTGGGACGTTCGGATGTGACAGCGGACCCCTGTTGGAGTGCATGGGGACGTCAAGACAGGCTTATTCGCCGGCAAGGTTCAGGTCGACCGCGTCTAACCAACACTCGGGGTGATCGTCACATGGTGCACTAAGCACGCCTCAACTGCTTCACATCCGCGCCTGCCATTCAGGAACAAGCAATGGAATTCTTCTAACATTCCCTGTCGTTCTGCACCGCTACAAGTAGCGGTCGGGCTAGGAAATTGCTGCCCCATAGGTAGCATGTCTGCCGTTAACAGAGCAACACAAACGGCTGCGTCTGGAGTCATGTTGTAACCTAGAACTATGGATTGCATTGTGTTCAGCAATGAATCGTGCTGCTACACTACCCCGGATGACCACCGTTGGCGAGTTTGGCGGCGAACTCTGGAGAGGTCATATTGTTCCAGTGTTTTGGAGAAGACAATGAAGTTACTCCTAGCGCTATGAGGTGCGGAGCCATCGGGTATGACTTCATGCCACGGCTGGTAATGATTGAGGGAACTCTGGTAGCGCAATAGTATGTAACGAACAGTCTGCGTCGTCATGAGTTACCTCTCACGAGAAACTACCGTGGAGCTATTATTTTTGAGATACTCTCGTAGCCAGCAAGACACCCAGATTTCCCCCTTACAGAACTTGCGGTATACGATCTCGGACATCAACTGCATGCCAGTGCTACATCAGAACAACTGTGTGCCAGCTAGCCTCAGGTGAGGATACAACAGCTTGCACACCCTTGGCAACCAAATCATTGCATGGATTCAGGTCAAATGGCAGATATTAATAAGAGGGCTTATACTGCGGAAATGTTTGTGAATTTGACTGTTTTGTAGTCACTGAAGCAATATCGCATACCTTCTCATTCCGAGAAGTTTCATTTCGTTTTCTCTCCCTTTCTGGGTGTTTCACTTATTTTTCGGGCAGTGTAGGTATTGGGGTATTTACACATCAGCCGGTACCGAGCGAGGTGGCGCAGTGGTTAGCACACTGGAATCGCATTCGGGAGGATGACGGTTCAATCCCGTCTCCAGCCATCCTGATTTAGGTTTTCCGTGATTTGCCTAAATCATTTCAGGCAAATTCCGGGATGGTTCCTTTGAAAGGGCACGGCCGATTTCCTTCCCAATCCTTCCCTAACCCGAGCTTGCGCTCCGTCTCTAATGACCTCGTTGTTGACGGGACGTTAAACACTAACCACCACCACCACACATCAACCAGATGGTTCAAATGGATCTAAGTACTATGGGACTAAACATCTGAGGTCATCAGACCCCTAGACTTAGAACTACCTACTACCTAACTAACCTAAGGACATCACACACATCCATGCCCGAGGCAGGATTCGAACCTGCGACCGGACCAGCAGCGCGGTTCCGGACTGAAGCGCATAGAACCGCTCGGTCACAGAGGCCGGCATCAATCAGAAAACCAGAAGCGTTATTGGGAAATTCGTTGACGGGAAACTGTATTTGGAAGCGACGTAAACGTGTGGTAGATGAGACAACGAATCAGGACCACTGGCCAGAGCTTTGTATCACAGGGAGGGGCGACGACAGCGCAGGAAGTCGCTGTGGAAGGGTTACTGAGATTTGAGACAACTCTCGGCGAGGGTCAGGGCCACGCCGCTCCATCTGCGGCGCAGTAATTGTCCCGGCTCCCCCCAGAGAGGCGGATCGGGCCCCGGCAGCGGGGCGGTGTTTGCACAGCGCGACTGCGGGATCAGATGTCCCCTTTGTGGGGCACGGACTCGTTTAATGGTTCCGTCCGCGGACGCTAATTGTTTCCGTGGAGAGGCAGAGGCTCTGGTCTCGTGTGTCTGCCCACGGGCCCGATCAGCTCCCAGCGTTACTCGCTCTGTCCTACACCTAGAGCGACACACCGCTGCTCTTCCCCGCTTCTCTCAGAACGTGAAACTATCGATCGCCCGCACTCTCCAGCGCGGTAACAGCTGTGCATACAGTAGGGAATCGACATGTGGGGTAGACTATTACGACGGCATGCCAACAGCGACGCCAATATACTCAGTGGTTAAAAGGTATTTTTCAAACACTACAGCACTACACGGTCCAGCCACATTAACTGCCCATGTTCGACGTCAACGACCGAGCGATTCTAGGAGCTTCAGTCCGGAACCGCGCTGCTGCTACGGTTGCAGGTTCGAATCCTGCCTCGGGCATGGATGTGTGTGACGTCCTTAGGTTTAAGTACGAGGGCAGTTCAATAAGTAATGCAACACATTTTTTTTCTCGGCCAATTTTGGTTGAAAAAAACCGGAAATTTCTGGTGGAATATTTTCAAACATTCCCGCTTCGTCTCCTATAGTTTCATTGACTTCCGACAGGTGGCAGCGCTGTATGGAGCTGTTAAAATGGCGTCTGTAACGGATGTGCGTTGCAAACAACGGGCAGTGATCGAGTTTCTTTTGGCGGAAAACCAGGGCATCTCAGATATTCATAGGCACTTGCAGAATGTCTACGGTGATCTGGCAGTGGACAAAAGCACGGTGAGTCGTTGGGCAAAGCGTGTGTCATCATCGCCGCAAGGTCAAGCAAGACTGTCTGATCTCCCGCGTGCGGGCCGGCCGTGCACAGCTGTGACTCCTGCAATGGCGGAGCGTGCGAACACACTCGTTCGAGATGATCGACGGATCACCATCAAACAACTCAGTGCTCAACTTGACATCTCTGTTGGTAGTGCTGTCACAATTGTTCACCAGTTGGGATATTCAAAGGTTTGTTCCCGCTGGGTCCCTCGTTGTCTAACCGAACACCATAAAGAGCAAAGGAGAACCATCTGTGCGGAATTTCTTGCTCGTCATGTGGCTGAGGGTGACAATTTCTTGTCAAAGATTGTTACAGGCGATGAAACATGGGTTCATCACTTCGAACCTGAAACAAAACGGCAATCAATGGAGTGGCGCCACACCCACTCCCCTACCAAGAAAAAGTTTAAAGCCATACCCTCAGCCGGTAAAGTCATGGTTACAGTCTTCTGGGACGCTGAAGGGGTTATTCTGTTCGATGTCCTTCCCCACGGTCAAACGATCAACTCTGAAGTGTATTGTGTTACTCTTCAGAAATTGAAGAAACGACTTCAGCGTGTTCGTAGGCACAAAAATCTGAACGAAATTCTCCTTCTTCATGACAACGCAAGACCTCACACAAGTCTTCGCTCCCGAGAGGAGCTCACAAAACTTCAGTGGACTGTTCTTCCTCATGCACCCTACAGCCTCGATCTCGCACCGTCGGATTTCCATATGTTTGGCCCAATGAAGGACGCAATCCGTGGGAGGCACTACGCGGATGATGAAGTTATTGATGCAGTACGACGTTGGCTCCGACATCGACCAGTGGAATGGTACCGTGCAGGCATACAGGCCCTCATTTCAAGGTGACGTAAGGCCGTAGCATTGAATGGAGATTACGTTGAAAAATAGTGTTGTGTAGCTAAAAGATTGGGGAATAACCTGGTGTATTTCAATGCTGTATAAAACAACCCCTGTTTCAGAAACAAAAATGTGTTGCATTACTTATTGAACTGCCCTCGTAGTTCTAAGTTTATGGGACTGATGACCTCACATATTAAGTCCCATAGTGCTTAGAACCATTTGAATCATTTTTGCAATAACCACTTACAGATGGCAAATGGTTGCAGTAACTATGGAGACTACATAAACAGTGTCGGAGGGAATGCGAAAAACAGTACAGTCGTTGTCGTATTGCAGAAAACGAGCGATTTAATTGATATGCAAAGCGGCATGATGGTTAGTTTTCGGTGCATGACCATTGGCTTTCGGGTTAAGGCTGGGTTCCGCTTAATAGGTCAGCTTCAAAATGGCTTTGAGCACTATGGGACTTGACATCTGAGGTCATCAGTCCCCTAGAACTTAGAACTACTTAAATCTAACTAGCATAAGTACATCACACACATCCATGCCCGAGACAGGATTCGAACCTGCGACCGTGGCAGTCGCGCGGTTCCAGACTGAAGCGCCCAGAACCGCTCGGCCACCGCGGCCGGCAATAGGTCAGGTGTCCTCTGCACTGACACATAGTCAGCACGGATTCGGAAAATATCGTTCTTGTGACACACAACTAGCTCTTTATACTCATAAAGTAATGAGTGGTATCAACAGAGGATACCAAATTGATTCCATATTTTTAGATTTCCAGAAGTCTTTCGACACAGTTGCTCACAAGCGTCTTCTAATCAAACTGCGTGCCTATGGAATATCACCGCAATTGTGCAACTGGATTCGTGATTTCCTATCAGAAAGGCCACAGTTCGTAGTAATAGACGGAAGGTCATCGAGTAAAACAGAAGTAATATCCGTCGTTCCCCAAGGAAGTGTTACAGGCCCTCTATTGTTCCTGATCTATATTAACGACATAGGAGACAATCTGAGTAGCCCACTAATGCTGGCAACAGCAAGAGAGGAATATTTAAGAAACAGAAATTTGTTAACATCCAACACAAATTTAAATGTTAGAAGGTTTTATTTGTCTGCAGTCTTGTCTCGAAGTGAGTCTGGCAGTAAAAACTGGAGAAAAGGAAAGACTATAAAAATTTGATATTTACGTGAAATCTATTAGCAGTCAGCGAAGTACATCAGCTATATCATTTACTAGAAATACTGGAAAATTTGTGCCAGACAGGGACTCGAAGCCGGATTTCCCGCTTATAGCGAGCGGTCGCCTCAACCACTTCGGCTACCCGAGCATACCTCCAGGACCGATCCAAACTTCCATTTATCTTAGTGCCTCGTACATACTGCTCGCACATTACCTGACTACCGCACAGGGTGAAACAATGTTTCGTTCGTCAGTTTGCCTTTTCTTCGGCATGAAATACAGTTATTGCAGTGTCTGTATCTTACAGTGTATGTGCGGACACTGTATGAACACAGACATTATAACCATAAATGATGTATCCATGTCTAACAATACAACATATTCGTGTCTCTGTGCGGGAATCACGAATTGTGCTGGCATAAGGATTTGACTACGTGACATTGGAACTTTGGATTGGTCCTGGAGGTGTGCTCAGGTAGCCACCAGAATACAGGTTCTCGTCCCCCTCTGGCACGAATTTTCATATGTTTATTAGTAAATGGTACAGTTAATGTACAATCGCATTTGCAAACTGCGAATACATTTCATGTGTTTAATATGGTCGTAGATTGTCAGCAGTCTAACTACACAGACACTGAAAGTGTAAAACACAGAGTGCAATAATTGTACTTTTGGAATTTGTTGCTATAGAAGAGTGCTGAAGCATAGGTTGGTGGATCGAGTAACTCGAGAGGAGGTTCTGAATTTACTTGAGGAAAAATGTAAACTAAGGCAGTTTCGACTAAAAGAGGGGACCGACGGATGGGGCACAACCATCGTCAGTTTGATATGGAGGGAAGTGTCGGAGGGTGAAAATTGTAAGAGGAGATCAAAGCTAGAATACAGTAAGCACGTTCAAACGGATGTAGGGTGCCGTAGTTATGCAGAGATGAAGAGGCTTGCACAGGAAAGATGAGGGTGGGGAGATGTATCAGACCAGTCTTCAGACTGAAGACAACAACACTACACATTATTAAACGAGATAATAGTTGGCAAAACTAGGAAAAAAACAGCTAGAAACCTATTTCTGGAAACAAATATCTGTTGAGATCGGGGTCATTCTACCCTGTAATGTCCCGGCCCTGAATTTATTCATCACATCCAGCAATGATGCCAGAGGGATAAAAATCACCAAGTGTCCGATCTGTTCCTTCAGGACTTCAGTACCCTCATGTAAACAAGCATCTTGAAAATGGCTCCATCCAAAGCAATAATGGATACATGGAAACCACAGGTAATAAACGATCTTCATTGGTCTCCACCGTCCGAAAATCTCTCTCCTGGTCACCTAGAGCAGTGAACTAAATGGCGTTCTTTTAATCGCCAACGCTTTGAGGTCTGAAGATTCAGATTTAATCTCCGAAAATGGGGGATTTGCAGTTGTCAGTCCCAACTGCGACTGCGCAGAGGCGGAAACCATGGATCACTTGTTCTGCTGCGGGCTATGTGCCGCGTCGTGTTCCGGGGAACGTCTGCTTCAGCATGCTCCAAACATCTTTTAAAACCTTCAATTACCGTTCGGTAGTCACCGTGCCATCAAGGAATATCGCAACCATTATTCCGTGACTGGACATTGCACAACACACAGCGACCTGTTGAAGGTGGAGAGACTTCTCGGTCGCAAAATGCGGTTTCTCAGTCCCCCAAATGTACCAATTTTGCTTATTGACGAACCCATCGAAATGAAACTGGGCTTCGTCGCTAAACCAAATCATGCATGTGCATACTAATTCCCATCATACCCGCGGCCAAACGTGCACTGTGAACGTCCTATCGCAAATCGTTCAGACGTTATAACGATTTTATTCCATATAAGTGTCACCCTGTACATTCCTCATTGAAGGATATCGACGTTAACAGCAAACAGAGAAGAATATTTGAATCGTTGCAGGAACGACACATACGAGGGAGTGATGCGTTTCTCTAAGCCTAGGTGAAAAAAAGAGAAAGAAAATGTGGTAGGCCGGAACCCGTCTGGCTTCAGGTAAGAGCAGGACAGATGGTCTGCCACACGATGCGAATATAGCGGCTCCGTTGCAGTCGGCTTCCCGTGCGTCTGCAGCTCCCACGGGTGCCATTCTGCTGCTACACGGTTGGCGAACTGTCGACGGAACCCAACATGTCAGCACATGCGTTCGAAACTGAGTGGTACCACCGTGTCACACCCAATATAACTAACAATGTTTGGAACGCGTGTCAGTCAAGAGAGCTCACGCAGGGAGACAGGGAAGGATGTCGGAGAAACCAAGCGGATCTCTGAAGCATACTCTTCCGTATAGGGAAAGCACACTAACTTCCCCATATCATGGACCATTTGCCAATATCAATAAAGTACCTTTGTGAAAGGGTTTACCTCTCTGAACCACATAACATGGCTGTATACAGGTATGATATACCTTTATGCCAAATTCAAGAGAACGCAAAATCCCCAAGACTGACTAAGTTTCACGGAAGCTCGAAATTCAGTGCGAAATGCTTTTAATAGTTTCCACAATGAAACATTGTCTCAAAATATGGTAGAAAACCCAAAGAGATTCTGGTCGTATGTAAAGTACACCAGTGGAAAAAAAAAAAAAAAAAAAAAAACAGACAATACCGTCGCTGTGCGATGGCGATGGAAATGTTACTGATGATGTTGTCACTAAAGCGGAGTTACTAAATATAGATTTCCGTAATTCCTTCGACAAAGAAGACGAAGTAAATATTCCAGAATTCTAAACCAGAACAGCTGTTAGCATAAAAGCAGATATCTTAGGTGTTGCGAAACAACTCAAATCACTTAAGAAAGGCAAGTCTTCCGGTCAAGATGATATACCAATCAGGTTCCTTTCGGAGTATGCTGAGACAATAGCGCCTTTCTTAGCAATCATATACAACCACTCACTTGATGAAAGGTCTGCTCCTAAAGACTGGAAAGTAGCAAGGTCACACCAATATTCAAGAAAGGAAATAGGAATAACCCATTGAATTACAGACTCATATCACTGACCTCAATATGCAGTAGGATTTTGGAGCGTATACTGTACTTGAACATTATGAATCACCTTGAAGAAAATGACTTATTGATACATAACCAACACGAATTCAGAAATTGTTCTTGTGCAACACAGCTAGATCTTTATTCCCATGAAGTAATGAGTGCTGTCGACAAGGGATCTCAGATCGATTCCATATTCTTAGATTTCCATAAGGCTTTTGATACCGTTCCTCACAAGCGACTATTAATCAAATTGCGTGCATAAGGAGTATCGTCTCAGTTGTTTGACTGGATTCGTGATTTCCTCTCAGAGAGGCCACAGTTCGTAGTGATAAACGGTAAATCACCGAGTAGAACAGAAGTGATATCTGGCGTTACGCAAGGTAGTGTCATAGGCCCTCTCCTGTTCATGGTTTACATAAATTATTTAATCTGAGCATCCCCCTTAGATTGTTTGCCGAGGACGCTGTGTAGTAAAATCATCAGACAATCAGTTCCACTTACAAAATGATCTAGAGAGAATTTCTGTATGGTGCGAAAAGTGGCAATTGGCACTAAAGAAAGAAAAGTGCGAGGTCATCCACATGGGTACCAAAAGAAATCCGATAACTTTTGGGTATATGATAAATCGCACAAATCTAAGGGCTGTCAATTCGACTAAATACCTAGGAATTACAATTATGAGCAACTTAAATTGGAAAGACCACATAGATAATATTTTGGGGAAGATGCACTTTGTTGGTAGAACACTTAGAAGATGCGACAAACCCACTAATGAGACAGCCTACATTACACTTGTCCGTCCTCTGATGGAATATTGCCGCGCGGTATGGGATTCTTACCAGGTAGGGTTGACGGAGGACATCGACAAAGTGCAAAGAAGAGCAGCTCGTTTCGTGTTATAACGCGATAGGAGTGAGAGTGTCACTGATATGATACGCGAGCTGGGGTGGCAGTCACTGAAACAAAGGCGGTTTTCTTTGCGGCGAGATCTGTATACGAAATTTCAATCATCAACGAATTTTGTTGACACCCACCTACGTAGGGAGAAATGATCATCATAATAAGAGAAACCAGAGTTCGAACGGAAAGATTTAGGTGTTCCTTTTTCCCATGTGCCATTCGAGAGTGGAACGGTAGAGAAGAAATATGAAAATGGCTCGATGAACCCTCTGCCAGGCACTGAAGTGTGAATTGCAGAGAAATGATGTAGATGTAGATAATGATGGAATAGGAGGTTAGTCCAACAAATAACTTTCTCAGATACACTGCGCAACACAATTAAAGGGTCACTTTTTCGAGTCTCTTTAACAGTCTCTCATTGCGATGCAGAAGTTTGAAATTTGGCTCAAATCCCTTACAAACTTCCTCTCTAATGGCGGAAAAGCGCGGCGCTTTGCGATGTCACCCTCGACTTCGGCAATGCTTCAAACAGAAACGTATCGATACATGCGAAAAAAAAGCCTCCAAATCTCGAGACGGAAAGGCCTCTGGGAGTGGCATAAAGGGCGCCAGTGTAATCACCCCTTCCCCTGTGGCGTTGATTCCCATACATTTCACGGTCGAGAAAGACAGGTCGCACTGCGATGAGCAACAGGACAACCTGCTTGACAATCCTAGACATTGCTCACGCCCCTCTTCCATCAGGACATCGTGCATCTTCAACGCCACTGAACGTGATGGCGCCACTTTGGAGTGTAGCGCTACCGTAATTTTTGCTCTGGTCTTCAGGGCTGAACCATTAAGTATCGTTGAAAACCATCATCATCACCATCTCGGACAGTTTCCAGCCTCTGGCCTGGTCTGTTTGGAACATAAGACTCCCCATCGTCTTCTGTCTTGCCACCGCCTTCACCTTGGTCCAGTCTTCTTTCTTCAGGACGCATTTCTTCACTCAGCCATCTGTCTCTCGGTCTTCCTCTTTGTCTCTTTCCTTCCAGTTTCATCTCGTGTATCCTCCTAAGTATCCTCCACCATTAGCTTAACTTGCCAATACCATCTCAGCCTCGACTTCTCTATCTCCTCCTGTAATCGTTCCACCTTCATTAACTCTCTGATCCTCTCATTTCTTAACATGTCTATCTTTGTCACTCCAGTACTGTTCCTCAAGAATTTCATTTCACTAGCTTTTACTTTGCTTTTCTCTCTTCCTTTCACAGCCCAGGTTTCAGATGCACATGTCAGGATCGGGACATAGTTGACCGGTATATAACCTTTTTACTGATTTGGGGTACATCCTTGCTCCATATCAGACTTGTAACATTCTTCCGAAATCCTTCTGCTTTTCTCTCCAACTCTTTTACTTCTCTGCCGCATTTTCCATCTTCCTATACCAGGCTTTCTAGGTACTTGAAACTCTCCACTCTCCTCAATCGTTCCCACCAATTGTTATTCCAGTTGTTCCTCTCTCCTTCCTTCTTGTTAGTTGATAATCATCCCACTTATACTAAATTCCATCCCCTATTCTTGTACTGTTAGTTCCCATACGTCCAACTGCTCTAGTACCTCCTCCTCCTTATTCACCCAAATCATCAGACCACCTGCAAACACCATAACTTTCATCCAACCTTCACCAATTACTTGTGCTACTGTACTCATTATATCATCCATCACTACAGTGAAGAGTAATGGTGAAAGTGCACTTCCCTGCCTCAAGCCATTCTTCTGTTCAATCCAAGCTGATCTCTCTCCTCCCATTTTCACACAGGTCACATTTCCATGGCACATTTCTCTTATCCTCCAAATAATCTGTTTTGCTACTCCTCTGTTCTCCATGGCTTCCCACATTTTGCTTCTACGTACACTATTATACGCTTTCTCAGTGTCCAGGAAGGTCATTATTAGACCTATTCATACTCAAAATGCTGTTCCTGCACTTGTCACACAGTAAAAATTAGATCCACTTTGCACCTTCCTGTTCTGAAGCCATGTAGTTCTTCTCACATCCCTCCTTCTACTTTTGCCCGAATTCGTGCTTCCAATTTTTTTTTTCAAAAATCTTGGCACAGTGACTCATCAATGCTATCCCCCAATAGTTTCTGCACTATTTTCTATTTCCCGTCTTAAAGATCGTGACAATTATTCCCTTCGTCCAGTCTTCTGGGATCATCTTCTGCCTCCACACAATTTTAATTACTCCATATAGCCATTGTATCCCCACCTCTCCTGCTGCTCCCACTTAGCTCATCCACACCTGGTGACTTCCCTCCCTTCATCTTGCCCAATGCCTCTTCCACTTCTTCCCATGTAAGATCTTTTTTCTATTTGCTGTTCCTCCTCTTTTTTCTCCTCAGCTTGTTCCTCCTCATCCACGTCTCCATTCGGGTTCAGGAGTTCTTCAAAATACTCCTTCCACATATTCTTGAGTTCCTCCTTATTCTCTACATCTTGGCCAATTTTGTTCACCATTCGGGCATAATCTGTCGTACCCTTCTTCCTCTTACTTTTAATCATACCATATAACACCTTTTCTGAACCTTCACTAAACTCCTCCATCATTCTGTTTGTTCCACCCACTTTATTCTCTCCTCCGCCACCACTCTGTTTGCTTCTTTCTTTCTTGCTTGATACTCTTCTCATGTCTCTACTGTTCTCTTCTGGAACCTTACCCTAAAGGCTCTATTCTTCTTCTGTACTATATCCTTTGTTTTATCATTCCACCAGGATGTTTCTTTCCATCTCTTTTTGTTGTTTGTCCTCCCACATATTGCTTCCGCCGCTGTTATTAATGTTCCCTTGACTTCAACGGATGTCACGTGACATCCGCTACGATCAAATACAACGAACAGTAACGAACAACGGTGTCACGGTGTTGGACTGCTAATAGGGCGAGCCGTGTTCACACCTATCTTGTGCCAAATTATTTATTTATTTTTCTTCGCATGTTCGCTGTACTCAAATTTGTGTCTGTTCCGTGGTGTAACGTCCGTTTCCAACAGCGAGTTGTAAGAAAGGAACCTATAATGACAGTTGATTCTGCGCAACTACACTGTTAGCAGCCGAAAGGAAGTGTCTTTTCAATGGGAAACGTTTGATGACAAGGTGACAAGTCAACTGAATCCTCCAAAGGAAGACACTTTTGGTGTGTCATACACGGCATTAGTGACAGTACGTTTGTCATATGATAAGAGTCTCTTGTCAACGCACCTAATTTGTACGCCTGGTAAGTGAGTGAGATATGCCTCCATGCCCGATTTAGGAGTTCTTATGAATGTAAGTGTGATCACTCCCAAGGAAATGATGAAAACTCTTTAATTCCTTTGTTATAACATAGTTCACACCCGTTTATTTGTTGTTTTCATTTCTGTGAGACGTCTGTGTGGTATCTCGCCCGCTCTCACTATTCGTCACATTTACTTGCGACGGTAACGTACCCTTACCACATGACTCATTTCTACAACCAATGTATAGTATGACAACTGCCAAGACTACAGAAAGAGAACAAACATTTCAATGACTGGAAGGTCAGTACATAATGTTGTACTGACAGTCCAGTACCATAATTACTTCACCGTGACGCCGTGGCTCTTGAACTTTCCTCATTATTGCACTTGTTAAACTTGGACCGTTCGCTGTTTCTAATTTACTTTTTTTCACAGTTCAGTATTCCTTCTTCCTGTTTTCATGCTTGATCTGTGTTCAGTTTTTGGCGGGCTATTCACTGGGCCATCTTATCACTAGATCTGTGGAGGGGGGAGGGGCGTGGGGGGGGGGGGGTGCGATGTGGAGAGTTTCCCTTGCGAGAAAAAATGAGCAACACTGGCAAAACCCCAGATATAGCGTGGCTTACTTTGCAATATCTCTTGTCTGCATTTCTGGGTAGGCCCTCTTCAGCACAAACCCTGAAGGGGAAATTTCAACACCGGCGTTGCCATGAACAATAACCGCCACGTAGAAGCAACTTTGCGCTTCTGCAAGCTGGAGCTGAAACGACGCCAGCTGCAGGTGCAGGCAGGCCAGAGGCATTATCAGCACTGCCGTCCTTTATTACAGGCCACCTTGTAATTCCCCCGCCTCCACAGCGCTCGGTAAACGCCGCCTCGCAGAACAAACGACGAGCGCGCAGCGCACCTGCAGTCGGTCGGGTAAGCGGGGGTTCCCCGCCGCAGCTAGGCGGCACTGTTTTCAGCGTACAACGGCCGGCAACCGCGGAAGTGAGCGCTAAAACCGCTGTCCGAGAAGGTCGCGATTTCCCGGTCGACCGAACAACTCCATAGCAAGACCCTACATCATTGGTCAGAGACTAGCTTCACAGATCACCGCCAGGAGAAAGCAGGATCGTTTCGGAGACAGCGACTACAACCAGAGCGCCGAGATGCTAAGCTCCATTTGGAAACCACGGTCCGCAAAGGTTCATGAAGACAGACTGATATCGATGCTGAATGCTCTTCTCCTCCCCCGAGAACCCCTTCAGCCATTCATTTCCTTTAACACCGCGAAGATGATGTACTGCGTGATCCTCGTTGTTAACTTCAGTTATTTCAGAAACTAGTGGATACATCAAAACAACTGTTTCGACAGTGAAAGTGATTACGCGTTGTGCGCTGTGAATGCTGTATGGCCCTATAAATTGTCCGACGAATCTTGACTGCTGGAATAGGGCGCATAAAAATGGAAGTAGTAGATAGTAAGAACTTATTATTCTTATTTGTTGATCCGTCTCAGCTGCACATTTTTTATTAGATTACGTTCCTGCATTACGTAAAATCATAACATGATAATACAACGATACTGCGACAGTATTGCTTCCAAAAGACTTTGGTTACAGTCAGAAGTCTTCTGCTGTAGTGGATTACATTTGTACACTCCTGGAAATTGAAATAAGAACACCGTGAATTCATTGTCCCAGGAAGGGGAAACTTTATTGACACATTCCTGGGGTCAGATACATCACATGATCACACTGACAGAACCACAGGCACATACACACAGGCAACAGAGCATGCACAATGTCGGCACTAGTACAGTGTATATCCACCTTTCGCCGCAATGCAGGCTGCTATTCTCCCATGGAGACGATCGTAGAGATGCTGGATGTAGTCCTGTGGAACGGCTTGCCATGCCATTTCCACCTGGCGTCTCAGTTGGACCAGCGTTCGTGCTGGACGTGCAGACCGCGTGAGACGACGCTTCATCCAGTCCCAAACATGCTCAATGGGGGACACATCCGGAGATCTTGCTGGCCAGGGTAGTTGACTTACACCTTCTAGAGCACGTTGGGTGGCACGGGATACATGCGGACGTGCATTGTCCTGTTGGAACAGCAAGTTCCCTTGCCGGTCTAGGAATGGTAGAACGATGGGTTCGGTGACGGTTTGGATGTACCGTGCACTATTCAGTGTCCCCTCGACGATCACCAGTGGTGTACGGCCAGTGTAGGAGATCGCTCCCCACACCATGATGCCGGGTGTTGGCCCTGTGTGCCTCGGTCGTATGCAGTCCTGATTGTGGCGCTCACCTGCACGGCGCCAAACACGCATACGACCATCATTGGCACCAAGGCAGAAGCGACTCTCATCGCTGAAGACGACACGTCTCCATTCGTCCCTCCATTCACGCCTGTCGCGACACCACTGGAGGCGGGCTGCACGATGTTGGGGCGTGAGCGGAAGACGGCCTAACGGTGTGCGGGACCGTAGCCCAGCTTCATGGAGACGGTTGCGAATGGTCCTCGCCGATACCCCAGGAGCAACAGTGTCCCTAATTTGCTGGGAAGTGGCGGTGCGGTCCCCTACGGCACTGCGTAGGATCCTACGGTCTTGGCGTGCATCCGTGCGTCGCTGCGGCCCGGTCCCAGGTCGACGGGCACGTGCACCTTCCGCCGACCACTGGCAACAACATCGATGTACTGTGGAGACCTCACGCCCCACGTGTTGAGCAATTCGGCGGTACGTCCACCCGGCCTCCCGCATGCCCACTATACGCCCTCGCTCAAAGTCCGTCAACTGCACATACGGTTCACGTCCACGCTGTCGCGGCATGCTACCAGTGTTAAAGACTGCGATGGAGCTCCGTATGCCACGGCAAACTGGCTGACACTGACGGCGGCGGTGCACAAATGCTGCGCAGCTAGCGCCATTCGACGGCTAACATCGCGGTTCCTGGTGTGTCCGCTGTGCCGTGCGTGTGATCATTGCTTGTACAGCCCTCTCGCAGTGTCCGGAGCAAGTATGGTGGGTCCGACACACCGGTGTCAATGTGTTCTTTTTTCAATTTCCAGGAGTGTATTTGCATTAAGCTGTCGGTTACAACTGCTATCGGTAAAAAAATGACTGTTTAAATTAACAACTGTGTTTACAATACTTTCATGCTGAGAGAAACGGCAACTTAAAAAAATTAATGTAGAGTAATGAAATTTTGGGAATACATTTGTCTAGGTAACATATTTAAGTGACTGACATTGCAAGATCACATAGTGTATTACTCCGTTTCTGCGTTATGACAATGATTGAATTGTTTTCCGCAACATTCCGCCATACTGCGCAGCAAGCACATCGTAACGCCTCCACATCTGTGTCAGCCAACTGACAACAAGTAATAGACCCCCTGCAAGATTACATATCATCCTCTACCATTTGTCAGAGACTAGCAGCAGCCGGAGTACCTCATGTGCAGACTTCCATTAACGCCACTAAACAGCTGCGTTTGGAGCGATACCACGAACAGGAAGCACGGCCTGCTGACGAGTAACAGCGCATTGTGTTTAGCGACGAATCGTGATCCGCACCACACCTGAGGACCATCATCGGCGAGAATGGCGGCGAACTGGCAAGAGGAGCAATTGTTCCATAGTTTTGGTTTCGGAGAGGCAGAGTGATGTTAATCCTGGAACCCGCCAGGTTAGCCGAGAGCGCTAACGCGCTGCTTCCTGGACTCAGGTAGGCCCGCCGGCCACGGATCGAATCTGCTCGACGGATTAACGACGAGAGCCGGTGTGCCGGCCGGCCTGGATGTGGTTTTTAGGCGGTTTTCCACATCCCACTAGGTAAATACCGGGCTGGTCCCCACGTTCCGCCTCAGTTACACGACTCGCAGACATTTGAAACACGTTCGCACTATTTCATGATTTGCACTAGATGCAGACAGCTGGGGTACACTGATTCTGTCCCGGGGGGTACAGGGTGGCGGCAGGAAGGGCATCCGGCCATCCCTTCAAATTAACCAAGCCAAATGTGATTGTAATTGCGGGATAGAGGCGCAAGCGAAAGAAAGTGATGTTAATCCTGGGTCATGGTGTGGGGATGCATTGAATATATGTAGGGGCTGGTAGTGACTGAGGGAACTCTGAAGTCACAACAGTATGACATGGACATAATGCATCCTCATGTGTTCCCACTCATGAGACAGTATCATGATGCCATTTTCCAGCAGGAAGTGGTCGTCCACATGTGGAACGTTTGTCTTTGTACTGTATGAACTGTCTGCGTGATGCCGAGATACTCCCGTCTGTCTCTCATAAAACATGTGGGGGACCAGTTGGACGATTAACTCTGTCGCGATGCAAGTATCCTGAAGATTATGAACCCATTACAACAGTTCTGGGTCAGCTTATTTCAGTGGAGATTACAACAACTTTATGACAAGCTTCCTGATATTCAGAGCAGAGGCGATGCAACGTCATAGGAATAAACAGGCTCAAGTTCTTTGTAAATTTCACTCGATTATGTAATCACTGGAATAACGTGACATACACTGGAGTGAAAAATATCACGCGATACCTCGTAATATCGTGTCAGACCTCATTTCGACCGGCGTTTTACACCAATGCTATGGACACAACTAGTTGTTGGAAGTCCTCTGCAGAAATATTGAGCCATACTGTCTATACAGCTGTCCAAAATTGTGAAAGGTTGCCGCTGGAAGATTTTGTGCACGAACTGTTCAAATGGTTCAAATGGCTCTGAGCACTATGGGACTTAACTACTGAGGTCATCACTCCCCTAGAACTTAGAACTACTTAAACCTAACTAACCTAAGGACATCACACACATCCATGCTCGTGGCAGGACTCGAACCTGCGACCATAGTGGACGCACGGTTCCAGACTGTAGCGCCTAGAACCGCTCGGCCATAGCGGCCGACGCACGAACTGTCCTTTCTATCATGTCCCATAGATGTTCGATGAGATTCATGTCGGGCGATCTGGTTGGTAAAATCATTCGCTGGAACTGTACACGATGTTCTTCAGACCAGTCATGAACAACTGTGCTCCGGTGCCATGGCACACTGTCATCAATACGAGGTACATTCAAGTTCTAAGGCCTCCGATTTTTTTTCTCCGGACTGGAAAGAGATAGAAACATGCGAATTGTTTTAAAATGAGGCCGCGTTCATTGTCAATACGTTCCAGAGATGGCAGCACCGTACGGCAGATGGAATTTTACCGCCAGCGGCGAGAATGACAACTGTTTTAAATACTTAAAATGGCGACGTTTTCTTTACTTGAACAGCGTGCAATCATTCGTTTTCTGAATTTGCGTGCAGTGAAACCGATTGAAATTCATCGACAGTTGAAGGAGACATGTGGTGATGGAGTTATGGACGTGTCGAAAGTGCGTTTGTGGGTGCGACAGTTTAATGAAGGCAGAACATCGTGTAACAACAAACCGAAACAACCTCGGGCTCGCACAAGCCGGTCTGACGAAATGATCGAGAAAGTGGAGAGAATTGTTTTTGGGGGTCGCCGAATGACTGTTGAACAGATCGCCTCCAGAGTTGACATTTCTGCACGTGCCCGTCGACCTGGGACCGGACCGCAGCGACGCACGGATGCACGCCAAGACCGTAGGATCCTACGCAGTGCCGTAGGGGACCGCACCGCCACTTCCCAGCAAATTAGGGACACTGTTGCTCCTGGGGTATCGGCGAGGACCATTCGCAACCGTCTCCATGAGGCTGGGCTACGGTCCCGCACACCGTTAGGCCGTCTTCCGCTCACGCCCCAACATCGTGCAGCCCGCCTCCAGTGGTGTCGCGACAGGCGTGAATGGAGGGACGAATGGAGATGTGTCGTCTTCAGCGATGAGAGTCGCTTCTGCCTTGGTGCCAATGATGGTCGTATGCGTGTTTGGCGCCGTGCAGGTGAGCGCCACAATCAGGACTGCATACGACCGAGGCACACAGGGCCAACACCCGGCATCATGGTGTGGGGACCGATCTCCTACACTGGCCGTACACCACTGGTGATCGTCGAGGGGACACTGAATAGTGCACGGTACATCCAAACCGTCATCGAACCCATCGTTCTACCATTCCTAGACCGGCAAGGGAACTTGCTGTTCCAACAGGACAATGCACGTCCGCATGTATCCCGTGCCACCCAACGTGCTCTAGAAGGTGTAAGTCAACTACCCTGGCCAGCAAGATCTCCGGATCTGTCCCCCATTGAGCATGTTTGGGACTGGATGAAGCGTCGTCTCACGCGGTCTGCACGTCCAGCACGAACGCTGGTCCAACTGAGACGCCAGGTGGAAATGGCATGGCAAGCCGTTCCACAGGACTACATCCAGCATCTCTACGATCGTCTCCATGGGAGAATAGCAGCCTGCATTGCTGCGAAAGGTGGATATACACTGTACTAGTGCCGACATTGTGCATGCTCTGTTGCCTGTGTCTATGTGCCTGTGGTTCTGTCAGTGTGATCATGTGATGTATCTGACCCCAGGAATGTGTCAATAAAGTTTCCCCTTCCTGGGACAATGAATTCACGGTGTTCTTATTTCAATTTCCAGGAGTGTACAAAAGCAAAAGAATTGGACGCGCCAACACGGCTAGCGCCGTGGTGTCGGCCACGACTACGGTCAGAGAGAGTCGCGGCCGGCCCGCCTGCTGTTACACGATGCCGCCAGCCTGCAGACCTCCCCTGAATACACCTACTGGACCGGAAATAGAGGGGAGCGCCGGGGTAGTCGAGAGCCGGTCAAAAAATGCCGGACTCCGCTGGCGGCGAGAGCACAGAGCAGAAGGGGAGTGACAGCCGGGGCTGGGAGCTGGAAGCTGCCTCTGGCTCTGCTCCTGCCTGCAGGCGGCGGCCCAATCTCCAGCGGCCACTGGCCGGGAAAATTGGATGCGACCGGTGGCCGCGTGTGGGGGCTGGAGGGGGGGGGGGGGGAACCCCCGAACTCCGGCTTGTTTTAGACGCAGCGTGGCCGCTCGGACGCTCCAGGTGACTCCAGTCTGGCGACGACGGTGCTCTCGCAAGTGCGTCCCAAACTCAGGTGACAGGTCGGACTGAACTTCGGGTACGTTTCCTATTAAAACTAAGTGCTTTGAGGGAACATGCATAGTGCCTCGCACACGGATACACCGGAGAGCCGGTGTCAGCAGTCAGAAGACACTCGTGTCTGTCAAACTAACAAGTCTGAAAACGTACGCATCACCCGTAAAAAGACAGGAACAGAAATATCGTACACTATTTTGTGCGATTATTTTTCATACTTCTGAGTTGACTGAGGTGTAAATGGTTCAAATGGCTCTGAGCACTATGGGACTTAACATCTGATCTCATCAGTCCCCTAGAACTTAGAACTCCTTAAACCTAACTAACCTAAGGACATCACACACATCCATGCAAGAGGCAGATTCGAACCTGCGACCGTAGCAGCAGCGCGGTTCCGGACTGAAGCGCCTAGAACCGCTCGGCCACCGCCACTGAGGTGTAGAAGGAAAAATTTTAGGTAAGTTTGAAATCCAGCCAATCACTATTAAAAAAACATTTCATTATAGGATTCCACAGGAACATCAACAGAAATGGTGATCTACTTTCTCCAGAGGTCTTATTACGTTCTTTTTTTTTTTTTTCCTCAGAAGAGTGTCAACAGTGACAAGTTTTGAGTACCACCTACACTTCTATCGTTGCGAAAACACAGCACACTTTATAAAGTCCCACATCACTAAAATGATTAAGCAGCTGAAACTACGACGAAATTCTGAAACAGTATATTATTAAACTGGTAACAGAGGACAAGGTAGTTCAATGACTAAGGCGAAGGAACTCCTTCTCACTATGAAGATAAACATGTAATATCTTCGCCAACGTTGTTGTAAAACCCACAGCAGTTTTCGTTTCATCGGATATCCATGATCCTTAAAAAACTGCATTACGAGTATTCCACTAAAAAAATCTGTAGTTACTTGTATAGCGTGGTACATAAAGAACTTTGCGTATTAACCACAAAGTAGTCTCCTTCTTGTGTGATGTCATTTGTGAAAAAGTCGTTTAAATATCTCGAACCGTTGATGAGATGCAAGGGATATTATCAACATTTCAGACTTGCTCCATTGCTCGAGCGCCGAAGCAGAACTGAGAGCAGTACGGACAATCTACTTTCCCTCGGGTGAAGATATAAGAGATGATAAAGAGGCTTCCGTCTGGGATCGTTGCTGCAGCGTATACAGGGTAACAATAACTTCTGAACTGTTCAGTTACGACGTTCAAACTGCACTGCTAGCCGCGGGGTATGATGGGAAATAGTACGCGCATGCATAGTTTGGTTTAGCGACGAAGGCCACTTTCATTTGGATGGTTCAAATGGCTCTGAGCACTATGGGACTTGACATCTGAGGTCATCAGTCCCCTAGAACTTAGAACTACTTAAACCTAAGCAACCTAAGGACATCACACACATCCATGCCCGAGGCAGGATTCGAACCTGCGACCGTAGCGGTCGCGCGATTCGAGACTGAAGCGCCTAGAACCGCCCGGCCGCAGCGGCCGGCTGATTATAAGGGCTCCTGTTTCCAACCTCCGACTGGTCACGGAATTAAATACAATGTACAAATCCGGTGAATCTTACCGCAGATGGTTCCACGCAGTGTCTCTAGTACGCCCATCTATCGTGTCACTTCGCACTTTTCAGTTCTGAGCGTACAGTGACCACGTGAAGATGTCTAAAATACAGGGTCGCCCACTAGATGTGAGGTGCCTGCTGAGAGGTTTCGCCTGATTTATTGCAGCCCACATAACGTAACTGTCACACATTTCCTTATTCGTGACAGTTCTCGCCCGCACCCTGCAGGGGCAACGAAGACGATCCTGCAGCTTTTTCGACGGAAGTGGTTAGATAGCCCACCATGAGCCCACACTTGGCTCCCCTGAATTTCATCCTTTAACTCTCGTGAACCGCTGACTATAAGAACAGCATTTTGACACAGACAACGTTGAGAATTGGCGGAAATCACACGTGGTCGTTTTCTATGACGAGGGTACTGGGAAGCTGGTACCACGCTGCGAGACTTGTTTACGTAGAAGAGTAGCTGGAAGCTGTAGCTAATTGTTGCAAATAAAATATTTCTGATTTTCACTGTGGCTTCCATATCGCGACCGATCGGACCATACTTTCCGAACGGCCCTCGTCTATTGAAAATAACAGCGCCCCTATCTTGACGTAGTCACTGGAACAATTCTCCGAAAGCATGCGATGGTTTATTATCTTCAGTACGCGCAGAACCGATCATAGGGAAACCTTCACACACCGTGAAACGGTAGTCGAACAGAGGAAGAGAAAGTCAGACACGAGGAAAAGCACGGAACGCTCCCATGAGCGCGTCGTGGCAGCTGGGACCTCGTCGCCGTGAGACGGGATTTGGCTTGAGCGGAGACCCGACCACGGCCGCTGATGCACTCCCGTGTCTACAGACTGCACGGCGTGGCGTCCCTCCTCTACCAAACGCAATTTCCGCCTCTCGTCCCGCAGGCTCCCCTACTCAGAGCGGTGCCTCGTCGGCTGTAATTAGCAGACGCCACGTCTTCTGCAATCTTGTCTCGCCTCGCGCAGTCGGCGATCCCCTCTAGCAGTTTGCCTTCAAGCCGATACGAGTACGTAGACTCTAGGAAATGCGTTCCACCGCAGTAATAACAGTGGCTGCCCAAGTCCCAGTAACAAGCGAGCGCGAAAGCGCGCCACGATAATACAGGGCGAGAGTAAACTAGTTCCCTGATTTAAAAAAAAAATATTTCTATGGAACTGTCGTACGTAAAGCTATACGGTCTGTAGCAAATGATAGCTTAACTCAGGGGCGGGCAGGAATCCTGCACGTGTGCGGTGCACTTGCACGCGTGCAGTTAACAGGTGTTCTGCGTGCACACAGGGGCAAGCTGGCCACCCGCTTCTCTCCCCTCCCCTTCTGTCCGCTCCTTCCTCTGCAATGCGTTTTGTTTCCCAGCTTGCTTTATTGAATGTAGGAATAAGATTAGTAGCAGTAGTGCTTGAAAGATATCGTGGTTTGAAAGAGTACCTATTACCTAAGATACGTTTTATTTAATTATCACAGGTGGACTGGAACAAAATTTCTACATACAGACAAACGCAAGCAGTTACTTAAATTTTCATCACTGATGTTTGCTCTTAACCGACACTTACTAATTCAGCAAATGGTTTTCGAGCTCTCGCTATATTAAGCTCGTACCGCTGGGCTATTATTGTTGTCATCCTGAAAAATTGAAAACGGTGATCCATAAAATGTTAAATCAGTTACATGAGAGACATGAGGAAAGAAAGTCGCAGATCTCTCGTGACCACAGCAACTACGACAGATTCATCTAGTATCGTCAGATCGCTCTTCTTAAGCTCAGTCAATTTCCCCATCCGCTCAGAATCCGACAATAAATTGTACTCGTCCTTGTGAAATTTGTTATAATGGCCTTCAATACTAAACTTCCGCTGACCAGCGAGAATACTGCCACATATTAAACATTTTGAATTTTCACGTTTTTGCACAAAGAAAAAATGATTCTCCCATTACTTTTTAAAAGACAGCAAATCTCCACTTCTCCGTTTCCTTGTTTCACTCTGCATTTTCCGGTTCTTGAAATACAACGTTGACTACGTAGTGGTCGCTACGCATCAACGTCCGCAGCTTAGCCTGGCACTACACTGCCGCAACCTGCCGGCTGTCGCCACTTCCCCAGTCAACGATTGCACGCGAGCAGCACACGTGCAGCGCTGTGCGCTCATGAGCCGCGTGCAACGTTTGCCCGCCCCTGCCTTAACTCATAACGTACACTGACGGAAAAATCCCAACAGCAAAAATATACGAGGGTGAGTCAAATGAAAACCTTAAATATTTTTTTAAATATTATTTATTGTGCAGAAGTATAATCTCCCCCACGCTCAATGGAAGTCCTCCAGCGCCTACAAAGTGCATAAATTCTTTTAGGAAAAAATCCTTTTGGTAGTCCGCGCAACCACTGATGCAACGCATGGCGTACCTCTTCATCAGAACGGAACTTCTTTCCTCCCAATGCGTCTTTGAGTGGTTCAAACATATGGAAATCACTTGGGGCAAGGTCTGGTGAGTATGTTGGATGAGGAAGACACTCAAAATGCTGGTCTGTTATTGTTGCAACTGTTGTACGGGCAGTGTGGGGCCTTGCATTGTCATGTTGCAAAAGGACATCTGCTGACAGCAATCCACGTCGCTTTCATTTGATTGCAGGCCGAAGATGATTTTTTAGGAGATCTGTGTATGATGCACTGGTGACAGTCGTCTCTCTGGGCATGTAATGCTCCAAAATGACGCCTTTTTCGTCCCAAAAGAGAGTCAGCATAACCTTCCCTGCTGATTGTTCTGTTCGAAACTTGTTTGGTTTTGGTGGTGAGGAATGGCGCTATTCCTCGCTCGCTCTCTTCGTTTCCGGTTGGTGGAGGTGAACCCAGGTTTCGTCCGCAGTAACGATTCTTGCAAGGAAGCCATCACCTTCTCGTTCAAATCGCCGAAGAAGTTCTTCACAACCATCAACACGTCGTTCTCTCATTTCAGGAGTCAGCTGCCGTGGCACCCATCTTTCAGACACTTTTATGAAACTGGAGCACATCATGCACGATGTTGTGTGCTGACCCATGACTAATCTGCAAACGTGCTGCAATGTCATTCAGTGTCACTTTGCGATTTTCCTTCACTATGGCTTCAACTGCTGCAATGTTCTGTGGAATCACAACTCGTTGAGCCTGACCTGAACGAGGAGCATCTTCCACTGAAGTCACACCATTTGTGAACTTCCTACTCTATTCCTAGACTTGCTGCTGTGACAAACATGCATCATCGCACTGAACCTTCATTCGTCAATGAATTTCAATAGGTTTCACACCTTCACTACGCAAAAACCGAATAACAGAACGCTGTTCTTCCCTGGTGCAAGTCGCAAGTGGGGCGGCCATCTTTATACCGATACTGCGACGGTATGTGTGCATCTGCACTAAGCTGCCACCTACAGGCCATTCTGCACGCTGTTTGTAGCACGCTTACCAACTTACAGGAAAACGGCGCGAAATTTCGATTTGTTACTACAAATTTAAAGTATTCATTTGACGCTCGTAATTAATGTAGAGTAATGAAATTTAGAGAATACATTTGTCTAGGTAATATCTTGAAGCGTAAGCGCGAGATAAGACACTGAAAATTGAAATGTAGGTAAATTAACAAATAGCGCAGCCGCCAGAATGTTGGATGCAAGCATGTAATCGTGCATGCATTGTGTAGTACAGGTGCCCGATGTCTGTTTGTATGATGGAGTTCCATACTTGTTGTACTTGGTCGCTAAATACCGGGACGTTAATGTCGCTTGTGGCTCACAATAGAGTTACCTTCCGATGATGTCCCGTATGTTCTCGGTTGAAGAGAGATCTGGTGATCTAGCAGGTCAAGGTAATATTTCTACACGTTGGGTTACAACAGCGGTATGTGGGAGAGCGCTATCCTGTTGGAAAACAACCCCTGGAATGCTTTCATGAATAGGAACGCAACAGACTGTCGTACGGATTTGCAACCAGGGTGTGTGGGATAACCACGAGAGAGGTCCTGCTGTCGTACGAAATCGCAGCCTAGACCATAAATCTAGACATACGCCCAGTGTGTCTAGGTCACAGTCGGGTTCGTTGCAGGAGCTCACCTGGCCTCCTTCCAACCAACACACAGCCATCAGTGGCAACTAGGCGGAATAAGCTTCCACCAGAAAACACAACCTACTTCCACCCTGCCTTCCAATGAGCTCGCACTTGACACCACAGACGTCGAAAATAGCAGTGGTTTGGCGTTAGTGGAATGCACGCTACACAGTGTCTGGCTCGAAGGTGTCCTTGAAATTACCGATTTTTAACCGATCTTTGTAGCACTGTGAGGCCAACTGTTACTCAAATTGCTGCTGCCGAGGCAGTCAGATGCGCCAAAGCCATACGCCGATCACGACGCTCTCCCCTCTCGGTAGACCACGTGGCCGTCCGGAGCCCGGTCTTCTTGCGACCGTACATTCCTGTGACCACCACTCCGTTCGCCCCAATAGCTGAACGGTCAGCGCGTTGGATTCCCACGCCCGGGGGCCCGGGTTCGATTCCCAGCTGAGGTGGGAGATTTTCTATGGGTCTATGGAGACAGTCCAACATCATGGCCATTACATTCACCAGGCATAACTGCTCTTTACCTATCTTTGTGGGGTATGTTAACGATAGAGTGTTCAGTTCGGTAGTTTCTGATGTGAAAACTCCTACTGCACGAATATGAGATGCTCTAGAGACGGTGACGTAAGCCATGTTGACAATTGCGTGGAGAGAGACTGAGAACTTCCTAGACCTTCTACGGGCAACAAACTGAGAACATATGGATGTGCATTCAAAAAAAGCTTCATCAGTTAAGCTACCATCTACAACCAGCCGCCTAACGGTATCTGGCATAATTCTTTAGAAATACATTTTTGTAATCATGAAAAGACGTTATGCTAACGTGTGTGTGTGTGTGTGTGTGTGTGTGTGTGTGTGTGTGTGTGTGTGTCTACGTACCACCACTTTCCCTCCGTGTCTATATCAGACGTAGACTCTGGATGACAGTAGAGACACGAGTGGCAGGTCGCGATTCGAAACTTATTAATTAACTGTCCAGCAGCTGCAATATTCCGAAGAGTGAATTATCTACCACAAATATTTCTTAACCATCACACCTTAATAGCTTCAGTACAAATACGGTGGAATATAATTTGACAGTTATGATAGGCTCACTAACATATTTGCATAGATACATATCCTTGTGGGAACGATGGGAGGGAGAGTAAGACTCAAACATTGACACTTTTTTTAAAAAAAGTAAACTGAAATAATTGAAAATGAACCCGTCTGATATATTAGTTAGTTTTGATGTGGTGGCTTTATTTACAAAGGTTCCCCTTCCAGAATCTCTACAACTTATTGAAAGAAGTTTTGACAAAGAGATTTCAGCTTTATTTAAACATGTTCTGACTTCCACATATTTCTTATTTAACAACGAATTTTTTGAACAGACGGACGGAGTCGCCATGGGTAGACCCTTATTCCCTCTGGTGGCCAATTTATTTATGGAGGACTTCGAGGAGAAGGCGCTTGAATCTGCTGACTTGAAACCCACGGTATTCTGGAGGTATGTTGATGACACCTTTGTAGTTTGGCCCCATGGTGAAGACAATTTGCAAAACTTCTTAAGACATCTGAACTCCCTCCACGATCAAATAAAGTTCACAGTGGAAATTGAAAAGGAGGGATGGCTTCCATTCTTGGATGTTTTGGTTCGGCGCAGAGAGGATGGCACTTTGGGACATGAAGTGTATAGCAAGCCGACGCACACCGATCTGTATTTACGTGCAAATAGCTGCCACCACCCTGCCCAGACAATGAGTGTTCTCCGAACTTTGACTCACAGAACGCATATTATTTCTGACGAAAGCAGTCTGCAAGATGAACTTTCCCACTTACAAAGAGTGTTTGAAAACAATGGGTACTCTCCACAACAAATACAGAGGGCACTGAAAATGAAACCGAAAGAGGCCACAAAGAAAGCAGAAGAAGATGAAGAAACCTTTAAATCGATGGCCTTCCTGCCATATGTGGGTAGCCTCTCATCAAAAATAGGACGCATTCTTGGCAGACACAAAGTAAAAGTGATTTTTCGTCCTCCACCTAAGACAGCTGCACTCGTGGGCTCCGTCAAAGATGATTTGCTGCTCCGAAAATCTGGAGTTTACAAAATTCCATGTGAATGTGGCCTCTCTTACATGGGACAAACAACTCGTACTGTCCAAGAAAGATGTACAGAACACCAGAGGTACACACGACTTTTACAACCTAACAAGTCGGCAGTGGCAGAGCACTGCATTGATAATGGTCACATTATGTTGTTTGACAACGTCGAAATTTTGGCACCTACATCATCCTTTTGGGATCGATAGTAAAGGAGGCAACTGAAATTCGCTTGACGACGAACTTAATTAATAGAGATAGTGGTTTCAATCTTGATACATCTTGGAATCCGGCACTTGCTGTAATAAACTCGCAAAGACGTCGTCACAGTGCAGCTCACAATGATATATCGATATGCCAACAAAGATCAACTGCGGAGTCATAGATACAACTCGCGCATTATGCACGTCTCTGCCGCCGACCAACGTCTCTGGCGCATTTGCATCTGTGGTCGCATGCGCAGTCGCGCGGTAAAACAGTATAAAGGGACGAAGCGAGTACTGGAGCGGACACCCTACATCTCCTTTCCCAAGGTGGCTTCCATCAACTCCCCCTCCCGGACGATGCCCTCTCTCCCTTCATTTATCCCTCCTCTCAACTCTGATCCTCACTCCCCCTCCTTTCCTCTGTCCATTCCCTGGGCTCCCTCTTCCCCCCCTTCCGTCCTGTTTTCTCCCCACTAAACCTCTCCCTACCTTCCTTCTCCCCCCCCTCCCCCAAGTCCTTTTGTATTTCCCTCCTCTGCTTACCCCACTCCCTGTCGCGTCTGCCCCCCACCCCTCTTATGGGTCCTCATCCTCCATCAGCTCGTTTCCCGGTTCCCCCCTTCGCTTTTACTCTCCTTTCCCCCCTTTTTTGTTTTCCCATCATCTGTCCAGTTTCCCCCCCCCCCCCCCCCACCTGCTCTCGACTGTGGAATGCCACATTTGCCAACTTTTTATTGCAGTGTTCCAGTGACTATTCAGTGTTGTTCGTCTTTCTCGTGTTGCGAACAGAAACCATGCTGTCGCTAGGTGTGAATTTTATGTCTTTTGCGAACAGAATCCAGACTGTCGCCGTGTTTTTTAATTGTCTGTCTATTGTTTTACCTGTCTGCTTCGTATGTATTTTATTAGCATCATCATCCCTCTGTTCTTTGTTTTAAGTGCCACGATTTCTTTTCGCCATGTTACTCTTTAAGTCTCCGATTTTATCGCCTGTTTTTTATTATTTATTCTCTTGCTCTTTCTCACAAAGTCTGTAGGCTGAAGAGCGGCATACTAAGCTGCTGCCAGCCCGCCCCCTTCGGGGGGAATTGAAATTCAATAAAGAAAAAAAAAAAAAAACTGGAGCGGCAGTCTTGCGGCTCACTCTGAAGATGGCTGAACGTTATATTAGAAGAAGAAGGAGATTTCTTGCGGCTGCACACCCGAAACTTAATGGAACAACACATATCAGTGACCGGAACACGTCCCCAAATTTTTAGTTTACGTATGAGATGCTGAATAAGGCCTGCGTTAGTCAAGCGGCAAACGTCAATAGACGAGTGCAATAAATTTATCCAAATCGCTGCTGCTGTCGCAGCGACAGCAACACACTTCGGAAATCAGTTCATTCGGTTGCCTATGCGAAAACACGAACTAATTCGAAAGACAACAAGAATCAGTTGATTTGTGTACAAGTTGTGACATGCCTGCCCCTTACTAGCGTGTTCCGAAATTACGTCAAGACGCGTGCTAGAAATATAAACCTTGAGAGAAGCCCTGTCCACGGGTATGTGTCATCTTGAGGTGTGTCTTGAAGTTTTTGCGTAATTGCCTGAGTTAGCTGTGAATAACCCTGCACTAAATTCTTGGCTGCTCGTCATAAGACAGTGCTCCCGCAGAGGCAGGCTGACAAACGACTCGCTGCTTTACTCACTCCTGGCACACACCGCAGTGGCTGAGTGGCCGTAAGTAAGTACGCCGAGAGGCTGGCCGGAGCGCTGACGGCAGGGAATTACCGCCACGGAGGGCCACATTAGGACGAAAGGCCACCGGAGTCGGGAAATAGCACGCCGCGCCCTGTCGGCGGCGGAAACTTGGCGAGAACCACTTTCCTGCTCGCAGCACTGCAGAGGAACGCGGTGAGCAGTGAATACTCCCACACCGAATCTTCATTTTACCTTCACTTTGAGTTCGCGAGGAAACTTGGACCAGTCGTGTGGCACGTTACGACCCATCTCTGTGTTATGGCCGGTGGCTCCGCGTCCGATCTTCTACGTGTCTGTGACGCTGCTCTCATAAAGAGCACACAAAATCGCGTATTGTCCATGCTGTAGAAAAGATGTAAAATGCCAACTGACAATAGCAGTAAAAGTGTAAAGCTTCCCGGCAGATTAAAATTGTGTGCTGGACCGAGGCTCGAACTCGGGACCTTTGCCTTTCGTGGGCAAGCGCTGTACCAGCTGAGGTACTCAAGAACGACGCACAGCCCCTCCTCACAGCTTTACTTCCGGCAATACCTCACGAATTAGTGAAGGTTTACCGAACTTCATGCACAATCACCTGTTCAAATCTTTTTTCATTATGGTTGTACGTTGTTGACTGCCATACTTGAAATTGAACTTCTCTTTTACAAATGGATGTTGTGGTCCTCATTCCAAAGATTTGTTTGACGCAGCTCTTTACCCTGTGCAAGCCTCTTGGCCTATGGGTAACTGCTGTAAGCTACATGAATTTGAAACGCATTGCTATATTCACGTCTTGGTCTTTATAGCTTTCACCGCCTCTCCCCCTCCGCCCCCCCACCCTACACAAAAACCCATCCCTCTCCACTACTTAAAGACATATCCTACACTGAAGCGCCAAAGGAACTGATATAGGCATGCGTATTCAAATACGGAGATATGTAAACAGGCAGAATACGGCTCTGCGGTCGGCAACGTATACATAAGACAACACTTGTCTGGCGCAGTTGTTAGGTCGGCTACGGCTGCTACAAATGTCAGCGTGCAAACCATTCAACGAAATATCATCGATATGAGTTTTCGGAACCGAAGGCCTACACGTGTACCCTTGATGACTGCATGACACAAAGCTTTACGCCTCTCCTTGGCCCGTCATCACCTACATTGGACTGTTGATGACTGGAAACATGTCACCTGGTCGGACGAGTCTCGTTTCAAATTGTATCGACAGGATGGACGTGTACCGCTATTCTCATGAATCCATGGACCCTGTACGTCAGCAGGGAACGGTCCATGCCGGTGGGGGGGCGTCTGCAGCTGGAGTGATATGGGACCCCTGATACGTCTAGATACAACTGTGACAGGTGACACGTACATAAGCACCCTGTCTGATCACCTGCATCCATTCATGTCCATTGTGGATACTGACGAACTTGGGTAATTCCAGCAGGACAATGCGACACCTCACAAGTCCAGAATTGCTACAGAGTGGATCCAGGAACAATCTTCTGAGTTTAAACACTTCCGCTGGCCCCAAACTCCCCAGACATGAACGTTATTGAGCATATCTGGGATGCCTTGCAACGTGCTGTTCAGACGAGATCTCCATCCCCTCGTACTCTTAACGGATTTAAGGCCAGCCCTGCAGGATTCATGGTGTCAGTTCCCTCCAGCACTACTTAAGACACCAGTCGAGACCATGCCACGTCGGGTTGTGGCACTTCTGCGTGCTCGCGGGACCCCTACGCGATATTAGGCAAGTGTACCAGCTTCTTTGGCTCTTCAGTGTATCAATCGATCTCTTCTTTTAGTCAAGTAATACCATTTATTTCTTTTTTCTGCTTTTCGATCTACCCATTCTTCTGTAGCACCACATCGCTAAATCTTATTCTCCCTTTTTGTTTGAACAGGATCATCTACATTTCACTTTTCGTAGAAGTCTGAACTCATCAAAGACATCTTCATAAGAGGTTTCGTAACAATTAACTTACATTCAATGTTAATAATTTTTTTTCTTTTTCATCAGTGTTCTTTTGCAATTGTCAGCTTGCATTTTATATCCCCTCTACCTCGACCATCAGTAGCTATATTGCTGCCAAATAGCAAAGTAAATCTACTTATTTCAGTATATAATTTCCTAAATTAGTTCCCTCAGCATCGTCACATTTAATTCGACTAGAATCCATCATATTTGTTTTATTTTTGCTGATAACCTCTTTTCAAGGTAGTGCCGTTCAGCTTCTCTTCCAAGTACACTCCTGGAAATTGAAATAAGAACACCGTGAATTCATTATCCCAGGAAGGGGAAACTTTATTGACACATTCCTGGGGTCAGATACATCACATGATCACACTGACAGAACCACAGGCACATAGACACAGGCAACAGAGCATGCACAATGTCGGCACTAGTACAGTGTATATCCACCTTTCGCAGCAATGCAGGCTGCTATTCTCCCATGGAGACGATCGTAGAGATGCTGGATGTAGTCCTGTGGAACGGCTTGCCATGCCATTTCCACCTGGCGCCTCAGTTGGACCAGCGTTCGTGCTGGACGTGCAGACCGCGTGAGACGACGCTTCATCCAGTCCCAAACATGCTCAATGGGGGACAGATCCGGAGATCTTGCTGGCCAGGGTAGTTGACTTACACCTTCTAGAGCACGTTGGGTGGCACGGAATACATGCGGACGTGCATTGTCCTGTTGGAACAGCAAGTTCCCTTGCCGGTCTAGGAATGGTAGAACGATGGGTTCGATGACGGTTTGGATGTACCGTGCACTATTCAGTGTCCCCTCGACGATCACCAGTGGTGTACGGCCAGTGTAGGAGATCGCTCCCCACACCATGATGCCGGGTGTTGGCCCTGTGTGCCTCGGTCGTATGCAGTCCCGATTGTGGCGCTCACCTGCACGACGCCAAACACGCATACGACCATCATTGGCACCAAGGCAGAAGCGACTCTCATCGCTGAAGACGACACGTCTCCATTCATCCCTCCATTCACGCCTGTCGCGACACCACTGGAGGCGGGCTGCACGATGTTGGGGCGTGAGCGGAAGACGGCCTAACGGTGTGCGGGACCGTAGCCCAGCTTCATGGAGACGGTTGCGAATGGTCCTCGCCGATACCCCAGGAGCAACAGTGTCCCTAATTTGCTGGGAAGTGGCGGTGCGGTCCCCTACGGCACTGCGTAGGATCCAACGGTCTTGGCGTGCATCCGTGCGTCGCTGCGGTCCGGTCCCAGGTCGACGGGCACGTGCACCTTCCGCCGACCACTGGCGACAACATCGATGTACTGTGGAGACCTCACGCCCCACGTGTTGAGCAATTCGGCGGTACGTCCACCAGGCCTCCCGCATGCCCACTATACGCCCTCGCTCAAAGTCCGTCAACTGCACATACGGTTCACGTCCACGCTGTCGCGGCATGCTACCAGTGTTAAAGACTGCGATGGAGCTCCGTATGCCACGGCAAACTGGCTGACATTGACGGCGGCGGTGCACAAATGCTGCGCAGCTAGCGCCATTCGACGGCCAACACCGCGATTCCTGGTGTGTCCGCTGTGCCGTGCGTGTGATCATTGCTTGTACAGCCCTCTCGCAGTTTCCGGAGCAAGTATGGTGGGTCTGACACACCGGTGTCAATCTGTTCTTTTTTCCATTTCCAGGAGTGTATGTTCCCTCCTCTGACGGAACCACATTATTAGAATTAATATTACATATCAATACACCAACTATTCTTCTTTTTCCGCTGATAATCCAGACAGGCCCTATTGCCTGTCCCGGACTCACCATCTCTTCCGCAACCGTCCTACACTCCTCCTTCCAGGCAGGGTTCTCTTCCAACTGACTGTCGACGGATTCATTCACGTGACATTCGCAATCCAATTCTGATTTGTTGAATTTTTTTCCATTTAACAGCTGTACCCTAGTCCTTTCCTTATTTCTCAGTTTCTTATTTTATCTTCTCTTGACACGCACTTCATGCACTTCATAAACTTTCATTTGGTTTTCTCTTCCATTAATGTTAAATTACTGTTGTTCTTACGGTGCGAAACAAATTTTCTAATTTGCGTCTTTCTCTGCTCCACAAGTTATGTCAAGCTCTATCTAGCAATGAAATGAACACCCTTAGCTGCTTACAGGGGTTGACATACGTCAACGGGGACAGATGAAAATGTGTGCCTCGACCGGGACTCGAACCCGGGATCTCCTGCTTACATGGCAGACGCTCTATCCATCTGAGCCACCGAGGACACAGAGGATATCGCGACTGCAGGGATTTTACCTCTGGCACACCTCCCGCGAAACCCACATTCTCAACGTATTGTCCCTTACTACATTCGTAGTGCCCCCGACCATTATACTCATTACTCGCGGAGCGTTACCGATTCCGGTAAGAGTTCGGGCACTGTTTGTGCATTCGCACAGAAGAAGAAGATGGTCAAGTGGCCGGTGAGCCTTATATATATATAAGTCCCGGTCGGGGCACACATTTTCATCTGTCCCCGTTGACGTATGTCAACGCCTGTAAGCAGCTAAGGGTGTTCATTTCATTGTAATTTCATTCTAACGAACTGCTTGGTCGCCTATGGTATCTGTTTTGTCGGACATGTCCGAAAGAACAGATACCATCTTAGTAAAATAAATTCTATCTAGAATGAGATTATCACTCTGCAGCGGAGTGTGGGCTGATATGAAACTTCCTGGCAGATTAAAACCGTGCACCGGACCGAGACTCGAACTCGGGAGCTACTGTCTTTCGCGGGCAAGTGCTCTACCATCTGAGCTACCCAAGCACGACTCACGCCCCGTCCTCACAGCCCGAGTACGAGTCTCGGTCCGGCGCACAGTTTTAATCTGCCAGGAAGTTTCAGACTCTAGCTATTGGAAATGGACCAGTTGTTCTTATTACTCACAACTATTTGTAAATTGTCTTCACTATCGATGGTCGTTGCCAAAAACATCGTATTGAGAAATTTATCTACTCTAATTCTAATAGCTTGAGATATTCTGCAATTCATCCATTCCCTGGTCAGGCCGTCGACGTATATGTCGAACAGTGTTGGTGACGTACTGCAGCCTTGCCTCACTCCCTGGTTCATCTCTATTTCTGGTGTCAGCTCTTCGTCTCTACACTTTACAGTCACATTAATGCGACTGCCTGTCAAAAGCTTGAATAAGAAAGTCAGTGAAGTTCTGGATGTGGAGCCATGCCGACTCCAGAACCGTGACCAGCTGTTTCTCGGTTTACGATTCATGGCGTGAGCAACCCGATCGCGGTGTTTACAAAGATTCTCGGTTGGGTTTTAATCCGAGGTGTTTGGTGGCAGGAGTGTATGGTAAACTCAACCTGGTGCTCTTTCTTTCTTTCTTTTGCTACTGCCTTTATCCCGCATTGTGCGCAGGGTCGGCAGGGTTAAGTACGGAATTGAAATGGTTTATTTTAAGGGGTGGCCGGATGCCCTTCCTGCAGCCACCCCATACCCCCTGGGACGGAAGTAGTGTACCCCAGCTGTCTGCATCTAGTGTAGATCGTGAAATAGTGTGAATGTGTTTCAAATGTCTGCGAGTCGTGGAACTGAAGCGGGACGTGGGGACCAGCTCAGTATTCACCTAGCAGGATGTGGAAAACCACCTAAAAACCACATCCAGGCTGGCCGGCACACCGGCCGTCGCCGTTAATCCGCCGGGCGGATTCGATCCGGGGCCAGCGCGCCTACCCGAGCCCAGGAAGCAGCGCGGGTCAAACGCAACCTGGTGCTCTCCGAACTGTGAACTGTGTGGCACATTGTATTGTCGTGGTGGTAGATGCCATTGTGCTGAGGAAATTCAAATCAAATGTAGTTGTCGACATGGCCCCCAACGATAAACACATACTTGTGTCGATCGATTGTGCCTTCCAGAATGACGAGATCATTCAGGGGGTATCCTCCGGCCTTGACACTTCCGACATTCGCTGCAGGTTGTTCAAATGTTCCACACCGTACAGCAACCCGTCGCCACTCAGTGGACGCCCAGTTGTAATACCGGCGTGCCGATTCCAACTTTCGTCGCCGATGAACAGCATGCAGCATACTTTCATCTACCAAGCACCTGCTGCGGAGGCACATACACAGCGACGTTTGCTGAAGGGTCGCTGAGGAGATACAGTCGATTACGGCTTTGTTCATCTAGGCGGTCAGTTCAAAATGGTTCAAATGGCTCTGAGCACTATAGGACTTAACATCTGAGGTCATCAGTCCCCTAGACTTAGAACTACTTAAACCTAACTAACCTAAGGACATCACACACATCCATGCCGGAGGAAGGATTCGAACCTGCGACCGTAGCAGCAGCGCGGTTCCGGACTGAAGCGCCTAGAACCGCTCGGCCACAATGGCCGGCTAGGCGGTCAGTTGCTCAATAATTGCACGTCTATTCGTCCACCGTCATCTCCGCAGCCGTCGTGCACCCTTGTAATCTATGGCCTGTGGTGTACCACAGTTGCCTCGGTGACGGTTTTGGGTAAGAACACTTTGCCATTCACAATGTACTTTAACCACGACGGCATGCGAACAGATTACAAACATACCCGTTTCGGAAATGCTTCCATCCTTGGCCCGAAAGTCAATGATCGTACCCGTTTGGACGTCAGATAAATCCTCCGTTTCCTCATTATGACATCAACTGCACAGTTTTCCGCGTCCGCTCGACACGCTTTATATGCCCTCCGCTACTAGCGCTGTCACCTGATGCCTATGAGTTGTTATTGCAAGCTGACGCTGAACATAGGCGATAGTCATATTAATAAGACTGAACCGTGTATTTTGCTGTTTTTATACAAACTTTGGCGTACTTTTCTCCAATATTGACCAGACCTCTTTTCGATGGATCTGGTCAAATGCTACTCATTTCCCCAACCGTGGAAAGTCCAGACGGATACGGGGTTTCTCGGACAGCCTGTATAAGTGTCGCAGACACAAAGGTAATTGCTGCAGCAAGTATTCCGTATTTCTGGATTTTCGGAAGGCTTTTGACACTGTACCACACAAGCGGCTTGCAGTGAAATTGTGTGCTTATGGAATATCGTCTCAGTTATGTGACTGGATTTGTGATTTCCTGTCAGAGAGGTCACAGTTCGTAGTAATTGACGGAAAGTCATCGAGTAAAACAGAAGTGATTTCTGGCGTTCCCAAAATGTACTGTTATAGGCCCTTTGCTGTTCCTTATCAATACAAACGATTTGGGAGACAATCTGAGCAGCCTTCTTAGGTTGTTTGCAGATGACGCTATCGTTTATCGACTAATAAATTCAACAGAAGATCAAAACAAATTGCAAAACGATTTAGAAAAGATATTTGAATGGTGCGAAAATTGGCAGTAGGCCCTCAATAACTAAAAGTGTGAGGTCATCCACATGAGTGCTAAAAGGAATTCGTTAAACTTCGGTTACACGATAAATCAGTCTATACTAAAAACCGTAAATTCAACTAAATACCTAGGTATTACAATTACGAACAACTTAAATTGGAAGGAACACATAGAAAATGTAGTGGGAAAGGCTAAAGAAACACTGCGTTTTATTGGCAGGACATTTTGAAAATGTAACAGACCTACGAAGGGACTGTCTAAACTACGCTTGCCCGTCCTCCTTTAGAATACTGCTGCGCGGTGTGGGTTCCTTACCAGATAGGACTGACGGAGTATATCGAAAAAGTTCAAAGAAGGGCAGCACGTTTTGTATTATCACGAAATATGGGAGAGAGTGTCACAGAAGCTGGACATCATTAAAAGAAAGGCGTTTTTCGGAATCTTCTCACGAAATTCCAATCACCAACTTTCTCCTCCGAATGCGAAAATATTTTGCTGACGCCGACCTACATAGAGAGAAACGATCACCATGATTTATTTATTTTTCGAGACCAGGACATAAAATAATTACCAAAACTAATAAGTATTGATTCACATAACAAATTTGCAAATTAAATATGTACAGTAGTATTTATGACACAGTTTCAGTACTATATACAAACAAGCAGCAGATATACAAGCACCAAGAGGATTATATTTATTGACGGGTCCAGTATTGGGCGGTTATCACAGCAGTTTCGCTGGCTGCAGCAAGATCACAGATAGTGCATGCAGCCGGTAGGTTCCTGCAGACTAGGAAATGTTGTTCGTCCTGTACGTCACCGCACTGACAAGTTTCCTCCTCATTACTGAAGCCCCACTTCCTGAGGTCGGCTTTGCACCTTCACACCCCAACTCGCAGTCTGTTCAGTCTTCCACGTCACGTACGGCAGGTGTGAACCTTCGGCTATTTCCTCCTTGACCGTTATGTGATTGTCTTCAGCTAGGGAGTTTCGCCAAAGCTCCTCTCTGCGAGTTTTGGGAGATGAACGAATTGCCATAGTTTTCTGTAGGAAGCTTTTTCTTGACCTCAGTCTAGGCTGTTGAGGGTCATGTCCGAACAAAGGATGTCTAGGGTCTATTTCTTGCTTTTTCTTCTCCACTTCTGTTGCAGCTTGCTTTCGAATGCGTTGCGGTGCTATACCCATAATTTGGTACAGCTTATTGACAGGAGTAGGTCGTAAACAGCCTGTGACAATGCGTCCTGTCTAGTTCAGGGCTATATCTACATGTTTAGCATTTGCAGAGTTTTGCCAGACGGGTGCTCCGTATTCTACGGCGGAGAAAAATAGTGCCAGGGCAGATGTTCTAAGCACTTTTGGCTGGGCACCCCAGGTGGTTCCTGTAAGTTTGCGGATGATGTTGTTCCACGCTTTTACTTTAAGGCTCGTTTCTTCACAGTGGGCTTTGAATGTGAGGGAACGGTCCATCTTCACCCCAAGGTATTTAGGAGTTTCGCAGTGGAGTACTTGTTCTCCTCTTCAGTTTCCTTTTGGCTTCCCTATTTCTATTTGGGATGCACAGACTTGGGTCGTTCCAGGGTTCGGTTTCAGTTGGCTTTCACAGTAATAATTGGCCAAATTTTCAAGAGCTGTTGTCAGTTTCACGTCTACTTCCTCAAAGGTCTCACCTTGGGCAGCGAGTGCTGTATCATCAGCGTATATGAATGCCTTAGTTGAAGAATTAATTGGCTGGTTATTTGCGTAGATATTATATAACAGCGGAGACAGCACATTTCCCTGAGGGAGACCATTTTTCTGCATTCTCCATAGACTCTTCTTGTCTTGGAGAGAGACGACATATCTCCTGTTTTGCAGCATACACTGAAGGACCTGAGTTAGTCGGTAATCCTTTCTAGCTAAGTTTACTTTTCTAAGCACCGTTTTGTGGTTAACAGTATCATACGCCGCTGTGAGGTCGACGAAAGCCACACCTGTTATTTCGCCCTTCTCATACCCATCCCCAATATGCTGAGTCAAATTAAGGATATGTCCACAGCAAGACCTTCCCGGTCGGAAGCCGGACTGTTCTTTTATGAGTATTTTATCAATATACTCTGATATTCGATTTAGGATCAGCCTTTCCAGTACCTTGTACAAATGACAAAGGAATGAAATCGGACGGAAACTTTTTGGGTCTGTTGGTTTTTTCAAAAAAATGTTAAAATGTGTGTGAAATCTTATGGAACTTAACTGCTAAGGTCATCAGTCCCTAAGCTTCCACACCACTTAATCTAAATCATCCTAAGGACAAACACACACACCCATGCCCAAGGGAGGACTCGAACCTTCGCAGGGACCAGCCGGGTGTTTTCCCAGGCTTTAAAAGTGCTATTACCTTGGCTTTACGCCAGATCTTGGGGATTTGCAATTTTAAAATGCAGGTGTTCATAAGGTTTAATATCCACTGTTTTTTGGCAGGTCCAAACTTTTTGATTTGTTCCGTCCTAGACGAAATACGGACGGAACAAATCAAAAAGTTTGGACCTGCCACAAAACAGTGGATATTAAACCATATGAACACCTGCATTTCAAAATTAAAAATGAGGGAAATCAGAGCCCGTACGGAGATATATACGTGTTCGTTCTTTCCGCGCGCTATACGAGATTGGAATAATAGAGAATTGTGAAGGTGGTTCGATAAACCGTCTGCCAGGCACTTAAATGAGATTTGCAGAGTGTTGTGGGTTGGCAGGAGAGCCAACACCGTAATATTAGAGGAATCCGAAAGGCACGCGTTTTAGCTCACGCAAGCTGGCGTGAGGTCTGGAACAGGACAAGGAAATTAGACTTTAGAAAAAAAGGACGTAGCTGGTGGAATACTTAACTTTAATCCATTAATGATGAACATCGCTCTTGACGGTACATTATTCATAATCTCAATAGTAACTGGTAATGGCGCCTTGCTAGGTCGTAGCAAATGACGTAGCTGAAGGCTATGCTAACTATCGTCTCGGCAAATGAGAGCGTATTTTGTCAGTGAACCATCGCTAGAAAAGTAGGTTGTACTACTGGGGCGAGTGCTAGGATGTCTCTCTAGACTAGACCTGCCGTGTGGCGGCGCTCGGTCTGCAATCACTGACAGTAGCGACACGCGGGTCCGACGTATACTAACGGACTGTGGCCGATTTAAAGGCTACCACCTAGCGAGTGTGGTGTCTGGCGGTGACACCACACAGAGTATCCATGTAGATGCAGATGTAGAGTGCAGCGCCAGTAAGAGCGAGGGTCCGACGTTTCTTCCGCCTTCCGGGCGCCGCCTCTGGTGCGAGTGGCGTGCGGGCTGCAGAACTCCCTGGAGCGGACAGCGGCGTCCCCGCTGCCGACAGGCGGCCCGGCCTGGTGCTGGCGAGGTATTCGCGGCACGAACGGAACGGCGCGTCAATCGATGAGGCCCGCGCCGTGATTGGCCCGACGGCTGTGTGGATCTTCCGAGAACGGCGCTGCGCCGCCGGCAGACAACCACGCTGACAGCCACACTATATATAGACTGCATATCTTTCCGCACGCGCCTGGTCGGGCAACGAGAAAACTTTCTACCAGAGAAACATTGACGCTTTGTTTGGTTGACGGCCAGAGCGAATGCCGTGACATGTAAAGCATTGTCAAATGATTTGGCGTGCTGTTCCATTCCTTTTCGTCGCGTTCCGTTCAGTTAAGCGTGAATCGACTTTTAAACGAGTTGTACTCGAACGACTTTCTGCCCAAAATCGACTTCTTGTTTGGGGCGTGCCTTGCGTGCTTGCTCGTAAAAGCAGCTAACCACGTCGGGAGTGAACCAGTGACGTCAATCATCTGTTGACTCTTTTTTTTTTTTTTGTTTTTAGGGCGCAAAACTGCTATGGTCATTAGCGCCCGATCTGTGACTTAGGAAGCAGTAAGAAACCGAAAACGGAAACCTGCAGCAATGGGAACGGAAGTCATAAAATAGGAGAAACTAAAAGCAGAAGGAAGGCTTAAAAATCCACTACAGAAGGGGGTTCGTTGTCCCAAAAAAAACTTCAAATGACTGACTGCCGAATGTGGAGTTCTACAAGGTGTTACAAAAAGGTACGGCCAAACTTTCAGGAAACATTCCTCACACACAAATAAAGAAAAGATGTTATGTGGACATGTGTCCGGAAACGCTTAATTTCCATGTTAGAGCTCATTTTAGCTTTTTCTTCCACCTACGCTCAATGGAGCACGTTATCATGATTTCATACGGGATACTTTACCTGTGCTGCTAGAACATGTGCCTTTACAAGTACGATACAACATGTGGTTCATGCACGATGGAGCTCCTGCACATTTCAGTCGAAGTGTTCGTACGCTTCTCAACAACAGATTCGGTGACCGATGGATTGGTAGAGGCGGACCAATTCCATGGCCTCCACGCACTCCTGACCTCAACCCTCTTGACTTTCATTTATGGGGGCATTTGAAAGCTCTTGTCTACGCAACCCCGGTACCAAATGTAGAGACTCTTCGTGCTCGTATTGTGGACGGCTGTGACACAATACGCCATTCTCCAGGGTTGCATCAGCGCATCAGGGATTCCATGCGACGGAGGGTGCATGCATGTATCCTCGCTAACGGAGGACATTTTGAACATTTCCTGTAACAAAGTGTTTGAAGTCACGCTGGTACGTTCTGTTGCTGTGTGTTTCCATTCCATGATTAATGTGATATAAAGAGAAGTGATAAAATGAGCTCTAACATGGAAAGTAAGCGTTTCCGGACACATGTCCATATAACATATTTTCTCTCTTTGTGTGTGAGGAATGTTTCCTGAAAGTTTGGCCGTATCTTTTTGTTACACCCTGTATAATCTCGAGAGCGTTACCAAGTATGCAGAAACAGAGGACTGTGGCGTCGCCTGTTGACAACCAAAGTTGACCTATTTTCGTCGAGCTCTCGCTTACTATAGTACTGCATTTTGTGCTTTTTTGTCTTTTTAATTTTTATGGTGGCGTTTGTTTCGTTTTGTGACACACTGCAAAGGTTACAACAAGTTTTGGCATTTCTCCTCCTAGTGTTCTCCAACAAGAGAGAAAATACATGAAACCGAAAAGATATTTACAGGTTTTACAACACCTGGACAAAGACAAAGACTACTCTATGCATAAATAAGAATGTAAATACATAGGGGTTATTAGGATTTGCATAGTAAAAAAAGTCAGCTCCATTTGATGAGTTAAAAATTTTCGATGGTTTTTAGCACTGAGGAAATAGCAAAGATAAAGTAAAATTACGCTATTTACGAGGGAGGGTTTTTAAATGGGGGCCTTTTTTTAAGAAAAATAACCAAAACTTTTATTTACAAATCATATCTGTTTCTACGTTTTACATCAATCTCTTTATTTTTCTCCGTAGGTGTACTGTTTGTTTAGACACTTGTCATATCTTAAAACTAAGTTTTGAAATCCCTCTTCAAAGTAGTTTGCGCATGCTCTGACAGCCAAGATGAGGTTTCAGCTACCAAAAAAAAGAAGGCGGAAATCGCTCAGGGCTGCACAGTGGGTGATCTAAGACTTCTCATCTGAAAGAGTCAGTTACCGAGGCCGCGCGGAGCGGCCGTGCGGTTTAAGACGCCATGTCACGAATTGCGCGGCCCCTCCCGCCGCAGGTTCGAGTTCTCCCTCGGGCATGGGTGTGTGTGCTGTTCCCAGCATAAGTCAGTTGAAGTTAGTTTATGTAGTGCGTAAGTTCGGGGACCAATGATCTCAGCAGTTCGGTCCCTTAGGAATTCACACACATTTGAACATTTTTTAGTTGCCGAGTCTGGATAGCAGTGTGAGGCCTTGAGTTATCTTGATGATCTAGCGCTGTGATAGCGTTTGTTTGGGTTTGACCTTGACAGGAGAGGTAGAGTGCCGCCGTTCTACTGAATGTTGCCTGGATTCAGGGGTGAAATGGGATACCCGTCCTTCATCTCCTGTGACGACTCAATTCAATACGTCATCCCTTTCTTCGTCATAACCACTCAAGAAGGTGAAGGCACTGGCCAATCTCTTTCATTTTGGGTACCCATCGAGAGAATAATTTCCTGAAGTTTATGTTTTCACACACAATTTTTATACAATACAGACCAAGACACTTGAGAAAATTCCACTCACAGAGCGGTTATCGTGAATATTCTCTCTTCATGCATTTTTGTGCCTGTTGCAGACCCAAATCTTCTGTGATCACAGATGGTCGACCTTAGCGTTCTTCGTCATGAACGTTTTCACATATCTTACAGGCAGTGGGCGATTCTACAACCTCGAACATTTTAAAAATGCACAGATCGGCGTACTAGTTAACTACATAGCTACAACTGACACCTGCTTATTTGAAAATGACGTGGGAAGTAGCGCGCATACTTGTTGTGGCGAGCTCACCATTCTAAATATTGTTTTATATGTTTGTAGGCAAAAATTTTCTCGAGTAAATATAAGTCGAAATTTTGAAATGTTTGGACGACACTTTCTCTGTTCTTTCAGTACTCAATTTGCCATGCGAGATTGTTCAAAAACACAGAATATGAGTTTCGTTCTGGTCATTGCCACTGCTTGTTCCTACGCTCTGTTACTGCAAGGGTTGACTGAAAAGTAATGCCTCCACCTTAGTAACTCTTCAACAGTTGGCAGCATTGGTGTGCGGCAGGTACTGGCTTGTTCCATAGCCTCCTCTCTTCAGCTCCAGCTGGAGGGAAGCCTTAGCATTGAACGGTTGTGTTGTTACAGTGTCAAGTATGGAACCCTGCGCAGACGGTCGGTCAATGCGATTGAAGCAACATGCAGTCATTGAATTCTTGACAGCAGAAGTTGTCACCCCAAAGGAGATTCATCAGAGGATGAAAGCAGTTTAAGGTGATTGTGTTGATGTGAGTATTGTGCGTCGTTGGGCGAGTAAGTTTAAAGATGTTGAGGCGGGAACATCTGCCCTGCTTGACAAACAGAGTGTTAAGACGTCCTGTGACAGCAATCACCGAGTTTCACAAGCAAAATGTTGACAGATTTATCGTCGTATCACTCAGGGAGAAATTGCAAGCACAATCGGCATTTCACAAGAACGTCTAGATCACATTATTGCTTTGCTTGGCTATCGGAATATCTGTGCACGATGGGTACTCCGGATAGTGACTCCTGAGATCAAAGCGCAACACCGTACGGCATTCTCCATACAGTCCAGATTTAGCACCGTCTGACTTCCATCTGTTCCCGATAATGAAAGACGAAATGCGAGGACATCATTATGCTTCTGATGAAGACGTTGAGAGAACTGCAAGACTGTGGTTGCGGAAACAGAGTGTCGACTTCTTCCGAAACGGCTTGAGAAAACTTGTTCTTCGTTGGCAGAAATGTATCCGATTGGCTGGTGATTATGTGGAAAAGTGAATATTGGTAATTAAAGATCGCATTCTCCGGATTGTTTCTGCGTCTGATTTATTAAAATATTCATATCCAAACCCAATTAACGAAGGTGGAGGCGTTACTATTCATTCAACCCTCGTATATTTAGAATTTTTCGTAGAAATGATTGTCCCTCGTAACAATATTTTCGCCATTCAGGAGCCAAATTTCACAGCAGACGCAATTTTAGCGCTTACGTGTAAACAAATACGGCCAGTCGCCAAAGGCAAGACTCAGTACAGGAATAATCCGGCAAAAACGCTGCAGTAAGCTCATCTGCCACGACTCCTCGACTGAGACAAGAACTTGGCTCGAATAAAAGGCGCTTTACTCTCATTGCGCTCCAGAGTTCGCCGCCATGGCACTTAAGCGTTCCCCCTACCGCTCATCTTTGCTGCCGATGTCCGTCCGTTATCAACGTGCATGGAATCAGGTGAATGGTTCCACGATGGCGTAAAACGCAACCTCGAGAGGGGGGAAAAGATATGAAAGATAGATGAGTTAAACGAATTCTTCGTCTGTGTGGCCATGGTGTCCGTAGTTGCTTTATAATTCTTGAGGGTTTTTTTTCTGTCCTTGCAGCTACAAAAAAGGCATGATTTTTTTCACCAAACGCGTTTCGCTTTATTGAAGTAAAACATTATCAGTGGTCGGTAATTCAGTTATTTACATTTTGATTTGGTTTTAGATCGAAAAACAGTTCGTTAAGAATAAGTTCCTTTGTACTTACGGTGATGTTTTGTTGATTTCTCGCTTACATCGGGAAATGCCGTCTGCTAGCACATTGTTGTTTTTATGCGTTAGACACTGATAATTTTGGTCTAATTTTTAGTTGTTCTGCAGCACATCGTTTTTTTCCTGCGTTAGTCACTGATAATTTTGGTCTAATTTTCATTTGTTCTGCAGAAAAGCTAAAAACCAGATCAAAATTATCAGTGTCTAACGCAGAAAAACAACGATGTGCTAGCAGACGGCATTTCCCGAGCGAAACGCATCTGGTGAAAAAAATCACGCATTTTTGTAGTTCCAACGACAGGGCAAAAATACCCTCAAGTTATACGAAATTTGTTCAGAAAGTAACCTGGAATTTCATAACTTCGCGTATTTCATTTGCCCGAATTGCGCAAGATTTTCGTCGGTGAGTTGCTAAACAGATGACAAAATTAGCTGTACAGTATTAGGCATAAGGTATATTAACTCTGTTGCCATGTCTCATAAAGTGTATGTGTATTTTGCCTACATCGACGACTATTTATTTTGCATCAAAATGGATCAATATACTGCAACACTGTCCAGTCAAAAGCATGAGTAGCCGCCTTTTGCAATGCAAGACGTGCAGGTAGAGAGTCCATGAGATTCTGGAAGGCATCAAAAGGGATGTGAAGCCACGCCGACACCAGTGCCGTGGAAAGTTGTGTTAGGTTTCTCGGTTGAGGATCCATAGAGCGAACATCCCGATCGAGGTGGTCCCACAGCTTCCAGATTGGCTTTAAATCCGAGGAGTACGTTAAATTGAACCACGCACATATACTGCGATCTATGTGACACGTTGCATTGTTCTGCTGTTAGATGCCATCCTGCCGAGGAAAAACAAACAGCATGGACGGATGGACATGGTCCCCAGGGACAGATGCATACTGGTGCTGATCCAGTGTACTTTCCGGAATGACGAGATCACGCAAGGAATGCCACGAAAACATTCCCCAGACCGTAACGCTCTGGAAATTATAAGGTGTTTGCTTTCAACCTTTTCACGCCGTACATGCCAACACAGTCATGTCTAATGGAGCACAGAATGTGATAAATTTGAAAAGTCGTCACTCAGTCGGCGTCCGGTTTCGGTACTGGCGTGCAAATTCCAAGCTTCGTCGCCGAAGAACAGCAGTCAGCATGGGTGCACGAACCAGGAGTTTCACACGGAGGTCCATACACACAACGTTCGTTGAACACTCCTTGAGGAGCGACTGTTGGTAGTTCCTTGGCTCATTTGAGGGCCAGTCTCTCAACAGTTGCAGGTCTAATCGCCTGTATACATCTCTGCAACCGTGGTCTATGGCCCGTGGTGCAACACAGTTGACACTTTGGAGAGCGCCATTTTGCCATGTCCTGTGTACTTTAACCACGTTGGCACGCGAACAGTTTACAAACTTAGCCGTTTCGGAAATGCTTCCACTCTTGGTCCGAAAGCAAATGATCATTCTCTTTAGGGCGTCAGATATATCGCCCCGTCTCCGCATTACCACGATACGGTTTATATATCCTTCACTGCCGTCTGTGAGTGGCTATTTCACATTGAAAGTTGAAATGAAAAATAGGCGGAGATCACGTTAATGAGGGTAATTTTCGGGACGCTGTCTCCCTGCCTGTGAATTCTGAATGGGGTAACATATATAAATGCTTTTACATTCACAACTCAAAAAATTGCTCTAAGCACTATGGAACTTAACACCTGAGGTCATCAATCCCCTAGACTTAGAACTACTTAAACCTAACTAACATATGGACATCACACACTTCCAAGCCCGAGACAGGATGCGAACCTGCGACCGTAGCAGCAGCGCGGTTCCGAACTGAAGCGCCTAGAACCTCTCGGCCAACATTCACAGCGATCGCTAGTATTCTCGTAATATGCTTAGCGCAGGTTATTTATGTCGCGGTTCATTATGTGGAGGCTAGATTCGTTATTGTAAACTCTTTGTGTCGGTAGTTGCTTCACGTTTGCCACGCAGGTGTCCAGGAAATCGATACACCATCCTTGTCTTCCTGAGAGTTTAAAGGTGTTGTATGTAGAAACTTTTCTGGACAAAATTTACCTAACATATCGGCCTAGTCTTTGTTCCACGCCTCCGCCCATGCGATTGCTCCAGGCAATGTCATTTAAGAGAGACATATACTTTCCTTAAAATGTTTTCTTAGTTAAGGTATAAGAATTAACATGAAAAGGTTTTGATTCACTTTGTCCCGTGCATCCGTAGTTCCTTTCACTGGTTGAAATGTTACATCGTATAAGCGTACCACACGCATTGCATAGTACCGTGCCGGCCGTTGTGACCGAGCGGTTCTAGGCTCTTCAGTCCAGAACCGCGCGAGTGCTACGGTCGCAGGTTCGAATCCTGCCTCGGGTATGGATGTGTATGATGTCCTTAGGTTAGTTAGGTTTAGGTAGTTCTCAGTTCTAGGGGACTGATGACCTCAGATGTTAAGTCCCATAGTGCTTAGAGCCATTCGAGCATAGCACCGTGATTTATTTCTGGTGCTGTTGCAGAACAGAACAGCTCTTCAATTGCGCAGGTAATGCTTTGTTCTAGGTCCATGACGAGCAGTTCTTTGGTGTGTTTTAGGGCTATACTAATTTCTACATACTTTTCAAGTAGAATCAGTAACTGCACGAGGTTTTAACGTACGACATTTCGCATTGCAAAGTCTTGAAAGGCAAGTTGTAAAGTATTCCACAAATGATAAATTCTCATGATAAAACCACGAATTATTGAAGGCAAGGAAGAGATTGAAAATTTCGGTTTTCAGTTTAACATAAAGTTTCACATAATAACTATTTAGTCACTAAGTTACACACTCCCATTAGATTTAGAAGGTTACGCATAAGATTAGGGGCTCTAATGCCGACCGTGCTCCTCATTTCGTCTCCCTAGGAATTTCCTATTGATAACTGCGTGCGCTTGCGTGACCTCATACGACTACGTTTTTGAGAGAGTCTGTTGTGTGCAGCACGTTTGGTTTCTGTTTACGAGGGAATTCACTTTTTACACTGACGTTAGTGCAGCAGTCAGGTTAACATTCAGCTACTCCCCAGTGTGAGCACTGATTCGTGTTTAAATGTTCAAATATTGGGACGTATTTCAGTCGTGTATTGTAGATTTTGGTGCGTAATCGCTAGACTAAAGGGGTTGCGTACGTTACTGTAGCAGCCATTATAATAAACCTAGAGAGGTTCGTAATTTCGTCCCCCTTGCAGTTCCTATTTTGACCCTGGGTAGAAAATTGGAACTGTTACTAAAATTTGATTTTATTCGCTGTTTATAAGGGCTATTTCACTTTTTTCAGATGCGAAAACGCAAGTGGAGAGAAATGAATTGGTTACGCGAAATGCTTAGTTTGATATCACGAAACATGCTCTTCATCTACACAGAATACCAATTCACATGTGACACATGCTTAAAAGGCAAAATTAACTTGAAAATATTGTTCATTATGGACATAAAGTGACTTAAAATAGTGTTTGGCATTGTTAGAATGGAAAAATACGTTTAAATTAATTATGCTTGTGAGAATTTTTATGCGGGTCGAAATTAGGAACACTTTTTTGTGTTTCTGCTTTTGCAGAAGAATGATAAATGAGATATTGACAATTTAAATGTAACGTGCCTAAAAGTGGAGAATAAAGTAAGGTATACAGAGTATATATCAATTTTTAGTCTTTTCCATAATATTTCAGGCCCCCCTATCGTATAAGTTACAGAGATAACATTGAAGGAATAACTAAAATTCTTTCGAAAAACGAAAATTTCCTTATTTTTGAGAAAACTCCGTACACAACATTGATTCCAATGTCGTTCAAAAATGGCTCTGAGCACTATGGGACTTAACTTCTGAGGTCATCAGTCCCCTAGAACTTAGAACTACTTACACCTAACTAACCTAAAGACATCACACACATCCATGCCCGAGGCAGGATTCGAACCTGCGACCGTAGTGGTCGCGCGGTTCCAGACTGTAGCGTCTAGAACCGCTCGACTCCAATGTCGTCGTGAGCCGGCCTGTTTATTGTATTTCGCTCAAGACGGTAACTGTAAAGTAATTTGAATTTATATAGACTTTCCACATCGTAGATACAATGAAGCAGAAACCATGGAACCGTTTACAGCACACCGTACTCTCAACTACAACGGCAGTGAAGGCCTTGGCGCCGTGGCACGACGGAGCGGCAGCAGTCGGCAGTCGCAGCTGAAGAGTCGACTGCTGCCAGCGCCGACTGACAACAATCGATTAGCGGAGTCGGCCAGCCGGACGCTGATTGGGCGGGCAGACAGGCGCCGCGGCCGTAATTCGCCGCTCGGCTGTGCACGCTGAAGCGGAAGGGCCGTGTCGACTGTCTGGGCGTCCGCTAGTGCGGCCTGTGTCGCTCTGGGGTTCTGCCCGCCCCCTCCCCACCATCCCGCCAGATGTTATTCCTGATGCAGGCCGATCTCTGATGCTACTTTCACTGCCTATTGTGAGCCCCTAAAGGTGGTACCATTTGTCGTAGCCGGTACCAAGCGGTTGACTTCGAGACAACTGTAAGCGTTTCCTATTTCATCGCACGCATTTTATTTTTTCGCCATCCGTGCATGAATTGAGTTTGGCTGTAATAAAACTTATATTTCTTGTTGCGACCTTCATAATTATATGGTTATATACGAGGGATGGAGCAAAGACGGATGTAATGGCCAGGCCGGGTAAAATGGCCACTATATTTTATTCTCTTGCAGACTGCTGCAGCCAAGTGGCGAACATCTATACAGTATTACAAATAACTACCCTGGAACCCAAGCAACTGTGGCCAGAACCCTTTGCAGATTGCCTGTCTTGTGGCTTCCAGGGTGAACAAAAATTTCTGTTCCAATATTTCGCGTAATTATTGACAGAATTTAAAAATTTAAAATGCTGTCATACGAAGTGCAGCGGAAAGGTAATGAGACTGACAACACAGCGAGCGATCTGGCAAAGCAGTGTTAGTTTAGACTGAAGAACCAAAGAAACTGGTACGCCTGCCAAATATCGTGTAGGGTCCCCGCGAGCACACGTAAGTGACCAACACATGACGTGGACTCTACTAATGTCTGAAATACTGCTGGAGGGAACTGACCCCACGAATCCTGCAGTGCTGTCCATAAATCTGTAAGAGTACGAGGGGGTGGAGAACTCTTTTGAACAGCATGTTGCAAGGCATTCCAGATATGCTCAATAATGTTCATGTCCGGGGAGTTTGGTGACCAGCGGAAGTGTTTAAACTCAGAAGAGTGTTACTGGAGCTACTCTGTAGCAATACTGGACGTGTGGGGTGTCCCATTGCTGGTGGTGGTGGTGGTGGTGGTGGTGGTGGTGGTGGTAAGTGCCTCTGGCACCATATTGCTGAGGTCACGGATCCCTAAGCTTACACACTACTTAATCTAACTTAAACTAACTTACGCTAAGGACAACACACACGCCCATGCCCGAAGGAGGACTCGAACCTCCAACGGGGGGAGCGGCGCGAACCGTGGCTGGGCCCCTAGACCGCGCGGCTACCCCGTGCGGCGGTGTCCTATTGTTCTGAAGGAATTGCCCAAGTCCATCGGAATGTACAATGGACATGAATGGATGCAAGTGATCAGACAGGATGCTTACGTGCCTTTCACCTGTCATAGGCGAATACCGGTATTTAGAACAACATCTGTGGTATCACCGCCAGACACCACACTTGTTAGGTTGTAGCCTTTAAATCGTCCGCGGTCCGTTAGTATACGACGGACCCGCGTGTCGCCACTATCAGTGATTGCAGACCGAGCGCCGCCACACGGCAGGTCTAGAGGCACTTCCTAGCACTCGCCCCAGTTGTACAGCCGACTTTGCTAGCGATGGTTCACTGACAACTTACGCTCTCATTTGCCGAGACGATAGTTAGCATAGCCTTCAGCTACGTCATTTGCTATGACCTAGCAAGGCGCCATTACCAGTTACTATTGATGCTGTAAAACATGTACCGTCAAGAGCGATGTTCACCAATTATGGATTAAAGTTAAGTATTCCAGAAGATACGTACGTTTTTTGCTAGTCTCAATTCCTTGTCCTGTTCCAGACCTCACGCCAGCCTGCGTGAGTTTAAACATGTGCCTTTCGGCTTCCTCATAGTGGGTTGGCTGTCTTGCCAATCCACAACAACATCAACCCATTAAGTTTTGCATTAAGTGTGAGGAACCCTCGAGTGTGACCTTTGAAAAGTTGAACCAGGCTTATGGCGAACATTCCTTATCGACAGCACAAGATTTCCGCTGGTTTAAATCACTTTTGGAATGCCAGGATCACGTTGACGATGATCCTCGCCCGGGTAGACTGTGGACATCTAAAACCGACGAAAACATCGAGCACGTGCCTGCTCTTGTGAGGTCAGACCAAAGTTTAACAATAAAGATGATGGATGACCTGTTATGGTATCTTTAAAATTAGTTGCGACTTCTGACAGTTCAGTACGGAGAGAGTGGACGGATGACTAGTAAACATCGTGAGCTGAGCGAGTCAGCAGGTGACTATAGTTCCAGGTCTACCTGGCATGAAATGCAAGTCACGCAAGGCGGCCAATCTGCCATCTTTCTCGAACTATTTTAAAGAAACTACTCACTAATGAACTCTGGTTCTCGCACATCTTATAGCTTATTCGTCAGCTTCATGATGAACTGCCTGTCATTCCGTTAATGGTCATAGTTATTGTGATATTTCGATATTCGCTAAACTACTGCTAGAAATTCTTGAAGTTTGTCGTGGAAAATAGGGGCCGCTATGGATTTGTGTTTGGTGCGTCTTAGGTCATATGCTGCTGCGTATAAAATGTAGGTAACATATTGAATTATTCTGTAAACTGGAGAGGTATCGCTATCTGTCTCCAGTCCCGAGAAAATGGAATGTATGTAAACCGCTCCATCTCAAACTCACGAGCCAGAGAAAAAGCCATAAATCCCTCATATATCATAATTGGTTCGAGATACAGAAAGAAAATGTTGGCTACTGATAGCACACAACAAAAAAATGGTTCAAATGGCTCTGAGCACTATGAGACTTAACATCTATGGTCATCAGTCCCCTAGAACTTAGAATTACTTAAACCTAACTAAGCTAAGGACATCACACAACACCCAGTCATCACGAGGCAAAGAAAATCCCTGACCCCGCCGGGAATCGAACCCGGGCGTGGGAAGCGAGAACGCTACCGCACGACCACAGCTGCGGACAAGCACACAACGCGGAGAGTATTTTGTCATATGATGAATATGCGAAACTTCCATATCCACCGTGATATTCAAGTAACTACAAATTATTTTGGTAAAGTAATGTCATTTTTAAAGGCCATCGATTACTGGTGAAATGAGAACTGCTGAGGGTTTTGAAACAATATAATTGAAGTGACACGTTTAATTTAATTCTGAAAATAGTCTTTTTCTATGAACTGTTGATCTCCTTGCCTTCAGTTGCTAGTACAATACTATAGTGATTCAGGCATTTTTCGCAGTTTCAACTGCATTAGAATATTAGTGAGATGTATATTTGTAAACGCTGCTGCGTTCTGGCGAAAAAAGCAGGTTTTAACACGGCAACAAGAGAAATTTCGTATTACTACATAGCTCTTCATTAATCCATGTCTCTTCAACTGTCTTCTTGGTATGGCTGACAACTCGAGGCCTGCCCTGTGGTTTAACATTTGGAATGGTTTCTACTGTCAACATGTCAACCTCATTGGGCGTACACTTCATGCTGTTTCTTCTCATATTAGTTTTCACCTAGGACAATAGGTTCTCAGCCGGATTTAAATGATCGAGATACGGAGGAAACCTGATTTAAAGCCGGCCGGGGTGGCCGAGCGATTCTAGTCGCTACAGTCTGGAACCGCGCGACCGCTACGGTCGCAGGTTCGAATCCTGCCTCGGGCATGGATGTGAGTGATGTCCTTAGGTTAGTTAGATTTAAGTAGTTCTAAGTTCTAGGGGACTGATGACCACAGCAGTTAAGTCCCATAGTGCTCAGAGCCATTTGAACCATTTTTGAACGTGGACGCATCTAATGCGAGACACGACATGGTACTGTTTATTCACGGCATGGCAACAGAGGTACTTTACCAACCGTACTGCCGGCTCACCATTGGTTTTACTTCGGCAACGGTGTCGCGTCCCCTCTGGTGAGTCAAAAGTTACAGTCGTGTTGTCACAGGTGATGAATCATGAACTTTTTTGGGCGATCCTGAGAGAAAGCAGGAAAGTGAGGAGCGGCACACTGAGACATCCCGTCGACCGGGAAAAGCGCGAATGAACGGATCAAAAATAATAAGAAGCTGGTTTGCTTTTTTAACAGCAGTGGTACAGTGCATGAAGAATTTGTTTCTCCGGGACAAACTGTCAACCAAGTGTTTTACAAAGACGACCTTGAAAGTCTCAGGAAAAGGGCGAATCGAGTGATGTCTGACATTGCAGACAAGTGGATGCTGCAACATGACAACGTCCCATATCACGACGGCCACTTCCATCACGGAATTTCTTACCTCAAAAGGCATTCCTCTTGTTCCACAGCCCCCCTATTCACCTGTTCTAAGTCCTTACGACTTTTTTCTTTTCCCGAAGTTGCAAAATGTCTAAAAAGTCTTTATTTTGGGACTCTGGAGAACGTTCAAAAGAATGTGACCGACGTATGAAAGGTCCTATCAGTTGAAGCCTTTAAGCGCTGCAACCAAGACTGGGAAAACGACTGCCGAAGGGAACTACTCTGAAGGGGACAATATTGTTGTCTGAAAAAAAAATGGTAGATTAAAGAAAATCAGTCTCATAATTTTTCTCACACACCTCTTAGTCTACTCATTAAGAGTATCTTACATCAAAAGTTTAACTCAATGAGGTAAGTATTACGCACGTAACTGTGTGTTTGTCTCTGACAGCGCCCAAATGTCCGGAATTTATTGGTTCAAATGCGTTTGAAGCTCACTTTTGTACGTTTGTCTCGAATAACTCGAAAATCGTGGCCTCCACAGAAAACGCATCCCAGTACAAAATTTAACTAAATTAAATTTCTTAGAAACAAATCCTGTTCGTTTCTTCTGTGGGACTAACAGTTTGCGCGAAGCGAGGGAGAGAATATGAAAATCTCGCTCATGGTTTTTGAAGGCCACATATAACATTGCGGACTGCATAAAACGACATCAGTAGGGGCAACTGAATCACACTGTCTGTTGAAATTAAATGTACGTGCACCTCTGTCTACCACCGTATGCCGAGAAACTTCATGTCGATACGTCGACGGTTCACGAAATAAATTGTTCGCATATTTTAAGAGATTCCACCTGTATTTTAGCTGAAGGTGCGGTGCTCCAGTAGTACCACATACGCTGACAGCCGTCGAAATATTCGCACAGAGTTTTATAGAATGACGTGGAATGTCAACGAGAAGAATTTATGGAAAGTCAAGCGGGCTGCAGAAGCCTACGAAGTTACAAACGACGTAATAAAAAGACTAAACCGAGCTTTCCAATAGCCGAGAAGAGGACACGCTACGTATGAGCGGCATACCGGCGGCAGCCATTAAACCCCACGTGGAAGGACGCACTGCTACATGGCAGGAACACACAACGCAGCCGTTCGGACAGATGGAATCCGACGGGTGCCAGCTAAGCCGGCCCAAATTACTGTAGCGCCGGGAAAACACACGCCGCGATACATTTGCGATAAAGCCATTTTTTTCCTTGCGATGGACAACAAACAAACAGAACGGTCAAAACACAAAACGAGGAGGAAGATGCGGCGAAAAATTTCATCGCGATACGGATAGGCATCGGACGATTCGAATAATGCGGGCGAGCGAGCGGCGTAATCGCTTTTTGCGGCAGCACTAATAACACTGGCGTCGACGGCGGCGTTATTAGTGTAATGCCGGGCTTAGCCGGACCGCCTAATTCCGGCTGGCGCCCCCGCACGCTTAATAATGCACCGCGGAGAGTGGGGGTGGCGAGGGAGGAGGCAGAGTAGATTTGGGTGTCTGGCGTCGGAAACAGGCAGATCCGTCGCGTCTGAATGCAGGACTGTAGAAGGCGTTCCTCTAGTACTGGACATGCCGTAGAAATCATCAGCTCAGAATCTCGCTGCACTATAAATGGTCGTCTTTGTAGCCAGTCACATCACAGAAGATCCGACAATGGTACCCTGGAAACGCGAATCGCTGAAAATGCCAAATGTTCAAATGGTTCAAATGGCTCTGAGCACTATGGGGCTTAACATCTGAGGTCATCAGTCCCCTAGACTTCGAACTACTGATGATGATGAGCGTTTGGCGTCATTGGCCGGGAGGCCCCTCGCGGGGCAGGTCCGGCCGCCTTGGCGCAGGTCTTATTACATTCGGCGCCACATTGGGCGACCTGCACGCCGGATGGGGATGAAATGATGATGAACACAACACAACACCCAGTCCCTGAGCGGAGAAAATCTCCGACCCAGCCGGGAATTGAACCCGGGCCCGGAGGACGGCAATCCGTCACGCTGACCACTCAGCTACTGGGGCGGACTTCGAACTACTTAAACCTAACTAACCCAAGGACATCACACACATCCATGCCCGAGGCAGGATTCGAACCTGCGACCGTAGTAACTGCGCGATTCCGGACTGAAGCGCGTAGAACCGCTCGGCCACAGCGGCCGGCGCACCGAAGGCCAAATGAAGCATATCGTTCTGAGTTTGTGCAAGGTCATTCGTAACCCGAAGGTGGGTCTCCGATGTTTTGGATGTGTTATAATGAACTGGGTTCGCGCTCTGAGGTGACAACAAACATGAACCAACCGGTCTACTTAAACGTTCTGAATGATCAAGTGTTGCGTTCCACTCAACATTTGCGTGATTAGCATGCTACTGTTATCCCTGTTTTTCAAGACGACAGCGGGCTGGAAGAAAGAGCGACTGATTTTCTGAACAGTCCCCCATCCTATTACACCTTGACTGGCTTACAGTATTACCTGACTTGAGCACCATAAAAAAGCCGTGGAACATATCGGAACAGCGTGTAAATCGCCGACATCAGTATCCCTGCAATTCGGGGAATTTTTGGCCTTCGGTGCACTGATCGACTTGCGTCATATGTGAATATAGACAAAGAAAGTGATTCGTTAGACCGCATTACGTTCTGCCAGTCACTTACTGTCCATGTTCGATGATTTCTAGCCGACAGTAGATGCCCATCTTGCCTCTTGCGAGGTGACCAGCTCCACATGTTCATTGGGTACAATTCCCATCGCAGTGTTCTCTCGCTAACAGCTTGGGCTTGAGCCTCATTCTCTGCCTATGGCAGTTCCTGTGGGGTTTGGAAGCGATTTTGGTTCACAAGCCGTGAAACGCGTCTGTGGTCCTCTGTCAGAATCACTTTCCGATCGCAGTTCTGACGTCTTGGCCACGTTTCTTACACCACTGCTTGTAGACTCATTGCATGGTCCACAGCGAAACAGCAACAAATTAAGATACGGCCATGAGCACGGGGAAACATAATTCCCCTTTTCGCCACGCTGTCACGTCCTCACTTTTGTAAACCCTTGTCGCAAGTTTTGTAAAGGCCTCTCGCTACTGTTGTGAGAGGCCGGGTTTGAGAGTTCGTGAAACGGCTTCTGGTGCAGTACACCGGTAAGACAGTTTCTCCCTGCCACTATTACACAGCTAGGTCCCAGGGTCAGGTATCAGGGTAGGAGAACGAAGGTTCTACAGCACCCCAACAAATTAGTAACAAAGGAACACAAATCAATTAAAAGGTTTGCCGCGCGGGATTAACCGAGCGGTCTAGTTGCTGCAGTCATGGACTGTGCGGCTGGTCCCGGCGGAGGTTCGAGTCCTCACTCGGGCATCGGTGTGTGTGTTTGTCCTTAGGATAATTTAGGTTAAATAGTGTCTAAGCTTAGGTACTGATGACCTTAGCAGTTAAATCCCGTAAGATTTCACACGCATTTGAACATTTTTTAAATTAAAAGGTTTACTTTTCTTTGTGACTTGTTGAGTAGTGAAATGGTTCAAATGGCTCTGAGAAGTATGGGACTCAACATCTGTGGTCATCAGTCCCCAAGAACTTAGAACTACTCAAACCTAACGAACCTAAGGACATCACGCACATCCATGCCCGAGACAGGATTGGAACCCGCGACCGTAGTGAATAGTGACGTCTGCAACACTGCTTGCAATATAACACAAAAAAGGCCCTCAGCGGCTAAGTGCAAATAATCGTACGTAGACTTCACAGTACATAGGAAATGCAATTTTACGACAGCTCTCTGTTCACTTCTAAGAGTTCACTAAACGACGTACCCTGTCTAAGTCAGCCCTGGGCGATGATATGTAACCAAATGGGCGAGAGCTGCTCTTCTACCTTCCGAGCAGGCTTCTGTCCGGTCGCTGGCGGATTGAAGTCGCTCGGCAACTGGCCGAGTCGAGTCCTCAACACCGTCCGTGGCGCTGGTGAAACTCGCACAAGTGGCGAGTCTCTATGACACTGGCACCAGCTCGCATCTTTGTGCCTGTGATGCTTTTGCCCTGGCTGTGACTTGTTCGGATGACGCAGCACTTACATTTACCCATATTTACGTACAGTGTCCACTTGAAACATAAATGACTCACCGATCGCTGCTGCCTTATCTCACGTAAAGGCTTAACGAGTCGTCTGTGACTGCTCACTGGCGTGAGTAATTTTTTGTCTGGGGAGTTGATGACCTCGCCGTATACCTCAACAACTCAGAAGACGAATTACCGCCCGACGCTCCGCTTTGTCAATGACCTGTGCTATTTACACTACTGGCCATTAAAATTGCTACACCAAGAAGAAATGCAGATGATAAACGGGTATTCATTGGACAAATATATTATACTAGAACTGACATATGATTACACTTTCAAGCAATTTGGGTGCATAGATCCTGAGAAACAAGTACCCAGAACAACCACCTCTGGCCGTAATGACGGCCTTGATACGCCTGGGCATTGAGTCAAACAGAGTTTGGATGGCGTGTACAAGTACGGCTGCCTATGCAGTTTCAACACGATACCACAGTTCATCAAGAGTAGTGACTGGCGTATTGTGAAGAACCAGTTGCTCGGCCACCATTGACCAGACGTTTTCAATTGGTGCGAGATCTGTAGAATGTGCTGGCCAGGGCAGCAGTCGAACATTTTCTGTATCCAGAAAGGCCCATACAGGACCTGCAACATGAGATCGGGTATTATCCTGCTGAAATGTAGGGTTTCGCAGGAAGCGAATGAAGGGTAGAGCCACGGGTCGTAACACATCTGAAATGTCCACTGTTCAAAGTGCCGTCAATGCGAACAAGAGGTGACCGAGATGAGTAACCAATGGCACCCCATACCATCACGCCGGATGATAAGGCAGTATGGCGATGACGAATACACGCTTCCAATGTGCGTTCATCGCGATGTCAGCAAACACGGATGCGACCATCATGATGTTGTAAACAGAACCTGGATTCATCCGAAAAACTGACGTTTTGCCATTCGTGCACCCAGGGTCGTCGTTGAGTACACCATCGCAGGTGCTCCTGTCTGCGACGCAGCCATGGTCTCCAAGCTGATAGTCCATGCTGCTGCAAACGTCGTCGAAATGTTCGTGCCGATGGTTGTTGTCTTGCAAACGTCCCCATCTGTTGACTCAGGGATCGAGACGTGTCTGCACGATCCGTTACAGCCATGTGGATAAGATGCCTGTCATCTCGACTGCTAGTGATACGAGGACGTTGTGATCAAGCACGGCGTTCCGTATTACCCTCCTCAACCCACCGATTCCATATTCTGCTAACAGTAATTAGATCTCGACTAACGCGAGCAGCAATGTCGCGATAGGCTACCATCCGACCTTTATCAAAGTCGGAAACGTGATGGTACGCATTTCTCCACCTTACACGAGGCATCACAACAACGTTTCACCAAGCAACGCCGGTCAAGTGCTGTTTGTATGTGAGAAATCGGATGGAAACTTTCGTAATATCAGCATGTTGTAGGTGTCGACACCGGCGCCAAACTTGTGTGAATGCTCTGAAAAGCTAATCATTTGCATATCACAGCATCTTCTTCGTGTCGGTTAAATTTCGCGTCTGTAGCACGTCGTCTTCTTCATGGTGTAGCAATTTTAATGCCCAGTAGTGTATTATGACCCCTCTAGCTTTGTGTCACGCGTGTTTTCAATGTGTAGGACTGTAGACACGTATCAGCAGACAAACAATACATTTAAAACTTTATGACTACTTTACGTACAGCCCCTATCACGGAGCGGTTCGCGATTCTCGGCCGCCATTGCGGCACTGCATACCTGGAGGACCTTCACAGCCACGACGGTTCCTCTGGAAGTCACTAAAACATCCGCCAGCGACGGCGACTTACTCCGCTCTGTGCGCGGGCCAAGAGCATGTCGTGACGCCGACCAACCGGCGCTGGAAGCGCTCTGTGCGTGAGCCGCCGCGTTAAATCGGGACAAAGCAATCAGGCTGCTCGGAGTGTCAGCCGAGTGGACGGGGCGTTTGTTTCCCCCGCTCACTAAAAGCCATCCGTTTGCCGCGACCTGAAGCGCCCGGCACGAGTTTCAAAGCGAACGGCGGCACTTTCGCAATGGGCCTCCCGCACGTGGAGCTCTTGCGACGGCGTCGTGCTTGGCCGCGGGGGAAACGCAAATATTATGCTGAAACGGTTTCTCCTCTGCACGAGAAAGAGTGGGACGTGGCGTGGCTGTCGTCGCAGCCAGAGCTGTAGTGATTCACTATTCCGAACATCTGCCTGTGAGTCATTGTCTCTACTCATTTCCAGTATTTACCAAAGTAGCGTCACATGCAATAGCTGTTTATTCTACACTACCGTGATCACTTTGAATTTGTGTGCGTCTGCACATGCGCGCTTGTGTGTGTGTGTGTGTGTGTGTGTGTGTGTGTGTGTGTGTGTTCGGATTTATGGCACTCAACAGAGTTATTACAGCCCTACCAACAGCCCTACCAAAAATAACAGCCTTTTTGTGATGGAGAAGCTGTTTGCCTTTGGCACCACGCCGGCCGGGGTGGCCGTGCGGTTCTAGGCGCTACAGTCTGGAGCCGAGCGACCGCTACGGTCGCAGTAGGTTCGAATCCTGCCTCGGGCATGGATGTGTGTGATGTCCTTAGGTTAGTTAGGTTTAATTAGTTCTAAGTTATAAGCCACTGATGACCTCAGAAGTTAAGTCGCATAGTGCTCAGAGCCATTTGAACCATTTGAACCTTTGGCACCTCAAAGCCAGTTGCAAAACATCTTCCACATTTCCGGTTGCTATTGTACTATCAACGGCTGCAAGAGAACAAGATGTACAGGGACACGCTGCAGCATAATATCAATGTATATCTTGAGCCAAAGCATTACACTCAACTCACACAGGAAGACCCAATTCAGCCTGTTGGGGTTCAGGGAAGGTGTCAAAAATCTAATGGCTCTGAGCACTATGGGACTTAACATCTGAGGTCATCAATCCCCTAGAACTTAGAACTACTTAAACCTAAGCAACCTAAGGACATCACACACATCCATGCCCGAGGCAGCATTCGAACCTGCGACCGTAGCGGTCGCGCAGTTCCAGACTGAAGCGCCTAGAACCGCTCGGCCACAACGGCCGGCGGAAGGTATCGCAGTAAGGAAAGTTTACAAGGTGGCCAGAAACAGTCTGAAATCTTTTAAGGGTGTTGCAGAACGAAGCGCCTAGAACCGCTCGGCCACAACGGCCGGCGGAGGTATCGCAGTAAGGAAAGTTTACAAGGTGGCCAGAAACAGTCTGAAATCTTTTAAGGGTGTTGCAGAGTACGTAATGCTGAGAAATAACTATTGAGGAAGAAATTCGATATGTTGTGCCATTTCCGAGTTAATTAGCATTGAAGTTACCCAAACAGGCCATTGCGAGTGCAAATTCAAGTGGCCTGCCGGAGGAAATATCGCCGAACGTGTCCTTCATTTGGTTTCCTAAAGCCGAATAAGAGAGCGATATATAAAAGTGGAGGCGGGACGGTCGTAATCACCGAAGCCGAGCCAAAGACTGAGCAAATTCGTGCGCTATCATCTATGCTATGAGACCAACTGACATTAATTGTATCTGGCGTGCCGCTTGAATTTGCGCTCGCAACGGCCAGTTCGGCTGACTTTAATGCTGACTAACTCTGAAAAATCCCAGCGTATCGAATATATCGAATTTTTCCTTAACATTTATTTCTCAGCGCAACGAATCCTGCAACAAACTTACAAGATTTTCTGACTGTTTCTGACCACTCTGAGTAGTAGCAGATGTGGATCCATCGTCTTCGTTACGTCAAAAAACCGCGTGCTTTGCATATTTGCGCACAGAT